>NC_086321.1:357511278-357826028 GCF_036172605.1 Pelobates fuscus
TGATAAAAGAACAGACCTCATAGTGATGGTGAAGATCAGATTACAAATGTTCTCACAGAATCTCCATGTCACCATTCAACCCTGACAGGAACTTGACTGATGCTGCCAAGAATAATAGTGAATTAAGATCCAGATGTGCAAAGCTGGTAGATATTTAAACAAAGAGACTCCCCGAAAAATTGAAGCCAAAGGTTCTTAATGTATTGCATTGTGAAATTTCCAGGAGGCAAATACTTTTGCAAGGCCAGACTGTCCCAAACGAAAGACTGTGACACATTTGGAATCTATTCAACTTTACATTTTCCTATTCATTATTTAAAAACAAAAATCCTGCTGACAAACATGGCCAAGAATAACAGTGCTGTCTCCATTGTCAACCTGTTCTACAGAAATTCCACAAAGTTCAAACATTGACTCCCGAGGTTTAACATCAGCTTGGCTGAATGCCAGTTTCTAGAAGGCCACAGTTGAGTTCTACTGCCGAGGACTGGGAAAATGTACTACAAAACAATAGTTATTTGACGGTTATCAGGTCAATAGCAAACTTATGGCTCAACAAACTGACTCACAGGGATTCATATTGGTGAATCCAGTAGAGCAGGGATGTCCGATCCTAGCTCTGCAGCTGCTCATGAACTACATTTCCCAATACTATTTGCAACAGAGAATGCTGGGAAATGTATTCTAGCAGCAGCGAGAGGACCAAGATTGGATGAACTCATAAAAGAGCATCTATTGGTCAGTTGTTTTCAAGAATTTCACATTTTAGAATGTCCCTGAATATTTGTGTCACTTCCGAGATGACGCCCCATCACATGGTAATGTATATCAGAAGATATGTACAGAATGCTTACTGGGTTGCATTGTTATATTATGAGGAGCCTAACCATGGTTAAGAGGAGGCCTAGCAGCTTCTTAAAAATAAAGGTTAGGCCCATGTGACTAGATTAACATACACACTAACTGCAGTTCTATTGGTACAGAACAATTGCCCCTCTCCAAAGATTGTTGACTGAATTTATGGTATGCTTGGTTTAGCTTATTTGGAAAATAAAATAAAAAAGTAATTATGCAATCAGGCATATCTTTTTTGTCCCAATGGTATACAAAATAGGTCCGTTACACATGAGAACGACATTTTTGTTTTATCTCCTATAACCATTGTTTTCTCTTTTCCTGGAGTGGTCCTATCATGGGCAGAGGGAGGACAGGCACATATCCAACTAGCAAAAATACAATCTTAGTAGAGGAATGACCTTAATTTACCCAGTGTTTACTTCAACTTGCCGGGGAGTATCCTAACTCCAAGATGGAGCATACTGATAAAGTGGCGATCACAGCTTCTTTACAAAAATAAAGCTTTTTAAAACATTGACATTTTAGAAAAATAACGAATTCACCAATTCAAATGTGCAACAACAGCATCATATCCTTCTACGTGTTGACAATGAATGTACTTTTTCAAGCAGTTTTAGATCTAAATTAAGGTGTAAAGTAAACCAGTTTAGTCTCTTTGTTAAGGCTGCCCCAGCTCCCTGCTTAGAGGACAGTTAAAGTATTTTAATGGATGCGGGTGTGGACAGAGCTGTGTCAATACTCAATGTCTCTCTCTTCACCTCCTCCCACCCCTTACTCACACCCACCCAGATGCATATATTTGGACACCGAATGTGGGATTTGTGACTGTTACAGTAATACATTTTCCAAGATGTCATTGCTCAGCAGGAAGGACATACAGAGAAAAACTATTAACTATTAACCTTTACAGTGCTCATTCAGAGCAATACACACACACACACACACACACAAACAAAAAAGCAAACATTATCCTATGCACTAAAACTCATACATACACACATAAAGTATAAATGGGTGTCCCAAATCCACACGTTACTGGATTTACACCGCAGGTGACTTTTCTCAAGTGCCTAAATCCTCCCTGCCCCCTAAAAATAACCTCCACAAAAAACACCCTGAAACAAACAAACAAACAAAAATCAGATTTTCGGTTCTTTACTCCATGATTTAGAGAACACAAGATAATCAGAATGTACGTCTTACTCTGTGCGTTATAAATCAAAACCTACCATGTAGAAAATCCAACAACAGACATTTAAAAAAAAACAACAACAAAATAACACTTTTGTAGCCGGGGTGGTCACATCTAGTTGACAGGCACCTATAAGGAGTTGCGCTTGCTCTACAAAGCAATAAAACACACGTATACACGAATATCACAGAGCTCCACAGTAATGTATGCGCTTTGTTTGTGCAGGAGCATCACAGAGCTCCACTAAAGTAAAACTCCCAGTGATGTACTTTGAGAATATTTCGGAGATACAGGGCAAAAAAACTCTCAGTGATGGATGCTCAGCATGCGGTAAAGTTGTTTTGAGGTTAGTTTGCATGAGTAAAATATGGTGCGTAGTCATTTAGAAAAAGACCAGCGTAATTAATCTATGATTTTCATTAAGTCATCCAACCCTAAATGACTTATGCTATTTCATACCATCATCACAATCTGGTCCCTACGGACTCCGTACTAATATGAAATGTCCTTATGTAGAATTTGCAGCTCTATACAGTCCTGCAATCATTACGTTCTGGCATTCTATACAGTCCTGCACTCATTACGTTCTGGCATTCTATACAGTCCTGCAATCATTACGTTCTGGCATTCTATACAGTCCTGCACTCATTACGTTCTGGCATTCGATACAGTCCTGCACTCATTACGTTCTGGCATTCTATACAGTCCTGCAATCATTACATTCTGGCATTCAATACAGTCCTGCACTCATTACGTTCTGGCATTCTATACAGTCCTGCACTCATTACGTTCTGGCATTCGATACAGTCCTGCAATAATTACGTTCTGGCATTCGATACAGTCCTGCACTCATTACGTTCTGACATTCTATACAGTCCTGCACTCATTACGTTCTGGCATTCTATACAGTTCTGCAATCATTACATTCTGGCATTCGATACAGTCCTGCAATCATTACGTTCTGGCATTCGATACAGTCCTGCAATCAGTACGTTCTGGCATTCTATACAGTCCTGCACTCATTACGTTCTGGCATTCTATACAGTCCTGCAATCATTACATTCTGGCATTCGATACAGTCCTGCAATCATAAAATTCTGGCATTCTATACAGTTCTGCACTCATTACGTTCTGGCATTCTATACAATCCTGCACTCATTATGCTCTGGCATTCAATACAGTCCTGCAATCAGTACGTTCTGGCATTCTATACAGTCCTGCAATCATTACGTTCTGGCATTCTATACAGTCCTGCAATCATTACGTTCTGGCATTCTATACAATCCTGCACTCATTATGCTCTGGCATTCAATACAGTCCTGCAATCAGTACGTTCTGGCATTCTATACAGTCCTGCAATCATTACGTTCTGGCATTCTATACAGTCCTGCACTCATTACATTCTGGCATTCTATATTAATATACAATCTTTAATTTTTTCTCAACTGATCCTTCAGAGGTTAAGACCATGAAAAATATATATATATAAAGGTACAATAGACAGCATTTATTATTTTGTTTGCCTATTCTCCAACCCCACCCCCCATCACTTTTGTCACTTGTCACCACTAAATACTTTACACATTCCTCTGTGTGGGAGCAGGGAGTGGGCAGAGTGTGCATCCTATCTCCAACGCCAATTCCTGGCATCATTTCCCAGAGATGAAAGAAATTTATCAAGGTCACTCATTAGTTGCATTTGTTTTATTTTTAAACTAAATTCCTATGTGGGGAAATTCTCACAACGAATGCATGAAGTGACAGAATACAATACGAGCTCTCCATCATCTAAAAACATGTTAATGGACATGTATCAAAGAATAACGTTTCCATTTGCTGGAAACATTCTGCACCAATTCATGGTGTTGAAGGCTAGATGCATTGCCAAAAATATCCACGCATTTCGCTTGCACATAATGATAATTTTGGATGGTTGATGCATTCATAGGAGCACGGATCTCAAAGTATTCACTAAACATCCAAAACAACTCTATAGGGGTTTTGCAAGACCAAAATGTCCCAAATTTTTTTTTTTAACTTTAATGATTTAGGCTCCACGAGGTCTTCTATAGGAAAAAGATTAGGATTGTCAGTGTTAGCGTTGATAGAGAAAGATTCTGAAATTGTTTAGAACCAAAGAAACAGTTCCAGATGATTGTAGAAGCTTTACTTTATGCCTCGTTTCCACTGAGCGGAACGGTTCAGGTCGGTTCGGTACGGTACGCTATTTTGATTGTTTCCATTATGAAAGTGGCCCATACAACCGAACCAAATGGCACCATTCATGGTCCCCCTTCAGATGTAGGGCCATAGGAAATGGTACGATATGGTTAGGGCGGAGCTACTGGCGTCACACTATACAATCCATTGATTGGTGGGCATGAAAATGTCAATGCTCACGACGCTATGCATTTTTTCAAAACTCCGCATGGCCCCTGGCGGTCCAACTTGCAGTGGAAACGCTCACCATTCTAACCATTCCAAACTGAACCGACCCGAACCGACCCGAACCGCTCAGTGGAAACGAGGCATTTTTTGTGTGCCCATGGCTACCACAAAGAATGCATTGAAACTTAAACCACAGTATACAACACAAACTGAGCAATGCAATGTATGGGTTAATGTGTGTTTTACAACACAGATAAATTATGATAAATCTGAGTCATGTGAACATATGCTCATCTAATGGTACACCACACAGAACTGGGGTATTTAATCAGTTTGAATGCATGTTAACATCTATTTGATAAGGAGGATTTTTGATATGGAGTCCTCAAAGTTCTAGTCCCATCAAAGTTCCATTCTCACACAATGTTCCATTCTGGAACTTTCAATATTTCTGGGTAGATTATAATCTGGATTTTGAAACCAAACATACCATATAGAACAAGGCTTTATTACAGCAGTAATTTTAGAGGATGAACGTTTGAGATTCAAAAACACATGCTTCCTTATTGCTCAGACACATCTGGAGCTATCTACAAAACGGTCTCAAGTGCGCTTTGAAAAAAGTTACAGATTTTACAACCATGCTGGGTAAGCATCAAAACTAAAGCAAAATTCAACTTTGCCCCAACTAACATTTACAAATATCTTGGTTTGTGGATAGACCCTGATCTCTCATACTTGTAAATTTTATCAAGCTTTTTCCTAAAAATGTCTGGCTTTCAGAAATAATGTTTGCATCTATAAATCCATAATTTTACTGTGAATTACTATGTGTTACATTTTCACGTTTCAATAGAGGTAAACTGCCTGACAAACAGCTTCAGATGTACCATTCTCCAATCTTGTCTTAACTAGTACCCTCCAGTACACGATGGCGAACCTATGGCACGCGTGCCACAGCTGGCACACCAAGCCCTCTCTGTGGGCATTCAGCCATAGGTCGCTGGGGGGCATCGGTAGGCAGCCTTAGGTCCCCCGGCGGCAATGCAGAGTAGACACCTGCCTGCCCAAAACGGCAGGCGCCTACTCTGCTTTCGTATCGTTGGTCGGTAGGTGGGTGGGTGGGATGAGGGCTGCGAGGGAGCACTGACTTATGTGTTGTTCCAGCACTGCTCCCTCCATGCCCTCCGCTGATGCTGCCGGGAGACAGGAAATGACATCTATCAGGCGGCGGCGCCTGATTGACATCATTTACTGTCTCCCGGCGGCATCAGCAGAGGGAGCAGTGCTGGAACAGCAGGTAAGTCAATGCTCCCTCATGCTCACATCCCCTCACAGCAGTGGAATTGAATCGGATGCTGGGGGAGAGGAGGAGGAGGAGATGCTGGGAGGAAAGGGGGAGAGGAGGAGGAGATGCTGGGTGAGAGGAGGAGGAAATGATGTGGGGAGAGGAGAAGGAAGAGCTGGGGGAGAGGAGGATATGCTGGCGGGAGAGGAGGAGGAGATGCTAGGGGAGAGGAGGAGGAGATGCTAGGGGTAGAGGAGAAGGAGGAGCTGGGGGAGAGAAGGAGATGCTGGGGGAGAAGAGGAGGAGATGCTGGGGAAGAGTAGGAGGAGATGCTGTGGGTATAGAAGGGTAGGTGCTGGGGGGGAAAGGAGGAGGAGATGCTGTGGGGGAGAGGAGGTGCTGGGGAGAGGGGGATGTGCTAGGGGAGAGGAGGATGAGATGCTGGGGGAGAAGAGGAGGAGATGCTGGGGGAGAGGAGGAGGAGATGCTGGGGGAGAGGAGGAGGAGATGCTGGGGGAGAGGAGTAGATGCTCCTCATACAATTTCAGTCTGGCATGTAATCATATTGCAAGTTGAGTATCCCCTTGTATGCATCTTTGGCGCAGTATACATTCAGTTTTGGTGCAGCAGGACGGAGAGAAACCTGATGAAAAATGCATGTCCATTGACATACATACAAAGCTGCACCAAAAATGGATGTAAGACGGATGTAATTCTGATGTAAACTGTGCCAAAGCAGCATATAAGATTCATGCAAACTGCAGGTGGATAGGTGGCAATAGGTCCTTAGTTAGGTGAAGCACCACCGAACACCAGTGTGTTTTCATTAGCTAGAATTAATGTTTTTCAATAAAAAACAGTTAGTATCATTGAACTCTCTGTTGTTGTGTTCTTCTTTTAAAACAAAAGATGTTAATTAGTTCGGACAACTGTATGAGTTGTTTTTTTCTAAACTTAAACCTCAGTATTCAGGTTGCCATGTTGGCACTTTGAGGAAAAAAAGTTGTTTTTTATTGCGGTTTGGGCACTCGGGCTCAAAAATGTTCGCCATCTCTGCTCTAGTACACTCAACACAGTACACTCACCAAAGCTTCACACACCTCCCTTTTCCTACAACATCTGGCCAATTTCTAACACTTACAAGGGATACTATAGGCACCAAAACAATTTTAGCTTAATGAAGCGGTTTTGGTATATCTCACTGGTCAATTCTCTGCAATTTAGTTTTACCACTTTGCCTGTGAAGCTCTAATCACATGTTCATGCATGTGACTTATACAGCCTTCCTAACACTTCCTGTAAAGAGAGGTCTACTGTTTAAACTTCCTTTATTGCACAGCTTGTTTAATTTAGAATTTCTTATCTCCTGCTCTGTTAATAGCCTTCTAGACCATGCAGGAACCTCCTGTGTGAGATTAAAGTTCAATTTATAGAACAGGCGATAAACATTTCTAATGTTAGTTAACATCTGATTAAGGGTATAAGATAAACCTATTTTTCTATGCAGGCTGTGTCAGTCAGAGTCAGGGAAGGTGTGGCCAGGGCTGCATAAACAGAAACAAAAGTGATTTAGAGAATTGAGCAGTGAGACTGCAGGGGCATGATCTAGACACCAAAACTGCTTCATTATGTTGAAGTTGTTTTGATGCCTATGGTATCTCTTTAATTTACTAATCTGCAGAACTTGCAAACTATGGAATGTGCATGCCAAAAAATATTGGATCTTTGTCAAGTTGAAAAATCTATAAACAGAAGAACTCTGTACTCTGTATCAGCAAACCAGAAGTGTAATACATTCTGTTTGTTGTGTATTGGATTAAAATAAATATGTTGTGTATTTGCAAATGTAGAGTACTGGTCTATCCAGAAGAGATCTCAATGTACTGTGCCAGATTAACATTTCCAAAATAAATTAAAATGGAAATGTCACTTTGTAGGCAATAGCAAATTAAATAAAAGTTGTACCATGTGTGTTTTTAATCTGATTGAATATGAATTTTTATACTGGTACATATATTTCAAGATATGCATATTCACTGGTGTATGGCAAAGAATTATGGGAAAATTATGTTTATTCCATATATGATAGTGCACTGCACAGAAAGTGCAGCCAATCAGGGAGCACTACCAGCATGCAGCACTTCTGCACACTATATAATCCCAGCCCTGTGACACCATCTTTGTGGAGAGTTTAGGAGCAGAGAGTGAGCAGAGCCTGAGAGCAGAGAGAAAGCAATTTGTGTGTGAACAAGCAAGTGAGAGTGTGTGAGAGAGAGAGAGAGAGAGAGAGAGAGAGAGAGAGCAAAATAAAAAAGGCAAAACTCTCTCTCTCTCTCTCTCTCTCTCTCTCCCTGGAACACACTCTTAAAAGCAATGTGCCTCCCCAAGTTTGCAACAAGTAAAGTACAATAAATGTAATGTAATTTATCTCTCTGTCTCTTTCACAACAAGTCTGGTCACATGAATGCAAGCCAACACCCTGACAGCCTGATTTATATACTATCCCACCTCAATGACTCTGTGTGCCTTCATTGGCCAAGTGTAAGTGACAAAATCCCCATTAATTGGCTGTCCTCTAACATCAATCACAAAATTGTGCTAATTTCATTAGACAGGGAATAGTGAAACCGGATTGGGCAAGTAAACATTACATCGTTTTTTTGCACTTTTCAGAAATCCGAATCACATCGGAGTTTACGAAATTCGTCACTTCGGAACTTCGGCCCTTCGGAACCTCGGTACTTCGGACATTCGTAATCATCCGAATCTCCGAATGGCACGAAATTCGTACGAATGTACATTCGGAACGAAATGACTTGCACATGTCTATTGACTAAAATTTCCAGAAACCCTGAGTGTGCACCTTAATGCACAAATTTTTGGATATGCTCAGCAGTGTTACTGGAAACTAAGCAAGCATTATGCTCGATAGAGTAATTTTGGTGAGAGTGAGAACTCACTATGAAGGCTGCAAACCTGCAGCAAATAGCGGAACATGAAATCTGAGTAACTTTATTTCTGTTTTTCATTATTTTAAAAATATATTTGTTTTTGCATGTATTTTAAAGCATTGCCTAAATAACACATTAAAATTTGTATCACATGCAGCTTTGGAAGTCTCTTTAAAAATAAGTTTACTTTCTCTTTCTGAGATGAGGGCGAGGGACACACAAGCCACAACGAAACAAAAACCCCTTGCAATAATTGTTACTATTTTGTCAATACAAAATACAAAACAACTTAACCAATACTAGTCCCAAATATAAAAAAAAAAAAAAAAGGCATTTAACAAGTAACTATTTTTTTAACACCAACATCAGGATTTGATTTGTAGAATAAAGTAATATTTTCAGTATGATAATAATTTACATTAGCCTGGAGAGGTTTCATCAAACTGAAAATAACGTTTCGTCAAACTTAGTTTTGTTTTCAATCCTGAGCAGGGACCGTATCCCACAATACATCTGCTTTCAATACGTTCACATCATTAACTGCCTGAGGGGACGGATACTTTCTACAAACCTTTACTGGATGAATGGGGGCACAGAAATGGGATGTAACCAACGCACGCAATATAGCACTTTACAATTATTTAGTGAAATATATGCCCTTATATATCCATACAAAATACACACACACACAAACAGAATACTCTTTATCTCAACACATTGCATTTTGGAATATGGTGAATTTATAAACAAAACACACACAAAATATACATTAAATTGGAACAAATAAACAGTATTTTATAAGGGAAACGTTACACTGTATACTGGAAGATACAACATACTATGAGATTAAAACACACACACACACACACACACACACACTCTCTCTCTCTCTCTCTCTCTCTCTCTCTCTCTCTCTCTCTCTCTCTATCTATAACCATTACACACAGATATATTTGGGTTTCCATTTACTTCTGAGGTTTGCTATACACCAGGGCAGGGGTAGGCAACCTTCGGCTCTACAGATGTTTTGGACTACATCTCCCATAATGCTTTTACAGCCATATTGCTGGCAAAGCATCAAGGGAGATGTAGTCCACAACATCTGTAGAGCCGAAGGTTGCCTACCCCTGCACCAGGGGATACAGTTAAATATTTGTTGAAAGCTGTATTACCTATACACTGTGTGTTGAAGGACATGCAATAAATGCACATTTTATAACAGACACAGTAGTTCGTGTACAGGGCATATACATAGTGATACAAGTATACTAAGCTGTGACACACTACTAGCCATGTGCAGTCTATATTAACATTGTATTCTACACACAAAACAGTTATTATTGTGACTCAGACTACAACAGCTGTGCACACTGTGTGTGTTAACTCTGTGTCATTGTGTAGAAGTTGACTGAATAGTTTTGCATGCATGTCATGTGATTTGCAATAAGTATACAGAACAGAGAGTATGACCATTTATATATAGTTTGATAAATGTAATATTATAATATCCTAGCTGACAGTGCCTGTCTATGTACATTACCTTCAGCCATGGTTCAATACACAGCAAGATATCCTTTCCTAGTATTAGGATACTATATCCTATCTATAGCTGTGCACTTTTATACAGTGTGTCCTGCACACACCCCCTGGGTGGGACTGACAGATTAAGGAGAATTTTACTCACAGAACCCAGAGTGGCACACTAATACAAGACAGGGAGGGGGCAGCTTATTAACTCCTTCACTGCTTGAATTGGAGAGGAATTTCTTAACCCAGTTGTACAATGGTTTAGTAATCCCTCTCATTGACTTTTTTTTAATTCTGGAAGAAACAAGGTTAAATAAACTAACCAGCAGCAATTAAACACTTTATTTTAGTATGACAAATAATTAAAAAGGTCCTGTTTTTCATTGGCATTTTTAGGTGGGTTTTTAAGGGGTTAAACATTGTCTGACCCAAGGTGTATGTATATGGCTGAAGGATCCTGTCATATACTAAAGGTAGGGGCGAGTTTCTTATTTATTTACTGTGTTATTGTGTAGAAGTTATGTATTGATTGAATCATTTCATTTTTTTGAGAAAAAAAACAATCCATTACCTTTAAATACTTGAAGAGACGAATATTATATTTAAGAAAATATTTTTGGGGAGTAAGGAATATTATATAAAAAATATATGAATAAATGAATTATATATATAATTGTGGTGACAGTTGTCCTTTACGTTATCGTGCTTACGTTGCTTAGTGAGTGTGATTTCTTTTGGGGGGGCAGGCAGGGGGGAGTCTGGAATGCATTATACCGTCCTCCTTTGGCCACTACAATCAGAGTTGTAGCTATAAAAATTTACTTGGAAGTGGAACACAGTTGGCCACAGTTCACCGTGACCAAAACTACTCTCCCCTGCAGTGCAACCACAGACCCAAAAGAAACAGTCCCAATTTTGTGTCCCTGTCTCGCCTGTCTCTCGTCTTTTTCTGGTCACACTTTTGAGGGTACCAGAAACACATCCATATAAAACTACATTCCAAGTGCGTGTTTAAAGGAACACTCCAAGCGAAGCAAAAAGTACTCCTTATATTGGCACAATTGTAGACTGTTACTTCACAGTTGTATTTTCTCCCCACAATCTTTTGTCTCAATGTACAAGCTCCCCTCTAGATTGTAAGCTCATAAGCAGAGTTCTCTTCACTTTTTGTGTCAGGGCGTCTAAATATTGATCTCCTGTTTGTATAATAACCAATGTTATTTTTGTAAAAATTGCAAAGTGTTCTGGATTAGCGCAACATATAAGAATTGTTAAAGGACCACTATAGGCACCCAGACCACTTCAGCTCAATGAAGTGGTCTGGGTGCCAGGTCCATCTAGGGTTAGCCCTGCCTGCTGTAAACATAGCAGTTTCAGAGAAACTGCTATGTTTACCTAAGGGTTAATCCAGCCTCTAGTGGCTGTCTCATTGACAGCCGCTAGACGCGCTTCCGCGATTCTCACTGTGATTTTCACAGTGAGCAGACGCCAGCGTCCATAGGAAAGCATTGAGAATGCTTTCCTATGGACTAACTGAATGTGTACGCATTCAGCTGATGACGACCGAAGGAGGAGGAGAGTCCCCAGCGCCGAGGGAGCCCGACGCTGGAGAAAGGTAAGTGATTTATCCCCTTCCTCCCCCTTCAGCCTGGCGGGAGGGGGGCCATGAGGGTGGGGGCATCCTCAGGGGACTATAGTAGATGAGTTTGTTTTCCTGGAACTATAGTGGTCCTTTAAATAAATAACCATTACAGTGCAGTGTTGTACAGTCTATAGTTATTACTTTGTGGTCAAACAGCCGGGCGCTGCTCAGTAAAGAGGTAAAGCTTTCTTCACAGAGCCACACTTAGCGGTTCATGGCTTCGATCATTGGCTGACAGTGATCAGCTGATGCTATCAACCACTAAGCTGGCCCTACACTGCTTTGCTTAACTAGGGCTTAGTTCAGGAGATCCAACAGAAGCTCCTATCAGGAGCTTTGGCTCTCACTTCTGGCTGCAGACATGTCAGGAATGGTTCACAACTGGATTGACAACTTACACTGAGGGCTCCAGGGCACCACAATCACTACAGTGCGCATAGAGTGTCCCTTTAAACATGCTTGACACTGTGTAAAATGTTAACATTTTGCTCTCCCAACTCTCAACCCAGGCAATAACATACAGGAGTACTCCTTTTCAACCTTTGCGCAGCTCTAAATGTCATATCCTGTCACTACTTTTCTTTTATCTCTGCCAAGTCAAGAGAAGGATTAAGTAGATATAGTAACACCGACCATGTGCCCGTAGACCTCTTTCCTCTGTCTCAGCCTGTGCTGATAGATAAAAGAGGTTGACTTGATAAGTGAGATATACACTGATTAGCCTCAACATTAAAACCACTGACAGATGAAGTGAATAACTTTGATTGACTTTTGAAGCAAAAAGAGCTGAGTGACTTTGACAAGGGCCAAATAGTGATGGCTAGACGCCTGGGTCAGAGCATCTCCAAAACGGCAAGTGGGGTGGTTACTACATACCAAAAGTGGTGCAAGGAAGGGCAAACGGACGGTGAACCAGGGTTATGGGCGTCCAGAGCTCATTGATGCACGTGGGGAGCGTAGACTAGCCCGTCCAATCACAAAGAAGAATACTGTAGCTCCAATTGCTCAAAAACTTGATGCTGACCAAGATGAATCAGAGTTGTTTTGGCAGCATAAGGGGACCTATATGATATTAGACAGGTGGTTTAATTATTGTGACTGATCAGTATATAGATTAGATACTTAGCCCGATAGTCAGAGCCAAACTCCATAAATCTCATCTCATTATTTGTGCAGAATTTACAAAACTGAAATGTCTTATTGTGCTAAATATTATGATTCTCACAGGTTTATATATTGTGATCTAAGCGACTACGGTCACTGAACATTATAAGTCTCTTGCTTATGTTTGCACTTCCGAAAATCTCTCAGGTCTTCAATGCCCAGAGCCCTCCTAGTTTGCTTAGTATTTGTGCTGTGTTCAGCAGTCTGTCACTGTGAATAATAATACAACAGATCATTTGCAATCTAAGAAGAAACATCAGTAGATTCGAATTTTAAAATCTCAGGAAATAAAATAAAAAAAATCTAAATAAAGTTATAGACCAACATGTGAATGGGTTAAATGCCCCAAGCAACATTATTATTCGGTATAAGACTACTTATTGAAAGGTAATCCAACCTTTCCCCCTAGCTATGCATTCTGGAACAAAGAACGGTTGTGCATTAACCAAAATCAGGCACGTGTAAATCGGGAGACTTGTTTTTGTCACAACTTGCTGTGAATCAGAACCACACCTACTGGTCTCAGTTCCCACATTCAATGACTCTCACCTGAAAAATCAGACAGTGATACATTGTCAATAACGTGAGCCTGTGTGTCATCAAGCCTTTAACACGTCATGTAATGGCACGGTAATGGTTAATAGGAAACTGGCACGTATGTTAAAAGAACTGAAAGCTCTTTAAAACGATTGGGGATTATTTCATAAAGGATAGAAGAGAGTTCACATATACAAAAACTCAGTGTTTGCTGTGAACTCTCAGAAAAGAAGCAGAATATGACTTGAAGGCTAATTCTATAAAGTCCAAATATGATCGAGTTGAAGAACAAGATACATACAATTGGGATTTTGTCTCTAAACCTGGATTGCGGTTATTATATTTGAAGGGAAATCATGGGGTAAACCTCATCCCCTAATTTGTAATGTATTATAAAGATTATAATTAAAAAGTATTAGCTTTGATCTGAGCACTCAATATATCCGAACAGCACTCTGATCCCATGAACACAGTCGAATCGCCATGGAGTTAAAGGACCACTAAAGTGCCAGGAAAACAAACTGGCACGATAGGATCTTTAGGTCCCCCCCACCCTCAGCCCCCGCCCCCCACCCCCCGCCGGGCTAAAGGGGTTAATCACTTACCTTTTTCCAGCGCCGGGCTCCCTCTGCGCTGGGGAAATCTCTCTCTTCCGACGTCAGTGCCGAATGCGCATGCGCGGCAAGAGCCGCGCGCGCATTAAATCAGTCCATAGGAAAGCATTACTGTAACAGATCGCCTGGCACCCCGACTGGGTACCTACGTTGAAGGATGCTCCTAGCGCTTCCTGAGGGCTCCAAGCACTTCAGCAGACACCACAACCACCGCAGACCAAACCTCTCTTCCTACAGAGCGAAGCAGGAACAAGCTCTTAAATGAGCTTAGTAGTATAGCAAGAGAGTATGACGAGCATAGCAATCCCTTGTAGCAGATTCCCCCAATAAGAGACAGGACTCCAAATTGAGGGTGAAGTAGAACTGAAGTTTTAATGAAACACTCAGCTTTTATGTCCATTTTCTACCCATAGTACCGCCCACAGGGTTTTGTAAGACGACCAATAAAACACGTAAATTATAGTAAAACACTCCCAGCAATTACACACAAATCCTCCCCTCTGCCTGTGATATAATTACTGAACACAATGGGTTGAAGTAATTATCACTGGCAGGAAAAATATACTTTTTACACAGTTACTGTAACTTTAAAAATATACATCCAATCTTCCTAAAAGTAACATATTACTAATCAGCATCCTTTAAATATAAACACTCTCAAAAACAATACAAATCCCTCCAGTAGATAAAAAGTTAGTCAGAAGTCCTTTGTGAGTGGTCAATTTAAGGCATAAAAATGATTGTCTTATTCGAATACACGAACGGGGCCGTTAGTGCAATTGGCTCAGTATAGCAGTGAGTGAGTCCACATAGCCGAACTGTACCGAACGGCGACCACCCAGCCGTTCGTCAATTAGGTCAATTAGTTACGGTTAACCATAGCTTCTGGGAGGTTAACAGGCTGCGCACTCCCATTGCGTGTGGTCTGGCCGTTCGGCCGTTTATTCTGTAAAATAAAAGGGAATAAATAGGGCTAAATCCACGAACGGCATACGAAAAAAAGGGCACTGGTAGCCACAAAACTGGGGTTTTGTCAGCTACTTACTACACAGTAAAAGATATATATAACAAAATATGATATAGACTTAGCTGCGTGCACTGACCGCAGTGATCGGTCACGTGGCCCGTCTGGCACTAGGAGCACGGCTCGAGTCACGAGCTCTCTCTTAAAGGGGCAGTGGGAGCCAAAAGTTGATTCAGGCTCCCATTGGCCCACGTCATTCCAGCACCCCCACACACGAACGTTTTGGGGGCGTAGGCATGACGTGGGCCAATCACTGGTGTAACAGTAGTGTACATTAAAAAACCAACTACAAATTTGACTGTGAAATAATAGCAGTCAGTTTCCTTCACACGCGTGCGTTTCAGGGCCTGCCAGGGCACAGTGTCACACCAGTGCAACTCATATCTGGTGTAACAGTAGTGTACATTAAAAAAAAAAAATACAGGGGGCTTGTTGTCACCTTTCGGGGACCCTTGGTGTTGTACGTGGCTGGGTGGAGGAAGAGACCTTCAATGACATCAGTGAGGACACGGAACGGGACATGGCTAGCTTGGTATCCAACCTTGTGCAAATGGGGAGTTTGCGGTTGTACAAGTGGACTGTTTGCGGTTGTTTGCGGTGCTTTAAACGGGGAGTTTGGTCTGTCACTGTAAAGCGGGCGTAACCCTTACACTACCTGATCAATACAACATCATACCTGATGTTTTAAAACACTGTATTGTTAAATGATCACTCTACATTATTGCTACTTATTTTTGAAAGATAACCAAAATACTCTCTACAGTTTCTCTCTTATAGCACCAGACTTTATTATACACTCTACAACTTAATACATTTTGCATATTTTCTATATTGTTTAATCTATTCTTAGACTATTTTTTAATTATTAATTGCGGGGAAAAATTACAATTCAATGTTTACTTCTAGCAGAATTAATAGTAGTGTTGTTATCAATTGAGCTTGTTATTCTTTCTTAATGATAAAGAAAATAGATTTCAGATATAGAATTTTGCAGGATGTAGATAGGTGCATTTTCACTCTATTTGGTTCACAGATCAAACGAGAAGAAATAACCAACAGAAGAAAAAAAAGTTAAAGGACCACTATAGTGCCAGGAAAACATACTCGTTTTACTGGCACTATAGTGCCCTGAGGGCGCCCCCACCCTCAGGGTCCCCCTCCCGCCAGCTCTAGGGTGAGGAAGCGTTTAAACTTACCTCTTTCTCCAGCGCCAGGCGGGGAGCTCTCCTCTCCGCCTCCTCTCCTCCTCTTCGGCTGAATGCGCATGCGCAGCAAGAGCCGTGCACGCATTCAGCCAGTCTCATAGGAAAGCATTTACAATGCTTTCCTATGGACGCTAGTGTCTTCTCACTGTGATTTTCACAGTGAGAAGCACGCAAGCGCCTCTAGCGGCTGTCAATGAGACAGCCACTAGAGGCTGGATTAACCCTAATATAAACATAGGGTTTAAACTTGCTATGTTTATAGAAAAAAGGGTTAATCCTAGCTGGATCTAGCACCGAGACCACTTCATTAAGCTGAAGTGGTCTGGGTGCCTATAGTGGTCCTTTAAGCGCAGTACAAATAGTAAAAATAGTAAATATAGTAAATATATATATATTTTTTGTAATTGCTCTTTTTTTCCCCCTATATTGTTCACTTCTCAATTGATCCGTGAATAAAATCAACATTTAGTAGCTGTCCCCTAACCAACCGTCATTTTAGTTGCAACAGACACGACTCTTAATCACAATAAAAAAAACTGCTCATTTATTGTCTGTTAGGCTTATTTCATAATTTTAACATATGGTGATTTGGAGTTACTGAATTTAAACAACGTGGCGATCACCCAAAATTCGGACGAATCCCCGTTTGTTTGAAACCGAATGCTCAAGTCTACAGATTGCCATTTACCACTTTGTAATCTATATCTAAAGTCGGAAAATTGTTACCTTAACAACCGCACCACCACGCGGTAAAAGTGTTCACCGTGATTGATTCAATCGAACTGATGAAATGATTGTTCAGATATGTCCTTTAGAATTTCATAAAGATTGATTTATTTTTAGAATGAGGTGTCCTTGGCCCTTTCATTAATGTATAATCTTTTTAAAAAAAAAAATTAATTCTTTATTTTTGCGTGCACATGGTTAACATCGTTGTAAACTTAGCCACAACAGCTCACGTTCACATTCTTCAGTAGACATTTAAAACATGGCTATTATGTCAATGCACATTTTTATAAAATATGATGAATACTTTTCAGCATTAATTACAGTGGGATTTTTCTTACGTTTGTTAGTCGCTAGCTAGAGATATATAAAACAATTGTATCTGAGCTGGTCATGCTTAGTTGAGTAGTAATTACAAGAGTAGACGATTGGTAAATTATAGGCTATGTAGCTTAGGGTTAATATTTATGTCGCGTGACATCGCTTCAATATCTAGACATTGACATGGTTACGTTTAACTATGCTTAAGTGAGGGACATACATTTAGTACAGTAACAGCTGGTCTAAGTAGTCATGGCATGCAGTAGATGAGACAGTAAGTTTGCATATCAGGTTATGGTAGATTATGCAGTGCTGTCTAAGAAGCTATTAGGGTTTCCAGCTTAGCTAAGATTCTCAGTAAAGCAGGGTGCCACCAGGCAAAGCATCATACATTCAGCTATTTCCTTCCATACATATAAAGCTCCAATAAAGATTAACTACATACAAGGTCATATGCAGAGGATGTGCGCCTTATTCAATGACTGCAACTACAGTGATATCTGGTATGGCTATTCATGGTATGCTATACATTGTGCTTCTTGTTGTGAACGGCTGGGGTCACTGCCAGCTCCATCCCAGTGCAAAGCTTGAGGCAGTGGGGTCGTGTTCCATGCCCATGCGTGGGGAGAGTCCCTTGAGATTACCCCTTGAGTTCCACTGGGTCCTAATGTCCCACTGTGTCTTCCCGGTTGCTGGGTACGTTTGCCTTGCCTTGGTAGCCTTGGTGTGCTGTCGAGGGTTGTAGCACCATGCGGTCAGTTGGTGAAGCTGATTGTCCTGCTTGTTCTTCCAGCCCTGGTCATTAGTGGAGCTTGCTTGCAGAGTGCAATTCTGGGGTTGCCGCTTTGACATGGGCATGTAGAGGATGTGCTGGCTGTGATGGTTCTCGCCTGTCAGCTTGTGTGTTCCAGAGTCGTTAAGTGGGGGCTTGAGAGCCCTCAGGGACACCCATGATAGCAGCTCAGGTTGTGAGCACAGAGGGATCACTGTCTCAGTCGGTGCAGTTGCTGTGCAGCCGGCGGCCATTTTAATGAGACCGCGTGGGATCCTCACTCCTCCGGCTTTGAGCCATCCAAGTGAGATGCTTAGGTGGTTGCCCGCCTGGTGGGGACCGGGATGACCCCCCCGGCACACAGGGGGGGGGAAACGGGACCATGAAGGCACCAGGTAGATGGGGGTTCGCCATAGTCAGGGTGGAGAGCGAGGCAGCGGCCGTCCGCCTCTCTCCCCTCCCGGGTAGGCCTCAATCTCCGAGCCCCAGAGTCTCTCACCAGGACCTAGAGCCACCCTGCAGCGGGCACCCCAGCTACACCGGGACACTCCAGAGCTTCGTGCCACGGACCCCCGGGTCTGTATAAGCCGGGTAAGGTGGGTATATTCCCCGTTTTCCTCTGTATGCTCGGGAGCCCGTGTGATATGCAGCCTGTCGGCATGGCCACTCGGCCTTTATTGAACACCAACAAAATTCCTCAATGCTTTACAATATGATGTCATGTACCAGATTCTCCAAACTTCACAGGTAAGTATTAAACATAGATATTTTCACACGTTCGCTACTGTTTCATTTTACTAACATATACATTATATGTCTTTTTCTTAACATAGATGTATTGCTAGACCACAACCGCTAACTTATCTTCTTTGCAATGTACTCCTAACTGAAATAGATATATAGTATGGGGAGATTGTTATGGTGTCCATCTAGATCAACAGTGTCCAACCCGTGGCCCGGGACTGCTCGCAGTGCGGCTTGGCTGCTGTCCGCACTCAGGGCTGTCTTTCTCCATGTGCTGGGGCCGACAGGGGAGAGCATTCGATCTCCACTGCCGGCCCACGGAGAACCGTCTATGCTCACTTGCTTTTAGGCCTCTCTAGGCCAGTGGGGAGATCAAAGATCTCCCTCACCTGCCCAAAGGCCCTTCGTTAGTGAGAGGTAAAACCTGGGAGGCAGTTCCTCCTGTGAGCATGCTGGTCAGAGTGTTGCACGGCAATGCTCCGACACAGCATTCTGCACGCAGGAGAATTGAAGACAGCCTGTAGCTCCTCTGTCTGCAGGCTGTCTTCACTTCTCCCGTAAGCAGAATGCTGTTGGAGCGTTGCCGTGGCAACACTCTGAGCAGCATGCTCACGGGAGGAACTGCCTCCCAGGACCTACCGCTCACTAACGAAGAGCCTATTCATCAATACTCACCACCGGACCACCAGGGCTGGCAGTGTCCCCCCTCCTTCACCAAAGGTAGGAAGAAGGGGGGGAGGGGAGAACATTTATTAAAAAAACATTTATTGTAACATTTATTATAAAATAAATGTATTAAAACATTTTTTATAAAAAAAATAATAATCCCTTATCCCTATGAACAACCCCCCCCCACACACAAACACTGCACCTCTCATATACACAGAGAGCACCTCTCACACACACACACACACACACACACTGAACCCTTCACACACTGAACCCCTTATATACACACAGAGCACCTCTCATATACACACAGAGAACCTCTCATATACACACACAGAGCACCTCTCATATACACACACAGAGCCCCTCTCACACACACTGGACACTTCACACACTGAACCCCTCACACACTAAGAGCACCCCCCTCACATACACATGCGTGTATAGGTCTGTGATTGTATGTGTGTGTTGGTCTGTGATTGTGTGTACATTTAGAGATTTTGTGTGTATGTATGGGATTGTGTTTATAGGTCTGCGATCATATATGTGTGGTGGGGGTCTGTGATCGTGTGTGTAGGTCTGTGTGTCTGAGTTTAGCATCCTACAGATTTTAAAGGAAGATGATACACTTTCTTTTAAGGAGCACAATGTACCCATCAGTAAAAGTTAAAATGTTTCAGCATGGGTCCTGCCAGTAAATGGCAGCAAATTAAGAGATAACCGACTCAGCAAAAGTATCAAGGGAATATTTCGGCTCTGTCTTTGATATCCAGAGTATGAAAAGGCAATACATGGAGGAGGCGTAGGATGTCTGTTCTGATTTTGGAACTGAATTCAGGTCTTATCTATAGATATGGGAACTCGTAAATGCCTCAGTAGAGGGACGATAAGTTTAGGAAGAGCTTGTACTGCCTGGAACCAGATCTTTTCTGTTTATGTTTTTTCTGGCAATGTATATGATCCGTACTCATTAATGTAAGATTTAATTTTGATTTGATCATTCCTATAATTTAAACAAAGTATTCCAAGTTCAGGCTTCAACTGAGTCGTATTAAAGACCCTCCTCAGATAATGGGTCCTGTTATCTCAGTGAAGACTAACTTTGGCATCCTAGATATTTGTTAGGTATGCTTCTCATAGGATTGAATGAGAAACATGGGAGACATACCAAAGTTTACTAAGTTGCTCCTGAGCTGTTAATGGCTGTTTTTCCAACAATTACCACGAGGTATGCACTTATTTATGCAGGTCTAAAATTAGCCATAGGCTGTTTTATTTTAATTCACCCTTTTTTGTATTGTTTTTATTATCAATACAAAAGAAATGTTCTGGCACAGCATGGAAGCCAATGCAAAACACCAAACTCCCATGTGTCACAGATGGCGGTCCGGAGAATGGGACCCCTGTATGCCTGATGATAATAGGCGTCACAGCATGGAAATGAACAATCAGGGTCTGGTGTAGGGTAACCACAGTTGAGCACCAGGGTTTGTGCGGCCACTTACCAGGGCCCCGATGCAGCTTCTGCGGATCCCAGGAGCTAGACATATGCAGATATGTATCCAGTACTAGAAATAAAGCAAGACTAGAATAGGCACCAAACAAATAAGACAAGACTAGAAAAACCCAGACATGAGGGAAACAAGAACAGGACATGGACAGGGCAGGAGAGGACTGTACATGAACTGGGAATACAAGACAAAATAAAACAAGACAAGATAAACAAGGCAAAACAAGAGGAGACTCCAATTACGGTGGAGTCCTAACTGCCTAGATATGCATGACTAAAAGTACAACAATAAAACACACACAGTACTTACCTGCAAGGAAAGGAGCGGAGGAATGAGACCACTGCTAGCAGGAACAGACTGAAACAAAAAGGATAAATGGCAAAGGAACAGGGTTGGCAACAAATACAAACATATAAAGGAATCCAGGAGACTGGGAATTCCAGGAACGGAATGAACCCAGAAAACCCAGCATAAAGAAAACCAGACATAGAATAGAAAACCAGAAAAACAAAACAATAATTGTAAAAAGAGTACTGGATATCAGAAGCCATAACCAGAAATATCCACAGAATGTAACAGGACGTGACACCATGATTCCCAGGATTTAGTTTGAAAACATAGATACATAAAGCCATGGATGGTAAATTTTTAAGAATGACTTCAGTTATAGTTACTGGGGTAAATAACAGAACACAACCAAAAAGTTACACTTTCATTAAGTCCACTGGTGTAATTTATTTATATTTAATAATCTAACATTATTCAAGATGAGGGATTGGTAACGGCCACATAACTGTATCTGCATTCAACGATGGTCATAACACTCCAAAGCACAAGGGGGGTGTAACGGATCGCCTGGCACCCTGACTTGGTACCTCCGTTAAGTGATGCTCCTAGCGCTTCCTGAGGACTCCAAGCACTCTGGCAGACACCACAATCACCGAACCGATTCAGCATATGAACCTTCTCAAGCATAAGAATGCTGTAGACCGTTGAATAGGAACCATACGAATAGGCTTACACTCCTAGCAGTCAACTGGAACAGCATGCAATAAATCCTTCCCCCAATAATGAGACGACACTTCACTTTGAGGGTTAAACAGGAACTCTGGACTGTCTCATCCAGCCTGGCTTTTATTACAATAATACACATACAGGCCACACCCAGGGGGAGGCATAAAATAACCAATCACATACATGGTTCAGCCCACACATCCCCTCCCCTCAGATAACATTAAACCCAATTATCCGGTACACTTTTCAAGCCAAGTTCTGGATGTACCCCAAAACCAGGGGGTACACCTTTAAATCCAGCATCGCTGGATAGCCCTTATTCAGGGGGACAACATATTCAAAATTCAAGTCATTCGGATGAACGGTTCGGGAGATATGGGGTTCCAAAGATTTGACCGACCGCATGGGTAAAGTATCCGAAAACAGTTCCATGCATTTTGGCCCTGCGGTCGGTCACAAACAAGGGAATGAAAACAGACGAATTGCCTGTGTTATAGAGCCTGGAGAGGGTTTGAATGAATTCCCTTGTTTGTGGGGTTCTTTCTACCGAACGGCGGGTCATTCAGTAGTTTCTATACGAATTTCTGGAAGTATGGAGGTCTCAGCGATGTTTGCCTAGTCAAGTGTCCGATTTTAGTTCCAGACACTCGACGGCAAAACACCGCTGTTCGGTAGTTTAAGATGGCCGCCGCCACGTGTTTGTTTCCCGAATGGCGGCCACCCAGAGGACAAAGAATACATTACACTGATTGCCAATTACCCGTTTGCAACATTGTTGCAAACTGTAATTGGAGGCACACTTATTCCTGGGTGGTCTGGTTGTTCGGTAGTTTCACTCAATATAATGAATGGAGTGATTCTACCGAACAATCAGGTGAATGCTGCATACATATCCCAGGTTAAACTCAACACATAAATACATATGTAATATTAAAGGCAGTATACTGGAATATGCTCCACAGTCTTAAAGGGACAGTAGTCCCAAAAGTCCCAATATGTCCATCGCTGATTTTAAAGGGCCAGTAGCAGCAATATAAAGTACAATATGCCCCAAATAACCCAGGGGCCATAGTCAGCAGGTAGGAGGCTAGCAAACAGGCTTCTCCAGGGCCCAGTGGCGAGGTTGGTTTCGCCACAGGGGGCACCAAAGACTCCTTGCACCATACCTCTACAACAAGTGTTAGATTGAACTTAGGATATGCCTTTAAAAAAGTATCCTATAATGCTAAATTATAGTATGAGCACAAAAACACCCATTATGATGTCAGTGGCAGGTAGAGTTACATATACATATGGTCAAGCAGCTTGCTCCAATGTTACGTGCAATGACACAGAGCTTGGGCAATGGCTCATTTCCACACACGATAGCAATAAATCATAATATATAGTGTGGCATAGCATATAGCATGGTACAGACATCGTCCCTGTTATCCTCTGCATACGTATGGCTTCACATGGAAAAATAGTGTAAAATGTATCGTTGACAAAGTGTTAAAAATGCAAAAATGATTTATCTTTATTAATTCATATTGAGCAGAACACGACAGCTGCATAAATCATAAAGGTGAGATCTAGAAAAAAAACAACACATCATTAATTCCTTAACGATCAATGGCATGCCATGCATGTCACGAAATGACACCAGCTGCCTATTCCCTGGTTATCGAAGGGTTAAAAAACTATTTGACAGATACACTTGCACAAAGATTGTACAGCTGCCTGTACATGGCAAGAATAAAAACCAGCAAATTGCCTTTTGGTAACCTGAGACAGTTGACCCAAGGTCATCATCCCTAACATATTAGAGCTGATCTATTTAAAGGACAAGTTCAATTTAAAGGTCATCTTCCTAACGCTGCCCACCAACAGGACAGGTCAATCGGGCAATCCTTGTTATCGAAGTAAGGGGGGCAAAAGATTTATGGTCCAAAGACCTCATATTTCCTATATTATTTCCAGCTTGCAAAAGATCAGAATAGGATGCGGATTTGGGTTTATAATACGTGAAGAAGAATTGTTGCCATTTCTAGTACTGGACTTCTACTCTCCAACATCAGATCGACAGGTAAAAGTGAGGTCCCAAGAGCAAGTTACAGTCTAATATCATCTATCATGGGGCCAAGCCATTATTGCACATTTCACAATCCTCTTTGTTTCACCAGCACAAAGAAAACAGCTAAATATTTATAAATTGTTTCATTCGAATTCTGAGAACTTTGAAATGATGCTCTCTTGTCATCGTTAATCAAATAAAACAAAATGTATTTTTCCAGATTCATTCTTATATCGTGCTTCAAAAATGCAATTTAATTAACGTTATACAATTCTTTGGGTTGCTGCATTCCTTCAAAATATTTCTTCAGAATACCAGCTCACCATGAAACACGCAGAAACAGATTTAACATTTCTTTTGTTTAAATTGTTTACCTTGGATGTGCCCATGTCAATCAATACACATCCAACCAAACCAGGACAGCCTAGATGCAGCCACTTGGATAACAGAATAACAATCTTTAAAACAAAGAGAATAATGTTTTTTTTTTTTTTTGTTCTTTAGATTATATCCTCATTGAAAACCCATGTTTGTTCCTCTAATAGAAAGTTCAGAATTGCTTTTGTCCTCCAGAAGCCTCCGGTCGATGTTCAAAATTGACAATTCAGCATTATTAGTACTTTGGACACAATGCCCAATTTTTACCCTTGATCTCTCTGCTTATTGATCCCGACTCCCCATAGTACTAATCCCTGGAACAAAACATCCCCACAGGTTAACATAACCAACATTCTCTTAAAAAAACAAATATATGTTTCCCACTCCCATTACGTGAGACAATCAATTTACTTAATTAGCCATACATTTTCTAAAAGTATGGTTGTTGTTTGTACGTTTTATTTTGGTGATGTAATATATGTTCTAAAAGATCTTTCCTACGAAACTATAATTTGAACACCAAGCAGTTTTTACACGTTGAGTCAGCATGAGTGAAGCTCATACAAACTCTATTCAAGGACAGTTCCCCATAGTACTCGCAAATTGAGTGGACTCAAGCACCCGTTGACTTTGACCGATTATACCGACTACTGTTGGGACTCAACTCTATGTCTAAACAAGGGGGGAAACAAAGCCAAAAATGCATTGAAAGGACTTGATTAGTTTGTGTTTAGTTATATATGTAACTGAACTTCCAAGAATCCTCACCCAGTGGAGTTGGACCCAGTTTTATAATTCTATGAATTATGCAAACATTCTGGTAAAGACCAATTTGCCTTTTACTGAATGGACCTCATAGTGGCATGGGGACTAGAGAGAATCATGCCCACCCCCGGGAGCAAAGATCCCTAGAAATACTATTTATTTTAAAACCTTAACGTTGCCAAATGTGTGTCTCCTATCTGTGGCACATAATACGGTGCATTTTTTTTAGAAAATGCACCTTATTAATGAAGAATTTAGAATTTATAACAACAAAGATACCTTAACCCAGCGGTTCACAAACTGTGTACCGCGGCACCCTAGGGCACCGCAACTTGCACACAGGGGTGCCGCGTAATGTTTCACTATAATAACTATAATAACTATAATCATAGCACCGGGGAAACATTACTGCTAAACAGGGGCCAGGTCAGGTTTTAAAGGACCGCGGCACCTGCCCGGACCCCTGTAATGTCGGCCGCCTGGGAGGAAATGACAGCCTGTCACTTCCTCCCAGCATCCTGCAGGGAGATAGCGCACGAGGGGAGAGGAGCACAAAGAGCTCCAGACCCCTCACTCCCACCAGCAGCAGAACCCCAAGCCACCCTCCTGGCACATAGGGTAAGCTGACAGGAGGTTGGCTGGAGATGAAAAAAAAAAAATCACTTGTATGCATATGAGTGTGTGTCAAGGTGTCAAGGTATATATATTTATGTCAGTGTGCTTCTGTGTCTGCACACACGTGTGTGTGTGTTTTTATGTCAGCGTGTGTATCTGTGTCATGGTGTCGTGGGCATGTATCAATATTTGTGTGTGTCAGGGTGCATGTGTGTATGTGTCGTTGTTTGTGTGCATGTGTCGGTGTCTATATGACTTTGTGTGTATGTGTCGGTGTATTTATATGCATCTGTGTGTTAATGTGCATGAATAGCTGTGTAAGTATGTATGTATGTGGTAGTGTATGTGCATACATCCAATCAGTCAAACACCAGCAAAACATACAAGCACACTCCTGCAATCTAACTCAAATATTACATACACACCCCTGCATTGAAAAAAATATATATTACAAACACACCCCTTCACTCAAACACAAATACTTCACACAAATGTGTATCCGTATTTAAAGGTGAACATTACAGTCAGAGACACCCCTGCAATCAAACCAACCTCTGTATTAAAACACAATAACTATATACAAGCACCCCTTCAAACACCAACGCTGTACATTACACTATAGCGCCAGTAAATTCCGCAGCGCTGTACAGATAAGCAACCTAGAAATTTTGTTTTGGGGTGCCTTGTAAAAATACTGAAATATTAAGGACGCCTTGAACCTAAAAAGTTTGGGAACCACTGCCTTAACCATTTAGGCAACACAAAATGAAAGTTACCATTCGTAATAATGTCTGTATATGTATTCTTTTTTCTTGCTATGACGTAGTGTAGATCTGTTTTTTTCTATTTGTGATCATATGCCACGTTGTTTCCTATTCATGGGTGCTAGCACATGTTCTTTGCTCTCGGTAGTTGACATTTCACGCATTGTTTAGTGATGGTAGCCATATGGCACACTCAAGATAGTATCTATATTTGTCATTTAAATTGCATGTGTTGCAACATTGTATGTATGGTCATATGACTCTTCATAATAAAGACATTTAAAAAAGAAAGGACACTCTGGAACGGTTTGTGGAGGAACTCTATGGTCAGCGGCCATTTTAAGTTTAGTTTCAGATTATTGCTTCTTGATTGCATGGTAGCTGAATAAAGAACTGCTCTGTGTACCTACTGTCCAGTAATGCTTGTTCCTGCTCTCCACCTTAAATCTGCACACAGAAAATACCACACTGTCAGCACAACTCCAAACACTGGATTCGTGTTTGCTCCAATATTATCGTGCCTGAGTCCATTCTGGCGTATTTACTTTTAACACAGGAGTGTTGGACGCGGGTCCAGCAGTATACACAAAGACACATATAAAATCTCAAACTGCAACACATTTTATCCCTCTTAGCGAAGGTGAAAGAATAATTTATTTAAAAGCTATTTTGACTCATAATCAAACTATGGCTTATAATAATATTTATAAATCTAAGTACAGCCATTAGAAGTGCAATATAATCCTCCCTTGTATAGATTTGACACATGCAACGGTTGTAGTCAGCGAATTAGGTGCATTATCTAGCTGTGCCTGAAATTATTATCTCCACAGTTCTCCTCAAATTTATTTTCTAAGGATTTACTTATGGTTCAGGAAATCCAACTGTCCTTCTAATAACAAGACCAATAAGGCTTTTTAGCTTGTTTGCTTCAATGAGTGATAGAAATGGCTGCCCCGGGGCCAGTAATTAAAAGGTACCCACCATGATCAGACATGCCTGTAGGGAAGACGGATAGACTGCCTGCTTAATGGAAACAGTCTCTGGAATTTTCTAGGATCCATTCTTTTTTTTAAATTGAGAGAGAATAAAAAATGAACTTTTCAAAAAACATCAAAAAAGCTATTCGTCTTACGATCGGTGGCCCACAGTGTCTATCGGAATTATAGAGACTATCATGATGGATACTAGAAGGTCCTCGGGTTCTTTTCATTGAAAGGGTTACTGTTACATGATCGATGGATACACCATTTGGGACTCTTCAAGGGGTTAATGAGCAGTTACTAAGGACCATGGACATGAATATTCTGCCCCTCTTCCCCCAAGTAGCCTGGAGGATCACAATACTACTGATCATATCAGATGGATGCTCTGAGAAGTGTCTGCCTAATGTGAACTTTAAAAACAAACAAACAATAACCTCAGGCCCCCTCCACCAACTGTAGAGATCCACTTCTGGAGCTTCGGGCACTCAAGCCCACATCCCCAACTTCCCACAGCAACACATATGATCATGTGCATTGTTTCAAGGCATAGTATGTCTAACAATGCATATTTTTAATGCAAATAATTGTTTTACTTTTTGCACTCAAATTGATGTGAAAAATTCCTTACAAAGTGGCTTGTGTATTTTTTATCATCTGTCTACTGCAGGTACAGCAGAGGTAAAAACCCGAATTGCTTTGTTTTAAATCTTCGGGTAAAATTATATAATGACCTAAGAGCTGAGCAGCAGGAGTCTGGAAACTATGCTAGTAACGAACCCAGACATGGGCAGCATGGGATTACGGCATGTGTTCTCGCTGGGATGTCTGCCTTCATGGATGCTCTGTTACAACATAAAAGGGTCCTCTCTGGTCTGCAGATAAGGGTATCTGTGCTCAATATATATCTGGATTATTTTTTTCTTGTTTTAAAAGCTGCAAGTACAGTTTTTTTGCACCATAACTACTTCAGTAAGTATAAGTGGTACATTCTTGATATTATTAATATGATTATTAATATTATTTATAAAGCTCCAACAAGTTCTGTAGCGTAGACAATGCGTGGACTAACAGGCACATATTTGTAACCAGACAAGTTTGACCCACAGGAACAGAGGGATTGAGGGCCCTGCTCAATGAGCTTACATGCTAGAGGGAGTGGGGTATAGTGACACAAAGGGTAATGGTAGGGCGTTCCAGCTAGGGAAAAGGTAGCCCTGTAGTTGAAAACATTGCTATTTTTATTTTGTCACACTTTGATTCACACTTTGATTTGTCACACTTTGATTTTTTATTTGCACTTAATATTATTTGGAAATCCTTGACATGATCCACAAGGCCACTTGTACTGGAACTCATTATTCTGTTGTCCACAGCTGCTCCAAGTCACGTGGCTAAAGTTCTGGTTTTTTGGAATATATCAACACAGCGAATTGTGTTACCATGTGCTTGTTGCATCTAATGTGTTACTAGTGCAGCTGTATTGGAACTCCGATTCATCTCCAGCTGTGTACGGGCCTTATTTTATTGGATACGATCTACGCTATGATTATTAGCAAAAATCAATCAAACACTAAATTGCAAATTGTGGAGAACTGAAAACTAGCTCTAAAAAAAATGTACCCTACAATAGACAAGTTGGAAAAATAGAGGATTTAAACCATTTCTGCAAGTCTTAATTTAAAATGTTTGCAACTTTATTAAAATAGCGAATAGTGGTGAATTTAAAATAAACCTCGACTAAGGGGGTGGCTTAAAAATATAAGATGATTCTCTCTGTAGATTGCGGGTAGAACACAAAGTCGTCTTCAAACACGGAGGAGCCCACGAGGGGGTATATGTTCCTGCGGTGAAAAAATAAACGGTACACTAATAAATGCATCGATACTTAGTGGCATAACACTTTCTCAAAAATCAAAAAGCACAGTGAACAAAAAATTTATTATTTTTTAGATTCCCTTTGAAGCCAGAATGTTTGATCTCTTCCTTTTCAATGTTAAATAGAAATAAACCTTCCGTTGCTGACAATTGAATGATTAAAGTGTCAGGATATCGGCTTTTTAGTGGTTACTTGTGAAGGTGCTGCTTGACTGGAAGATTGTTTTCTTAATTATATAGATTCTAGGGCTGAGTGTCGCTGTATACAGAGCAGACAGAGAGTCTCTCTATTGGGGACTTTAATATCAGCGGTGCCCAAATGTTCCCTTCCAGCTGTTTAAAAATTCTACAGTTCCCATCAACCTGCTGCTAAAGTCAGACATCACTGCCCAAGAAAGTATGGAGAGGAAGAATAAACAAAAAAACAAAACAAAAAAAACCAACACAAAATCACCTCACATAGCCCTAACAAAAAACTATAATATTAATTATAAATGAAACACCCCCCAAAATAAAACAAAAAACGTTGTATTCTTCTGTTGGTCAGAAGACAGTTCCAATTCTATTCCAGGTCGTATACAGATAAAATCTGGAGTATTTGGAAATTGGCACCGGAGACCACTTTAAATGACGTATATACATACCCACACAGACTTTGTTGCCAAGGATTACTTTTATACTTTGACATGTCTTTCATTCCTCTTATTAAGTCACTCTCCGAATCATGTCTTACAACGTACATCTGCCACTTGCTAGCAGAAGATGCAGTTGTCTTGATTAACGTGACTCGCTCTTCATCAGTATTTCACATGCCCAGATTACATGGTCACAGGCCTTAATTAATGCTGCGGCCAGATTTATGTTCCTCACGTTGTGTCACTCTCTTGTGCCTTTCACCAGCTATATATTTAGAATTTGTTTTAAAATACTAGTACCCTAAAATGTGCTCTGGTTCCTGATTTTTACAATTAGTCCCTTATTTGTAGGTGCAATCCCTTTGTAAAGTGCTGTGGAATATGTTGGTGATATATAAATGCCAAGCTTATCAATAATAATGAATATAGCTCAATCTACATACTCACTAAGAAGCATGTACTTCCCATTATGGCTCCTCTACTGAAAACCTGCATCTGATGTCTTTACCCTTGTTCTCCCAACCATATCTACACCAGTAACGTCACTAGGGAGGTGCAGACTCAATTTGGTGATGCCACCAGAAGGGGTGATATTGGCCAGCTGGCCCATGCAGATGGTGCTCTGTCCCTTCATGGGCCAGTGAGGGAGATCTCAGAACTTCCTTTACTAGCCCAGTGCACCCACTATATGTAGGTGCAAACCTTGCATATCCCTCTGGTGAGCTACAGCACTACCAAGGATAGCATCTGAACGTTACCATTGTGACATGTTGCAAGGTTCTGACACTACTATAGAGCCCGATCTCGCAACAAAAATATACATAGACTGCACCCAGTGAAGGTGCAGACTGGAAGAGCTTACCACTGGGCCAACAGGGATCAATACATTTCCCCCCTTACTAGCCCAAGGTAACAAGAGTGAGGATTGGGGAAATCAACTTTTTTGAAATTGTGAATATTAAAAATATATGAAGTTTGTTTTCCCCCCATCCCTTTCATGCACACACAGCATATCCTACTCCTCACTTCATGCCTGATATTTTTATAGTTGCTGATATAGCATCATACAGAAGAAGGTTAAAGGTCTGGATTCCAGTGGACCCACAGTGTTCCATCCAACTGAAATCCGGACCATATTCAGGCATCTACTTCGCAATATCTGGACATTATTAGACAGCGTAAACAATGTCTGGGCTCTGCATCCTGAATGGCCAGATGGTTTTGCCCCATTCAATACAGGGCCATTTGGACTTAAGTGAATTATCCTGTTTAAATTTGAGGTCCAGGTTTTGTTTTCTTCCACTTTCCAAATGCAATTTATATGTAGCTAGATGTGTGTGTGCGTGTCAGTTACACCGCTTTATGGATTCTTGTTCAATGTTAAATCGAACAAAAAGAAAACAGTAGCAGTTATGGCATAGAACACACTCATAGAATAAATGTTGTACCTGCAATATTGACAGTGTGTTTAAATGGGTTCCATTGAATTACAAGTGGCTTGATTTCCCAATACACTTTCTACAAGCACAGTTTACAAGATTGTGAAACATATAAAAAATACCATAAGTAAAATCACGGGTAACATTGAGGGTATTGGGGTTATTTCTTCACTAAAAAGCAAATTGCAGAGAAATCAAATTGCAAAATTTATCTAATTATAACCAATTTGTAATCTACCACTGATGCATAATATTGCTCAGAATGCTTAGATTTGCAGAAATTGTCTTATACACACATACTTACTTCCTGTTTTAATGTTTGACTTTTTAATTCTTCATATGAGAAGTTACGTTTATTCGTCTTCTGCCAGTGGCAAATGTATTAGCATCCCCTTTTATTAGCTTTTGTGGAAAGCCTGTAATTTTATTATATTTAGAATTTAAAATTCCACGTTTCTGAAGAATGCAGAACTGAAACTAATTGTTTTTTTTTTTTTGTGCTGGGTCAGGACAGACGATCATTTTATTAAACGCGAACAAATACTGGATTACTGGTTAGTTAAAAGAAAAGGGTTCAGTAGTCCTGCAAAATCTGGGTTTTATGTGGTGAAATAAAACGTTTTGCGTAAAACCATTTTTTTACTGATTCGTGGTCAGTGGTTTGGCAAGTCCCATATTATATCTCAAGAGAATGGCCAATCTGTCATGAAGGGTTTAAAGATAAGTACATCCAATTGTAAAATGCTTCACTGCCCACTCTTTGAAAAATGGTGTTGGAAAGGGACACAGCAATACATTAAAAAATGTACATATTTCTAAAGGGACACTCCATTGCCCAAATACAAAATAATAAAAATCACTGTTTAGTAAAAATATACCCTAAATGAAAACTTGCATGTATTTAATAATGCATTCCCCCCCCCCCCCCCCCCATTGGGTATACCTTAAAACAACTTGTAAAACTGTTACCTGCAGTGCTCTTGTCTGCTGCCTTTGCAAGCCCTCCTTTTCTAAACCCGCCCAGACGTTCTGTGGCTGTCCAATCACAGACTTTCCAATCCAGCTCAATGACAAGTCTTTGCAAGGCAGGTACTCTAGTCAATTGCTGCCTCTTGAGATTTACAGTGTGCGACCTAGTCCTAGATCATTTCTCTTTGATTCAGTATTGTGGGGTCCTTTACCGTTAGACCTTGACTTTGTTCTGACCACTCATATGTACTTTTTAGAACTTTACTGTATATTCATTACTTTATCATCTAGATCTGGAGATTATTATTATAGCATTATCATCATTTATGTAATGCCTACATATTCCGCAGCGCTTTCTAATTATAAAATGGGGATATTTGCAACAAGTAATGAACACATGGAATATAAAAGAGATAAGAGGTGAAGAAGACTCCTTACAATCTATGATGAAGGGGTAAAGACACACGAGAGAAATAACAGCATGTCAGATAGGAGAAGGGGATTGATGGATAACATGTCTGTGTTCAAATAAGCTAATAAACGTGGCATATGTAAGAACCGAACAGTGGCAGGAGAGAGAATGAGCTGGGCTATGGAGGCGAGGGAAGTGACCAGGGCAGTGAAATGATTAGGGATTAGAATTACATTGCAGCTGAAGTCGAAATAACATTTGATTTCATGAATTATGCCCAGAAAATATCGTACATTTATGGAAAGAACTCAAAATGCATTTTGTAGCGACAATTTGGAATTGAATTGAATCATGGCTCAATGGTTTCAAGAGCAACGTTTGGTAGTCTTTCAATAATAATACTTGATTTCCTTTGAGTGTACATTTTAATGTTTTTCTCTGCTTTGGTCCGAGTCAAAAAAATTAAATAAAAATTATATTTCCCAATACGTTCCATATTCCAACACAAACATGTATTCCTAATTCTATTGTGCTGGAGTACCAGTTTCCCTCAGATTGAAGATACAGAGATACATTGAATCAATGCATCTATATGTGAAGCGTTCAGTGCCTCCATGCAGAGGGTGGCGACGCCGAACGAAAGTGCTCACACAATGCAGCGCTGAAATAGAAAGCACCTCTAGTGGCCATCTGAGTAACAAGTGAATACAAAAATTAAGATGAAACTGGAAAAATATAGAAAATTTGGTCATTAATTCACTATTAACTAAATAATCCCCTAAAAATGAGATAATTTACTTTAAAAAAAAAAAAAAACCATCCCTCCCTCCAAAAATCAAACCTAAAAGCTCACCACATACTACATAAAACCCCACAACTCAAAAACAAGTCCTTTGTGGTTAAATCATTTTCATTCTGAGTATGTGTCAAATCTCTAGGCTGCGAGAGGAATAGGGCTGTTTAAATGGCAAGGGTGCTGTTAGACACTTTGTTTGAACACCAGTTGACAAAAACCAATGCTCCATATCTAACATGATGGTTGCTAATTGAGCTTCTGAAGAATATATGACCGTGTTTATCAAAGATGGAGTTTTCTACTAAATGTATTTAATGTGTTAATTGCTACTACTGCTAACTTTTTCATGTTTCCCTATTTCTGTTTCATTGTGGTTACTTTACAAATAAAAACACACAAAAAACACACACAAAAAACATGTTAAGATGATCTCAGTCTGCATAATCAGGGTTCTGAGAGAGAAATTGTAATAAATCATCTGATGGATCAGGAGAACAAAGATGTGAATTGGATAATGGAGGAGATCTAGTGTGAAGCACATCACGTAGTCCTGGAGAGAGGAAACACAGGGAGAGTACATTTTGAAACCAAAGGATTTGATTGCTTACTGGGAGGATAGTTCCCTGTATTTATATTTGTGACTTGGTGTCAATAATTCAAAAATAGATCAGATAGAAAAACGGATTTTGAAATCCAGCCCAGTGACTACCTGTTCAAGAAAAGATCTTATCAAACACAGAAGTGATTGTTTGGCTTCCTTCACCAGACACAGGTCCACCAATCACCCAAGGATTCAGTGTGCTATATTCAATCACGTTTACAAATTTGTATCTACTGTAGGGGAGCGCTGCCATTAAAAAAACAAAACAAAATAAAACACTCTCTCTCTCAAAGATAGCTGCCCTCAATTTACAGGGTCAAGCAGTAAGATGCACTAAAAAGACAGATGTATCAATACATTCATAGATATTTATAAAATACATTTTGTTTTAATAGTAAAAAGATGATGACAGTTTTACTGCGGCCCGCTAATGAAAAATGAGTGTTCGAACATTTTTCAGAGAAAATATGAGGCCAAGATAAACTTTTATTTGCGTCACATGAAAGGAAAATTTAAGGCACGCAGTAATATGTAGCTTCCCATTCTTTCATCTTTTATTACCACTATCCTTCTAAAAAAAATTACAAGGAATACTATGAAGCTACCCGGATACAGCAGATACGTAATGCTTTTTACGAAGAATCCACAAAGGGGTTAGTTATAAAGCAATTATAGGGTAAAATTCCAAAAATGGAGCATTCAACCTTGAAACCAACGGAATGTTCCTGTGCATTTCAGTAACCTGTATTCTACAAGACTGCATATACATTAATTCTCAATCCCTTCATAGGTACTGATAGCCTGCTTATTTTCCTACCAACATCTACTGTTGCAACTTCAAGAAAGACCTAGCAGTAGGACTTAAGAACTGGGCAGAGCCCGGAGCATTTGTAGGTTATCGGATGATGAGATGTCAGACACAAACAGAATAAAAGGAACAACCTACACTGGTCTGATATACCAGCCAGGGGAAAAGAAAAAAAACAAACAAAACCAAAAAAACTGAACGGACGACTGTACATTGGCAGTGATTTTCTTTTATCATTATTATTTGGCAGTCGGGAAAGGTCATGAGCGTTAATCTAAAGGAAACCAGGGCACATAGTTGGAGACTCCAGGAAATCAAACAAATCTTGTTGAAAAATATTTTGACTTTAGGAAACCTTAGAGAACGTCTGTCAATATTTAATTTCTTTACAATCTCATAAAACAAGATTTTAAAGGTGCTTATCGGTTGGGGATGCTTACCTCCATATCTAGAAATGTGTTTTTGTACATAGAACTAAAATTGCTGCAATTTACTCTTTACCTAGAATGGAAAGTGCACGTTTTTTTCAATGAGGAGTAAATATGGTTCCTTCGTATTTTGTAACTTCTCCAGTGTGTGGACCAAGTGACTAAGGTTTTTAAGAATTCTGTTGTTGCTGGAACCTGAGATGTAAAGCTCTCAAGATTAACCATGTATTCCGAAGTCTCGGGAAGAATGAATAGGCATAGCAGATCTAGAGCAAGGCAACAACTTTCCCTAAGAGTTGTGTGGCCTTAAGTCGGACATTGTCAATAGTAACAGTCATTCAAGGGAAGTCATTGGATCCAGGAGGTATAAATATAGTAGGCTAGATTCTGCCAAGTGAGACAGCCTCCAAAACCTCACAACAAGCTGAAAGAAACAAGAACATTTGCAAGTCTTAACCATAAAACAATAAAATATGGCTTTTGGCATCCTTCATTGCAGGGCCTCTCTAGATATAGTTTAAAATTTGATCATTTTATGTTAAGTCATAGTCTTAGTAGCTGGGTCAGCATCGGCACAAACGAAAAACAAAGAAACGCAGGCAGCTTTAAATATTACAAAGCCATTTAAAATAATATATCTTGGACATCAAATATGAGGATTGGGTTACACCATACTGTGAAAGTGTAGTTATTTGAATGTGCACTGTTGCATTACTTTGTAGTTTGCATATAGTTTGGTCGTTATAGCACCACTATTGTTATAGGTGGCCATTTTTCTGTGCATATTTGGAATCACGAATCAAACGAACATGCTCATCTATTGTCAAGTTGTTTGTCCATATGGTGCTTCTGAGTTGCAATTCGTCCGAAAATGAATGTCCAAATCTATTTCACATTATTAATTTGATGTAGTTATGAGTAGACCTTATGCCACAGATAGGCCAGGAAGCTTATGACTTGCACATGGTCCCACCATGACCCACGTCATTTAAAACAATGAACTCTGAACCGGATCAAAGTATTTCGTCAGTCATACATTTCCAGCTGCCGACCCTTACTCACTAGCTGCTGACCTCTAACACTGGATCAAATGCCAAACTGCAGATCAAATGCATTACTGTTTCCTGGTTTACTTTTCGAGAAATTCCACACAGAGACCATCTATCCAAATTATGTCTTTTGATGTTAATCACCAAAAGCATTCCGAATGTATTTAAATAATACATCAAATACATTACTAATAAGGATACAATAAAGTCTGAGCTATAAGTCAAGGTTGTCATATTCACAATAAAACAGGTCGAAAACAATATACAATATAAAGCATGCAAATACGACCTCCTGATGGATTGATTTATCACTGGCATTCATAAAGCGTCAACATATCCCACAGCGCTGTACAATTGGGAAAAAGACAGTGCAATATAAACAGGCCAATACATGAGGTAGAGAGCCTTGCCCGTGAGCGGAGATCTAGCCCCTGAAGATCTTTATACAGAGTACTTTGCCAGTGACCTTACAATCTAAAAGTTAAATGGAGAGATGAGACAAGAGGTAGCAGTGGAATTTGGAGGTGCTGGCAAAGAGAATTAATAGTATAATTGCAGTAACTGGTAACATGTGAAGGGAATGAGGAGGTGGTGGAGAGGACGCAGAGGCGGCTCTCTAATTAGGCGGTTTAGGCGGCCGCCTAAGGCCTCGCGCTAGAAGGGGCCTCGCGGCCGCCTAAACCGTATAATTAGAGAGCCGCTGCAGAGCTTTCTTTCCCAGTAAAAAAAAAAAATATTAATAAATACTTTAAGCCGGCCGCCCGACGGACGCATTAAAATTGCCGCGGCGCCGGCGCTATTAAAAGATGAAACCCTCTCACATGGGTTTCCGTGCAGGAGTGAGTCCCCTCCCCTCCTCCTGCACACTTCCTGTTAATCGGCCAATCCGCGATGCCGATGACGTCACGACGCGACGACGTCACGACGTAACCCCTCCCTGCATTCCCCCGCCTGCGGTACCAAGAAGAAGACAGAAGAGTAGCTGCTGCTGAAGAAAAGAGAGCAGAGGAGAAGAGAGAAAACGGAAGGACTCAGGAGAGCAGAGGAGAAGAGAGAAAACGGAAGGACTCAGGAGAGCAGAGGAGAAGAGAGAAAAAGGTAAGGAGAGCAAAGGAAAATAAATAAAAGGGAAGAGCAAAGGGAAATAAATAAAAGGCGAAGAGAAAAGGAAAATAAATAAAAGGGGAAGAGAAAAGGAAAATAAATAAAAGGGGAAGAGAAAAGGAAAATAAATAAAAGGGGAAGAGAAAAGAAAGATAAATAAAAGGGGAAGAGCAAAGGAAAATAAATAAAAGGGGAAGAGCAAAGGAAAATATATAAAAGGGGAAGAGAAAAGAAAGATAAATAAAAGGGGAAGAGAAAAGGAAAAAAAATAAAAGGGGAAGAGAAAAGGAAAACAAATAAAAGGGGAAGAGAAAAGAAAGATAAATAAAAGGGGAAGAGAAAAGGAAAAAAAATAAAAGGGGAAGAGAAAAGGAAAACAAATAAAAGGGGAAGAGAAAAGGAAAATAAATAAAAGGGGAAGAGAAAAGAAAGATAAATAAAAGGGGAAGAGAAAAGAAAGATAAATAAAAGGGGAAGAGAAAAGGAAAAAAAATAAAAGGGGAAGAGAAAAGGAAAACAAATAAAAGGGGAAGAGAAAAGGAAAATAAATAAAAGGGGAAGAGAAAAGAAAGATAAATAAAAGGGGAAGAGCAAAGGAAAATAAATAAAAGGGGAAGAGCAAAGGAAAATATATAAAAGGGGAAGAGAAAAGAAAGATAAATAAAAGGGGAAGAGAAAAGAAAGATAAATAAAAGGGGAAGAGAAAAGAAAGATAAATAAAAGGGGAAGAGCAAAGGAAAATAAATAAAAGGGGAAGAGAAAAGGAAAATAAATAAAAGGGGAAGAGAAAAGAAAGATAAATAAAAGGGGAAGTGCAAAGGAAAATAAATTAAAGGGGAAGAGAAGAGGAAAATAAATAAAAGGGGAAGAGAAAAGAAAGATAAATAAAAGGGGAAGTGCAAAGGAAAATAAATTAAAGGGGAAGGGAAGGAGAGCAAAATAAAATAAATTAAAGGGAAAGGGAAGGAGAGCAAAATAAAATAAATTAAAGGGAAGGAGAGCAAAATAAAATAAATTAAAGGGAAGGAGAGCAAAATAAAATAAATTTAAAGTGGAAGGGAAGGAGAGCAAAGGAAAATAAATTAAAGGCAAAGAGAGCACATTGAAAATAAATTAAAGGGGAAGGGAAGGAGAGCACATGGAAAATAAAGAAAAGGGAAGGAGAGCAGAGCAGAAGAGAGAAAAAAAAGCAGGAGAGCTGTACCTCCCCCCCCTCATCTTTCCACAGAATAATGGTGGTATATCATGACAATATTACTTAACAATTTTAAATATTATTAATAATATAATAATGAATTATAATATATTATCATAATTATATTAATTATCATTAAAGGAAAACTCCAGTGCCAGGAAAACAATCAGTTTTCCTGGCACTGGAGGTACCCTCTCCCTCCCACCCCCCAATACCCGGTTACTGAAGGGGTGAAACCCCTTCAGTCACTTACCTGAGGCAGCGACGATGTCCCTTGGAGACAGCCACTAGAGGTGGAGTTAACCCTGCAAGGTAATTATTGCAGTTTATAAAAAACTGCAATAATTACACTTGCAGGGTTAAGAGTAGTGGGAGTTGGCACCCAGACCACTCCAATGAGCACAAGTTGTTTGGGTGCCTGGAGTGTCCCTTTAATAATATATTAATTGTTAATATGTTAATATTAACAATAATATTATGATAATATGTAATATGTTATAATTACAGTATAGTATTATAGTATAGTATTGCCTCTTTGGCTGACATCAAAATTGAAGATCTCAGCCAATCCGATGCTTTCCTATGGGAAAGCATTGTGATTGACTGAGATCATCAGTTTAGATTATGTTAGCCAATTGGGTGGATCCGGCGCTGACGGACTTGCGCAGCTATAGAAATTAGGTACGTTTTTACTTCATTGAGGGGGTGGGGGCTAAATAGTTAAACACGATAGGGTCAGGAATACACATTTGTGCTCCTGATACTGTAGTGTTCTTTTAATACACTGTTGACAACTTTATTTCAGTTTTAGGAGACATCAACAAGAATAACTAAGTAGTCAGCCACAAACCTTTTATCTATACCCAATGTTTGTGTATAGGTATTTTGTAGAATAATTTATTAACAAAAATAAGTTTGTGAATAGTGAGATTATGAGGTTTATTAATGTTTGCCTTAAAATATGCAATTTATACAGTTAATTTTAATATCGGCTGCTTATTTTTTATTTTTAGCGCGCGTGGCGGGGGGGGGGGAGGCCTCATATTTGATTTTCGCCTAAGGCCTCAAAAAGTCTAGAGCCGCCTCTGAGAGGACGATTTAGGGAAGCTAAAAGATAAGAAATAAAACAAATATTGCGCAATACGTTTTATTTTTTATGTTTAAATACGGCACAATATATGTGTAGATGTTCAATGTAGGTGTTGCACACTATGCAGAACTGACTCAGGAAGCACATCTAGAGGCCATCTGAGTGACTGCCACTAGAGGTGTTACTAGGCAGTAATGTAAACACTGCCCTTTCTCTATAAAGGCAGTGTTTACATTGAAAAGCCTGCAGGGACAGGCTATAGACAACAGAACCACTACATTAAGCTGTAGTGGTTCTGGTGACTATAAAGGTCTGCTAAAACACAATGCGGTATTATGAATATAAAAGAGCACACAAATGGTTCTTTATTGGTTTAACCACTCACTAGAGATTTAGCAATACATTTGCTTTGATCTTTAAGTTTATAAGCTTCTCAGAGATTGGAGGAGGATCCCATGGTTACATTATTGTAAATTTTCTTGAGCCATTTGATAAAACTCTGTGTTTGGCATAATATAATGAGCTGGACAATGTTTGGTGCCATAAAACAACAGTAGACAGACTGCCAACTCGATGACAGGAGTCAAGAAATGTAGATAGGCTAGGAGGATTTAATTAATAAGTAACATATTGTAAAACAAGAAGCAAAAACAGGATTTCTGGTACTGTATATCTAAATATAGCTATTTTAATCAATTGATTTTTATTACTTTCTTGGTAGGATCTCACTACGACACTGTTGTCCAGTTTGATAAGTTTCTAAGGGTGTTCCATCAGACTTCTGTGTAAGGTTATCAGTTGGCATTCTATTAGAATGTCTCACTCAATGTGTGTTTTAAAATGATGTAGAATCATTTTAGGTTAGCCCTTGTTTTAAAGGTCAACTGTCACTTCCCATAATTCTTAATATTATATCAAGAGCCTGAGGAGGCGGCCAAAGGCTGGCCGGGGGGATGTGTGGGTGTGGGAATTGTAGATGTAACTGGGGAGGAGTGTTAGGTAAGGGTGTGGTAGAGGGGGAGGGGACCTGTGGTATATATAGGCAGGGCATTTCGCCTCCTTACCTCAAAAAAAATCAGGCGGGGTAACAGCTTTCCCTTGCTTTTATCAGTGCTATTAGGTCGGCCTGATGGATATTGAGGCCATTTTTACTGCCCTCAGGGCTGAGGCCCTGATTGACCGTGGTCAGCACCTGCAGGCACCGAGGACCAGGCTCAGGGGCGGAGTAAAAGCCCTCTTTCGGGCTCGCGGGCCGTTTGTCATACGGCCACGAGCCGTTGGGCTGCACCCAGTGGCGTACATACCAGGGTCGCAGGGGTCGCGGCTGCGACTGGGCCCGGCCCACCAGGGGGCCCGGCCGCCCCTGCGACCCGGTATGTAGCCACTTGGCCAGCCTCTTCTCCTGGGGGGCCCTAGAGCCGGCCACCTCCGGGCCCCCCGAGGCTGGCCCTGCTGTCACCCCACGGCCGGTCCTGCGGGCGCGCGAGGGAGCATTCTCCCCTGAGTGCTTCCTCTTCAGCTCCCTCGCGCACCGCACTGATACCGGAGCCGGAAGATTACGTCATAATCAGTACGCGGCGCGCAAGGGAGCTGAAGAGGAAGCACTCAGGGGAGAATGCTCCCTCGCGCGCGTGCCAGCCTGACTGCCCGCCGGGTGACCGGCCCCCTCAGGAGCCCAGCAGCACCACTGGACCCCAGGGAACCCCTCAGCACTCCAAAAGGTAAGGAGGCTGGGGGGATTAAATAAAAAAAAAAAAAAACGTGTGTGTGTGTGTGAGTGTTAGTGTGTGTAAGTGTTAGTGTGAGTATATGTGTGAGTGTGTGTTAGAGTGTTTGTGACTGCTAGTGAGTGTCAGTGAGTGTGTTACTGTGTGTGTCTGTTACTGAGTGTGTTTGTGTGTGTGTTAGTGTGAGTGTTAGTGTGTGTGTGTCTGCTAGTGTCAGTGAGTGAATGTGTCTGTTGAGTGTGTGACTGCTAGTGAGTGTCAGTGAGTGTGTTACTGTGTGTGTCTGTTACTGAGTGTGTTTGTGTGTTTGTGTGTGTTAGTGTGAGTGTGAGTGCTAGTGTGAGTGTGTGTGTGTCTGCTAGTGTCAGTGAGTGAGTGTGTCTGTTGAGTGTGTGACTGCTAGTGAGTGTCAGTGAGTGTGTTACTGTGTGTGTATGTTACTGAGTGTGTTTGTGTGTGTGTTAGTGAGTCTGTTTGATGTCTGTTAGTGAGTGTGTGTTTGTCAGTGAGAGTGTATGTTTTGTAAGTGAGTGTGTATGTATGTCTGTCGCTGAGTGTGTCACTGTCAGTAAATGTGTGTGTCTGTTAGCTAGTGTGTATGCGTCTGTTCGTGAGTGTGTGTGTGTCTTCAGCACTTACCTTTCTCCAGCGCCGGACTCCCTTGGCACAGGGGATCCCTCCGCCTCTCAGCTCCGAATGCGCATGCGCGTCAAGAGCCGCGCACGCATTCAAACCGCCCATAGGAAAGCATTACTCAATGCTTTTCTATGGACGTTCAGTGTCTTAGAATCGCGGAAGCGCCTCTAGCGGCTGTCAGTGAGACAGCCAATAGAGGCGGGATTAACCCTCAGTGAAACATAGCAGTTTCTCTGAAACTGCTATGTTTTCAACTGCAGGGTTAAAACTAGAGGGACCTGACACCCAGACCACTTCATTGAGTTGATGTGATCTGGGTGTCTGTAGTGGTCCTTTAAGTGTGTGTGCATCTGCATGCACTGGCGTACATACCGCGGTCGCAGGATTCACAGCCCTGCAACCCCTGCGACCAGGTGCCCGCCGCAATGTGTTGCGGCCCCGGCCCGCCAGAGTAAGCGCGGGGGGTTGGGGGGGGGGGCCCACGGATCAATTTTCGCACCGGGGCCCCATGGGTCATGTGTACGCCACTGGCTGCACCGCTACCTGCTCTGACTGCCCCAGCTCCCTCCCAAGTCTTGTGGGCCAGGCGCCGTGCGTCCACGAGACGGGAAGCAGCAATGTGGCCAGTTGTGCCAGCACGACCTCCTTCAGCCCAGCGCTTGTCCTGTACGAGAGGATGGAGTTCCAGCAGAGCCATGAGGAGCATAAGTAGGCTGCACGATTGCAGCAGTGGGTGGCCCACTATGTCACCAAGGTCAGGGGCCAGGGCTTGCAACGGATGCCGCAAGGCACACTGTCCCCTGGGCAGAGTGGGACTGACAGCTTCCCCACTTTCCCCTCCAGCATCCCCTCCTGCTTCACCAGGGCTTGCCATAATTACCCATGACACCTTCAGAAGTGGGCCTTTATATGCTGGGTTGGGAGGGAAGGGATTTCACTTACCTTTGCTGTCTTCACAGGTTCCTCCTGAGCAGCCTCTCAACTAGACTGCTACTACTGTTCCTGTTGCTGTCAATCACGTTGATCCTGTTGCTGTTCAGGCTTGGCTCCCCTGCTGTCCATGGTTCCTGCAATCGATGATGAGTATTCTTCTTTGTCTGGTGTAGTGGGGGTTGCATGTGTTCCTAGGGGGCTGGACTAGGTTAGCTTAGTTAGGAGCGTAAAGGGATTCTTGGATTCCTGGGAGCGTAATACCGCAGTTCCTTCTCCACTGGCCACTTCCATGGATAGCCAGGTGCGGGCTGGGATGCTCTTAGTTCCACAAGGGTTGCGCCCTCCATATTGATGGGGGTGGGTGGGAGCTTGGGCAATCGGTTTCCACTCCTGTCCTGGTGCAGGAGGTGCCTGTTGTTTCTCAAGTGGTAACAGGGGGGCTACTGAACTGTCTCCAGAGACGAGCACCCCTGGGGGGAGGTCGTGCAGGTCACCCATTGGGGGGCTTACATGTATTGGTCTCTGGGTCTTCACTTGAAGCAGGAGACGAAGGAAAAACATTGGAAGAGGGATTGTGGACATTTTTTCCCTACTCCCCCTGGAAGAATTACATGTGGTGAATAAGGACTCTAAGGAATCGGAGAAGGAGAGGGAGCGTTTCTGGTACCGGAAAATCCCTAAAACCTTCAGTAATTGTATCAGGGCTTTTTCGATCTTGGCCAGTGTGATTGGGGAGAAGGCGCCGGACAAATGTTAAACTTTTTTTTCCTACCAAGATTTGGAACGCATGTCGGGTTTACGGTGGGTTAGGCTGGTGGCGTTATGACGAGCAATTCTGCCAGCGGGGTGGGACCAAATGCACATCGGACTGTGGGTGCCCATCATGACGCAGCCGACATTACACCAGGGGTGTCTGGCGTCCTTTCTCGGGGGTGCCGGCGCAGGTAGGTCCTCCTCCGCGCTGGCTGGCCAGCGCAAGCTTGGCTGCTGCTGGAAATACCACGACAGCCAGTGTAAATGGGGCACATGGATGCTCCGTTTGCAGGGGGGTTCCATCCCATGTCCCCAGGGCCGGTGCAAGGATTTTTGCCGCCCTAGGCAAAAACAATTTTGCCGCCCCCCCCCCATATGTCCTGCCCACCATGTGACATCACAATGCCCCGCCCATATGCTCTGCCATATGGGCCAACGCCAGTCTTCACAAAGTGTCTTTTATCTGAAAAGACAGTGTGTTTACATTAAAAAGCCTACAGGCAGAGGCTATAGACACCAGAACCACTACATTATGCTGTAGTGCTTCTGGTGACTATATTATCCATTTAATGTGCGGTAAATTAGAGATTAGTGCCACTAATAATATATTGGATTGCCTACTTACCACCAGATGAGGACAAGAGGCTGATGATGGGCTCAGTCTGGCTCCACAGGTCTGGTGTAGAAGAGGCTCTCTGGAGACTGTTTTTAACAGTGCTCACAACAATTAACGAACAGGAAGCAGCTCAATTTTTTAGGGCCCCTTACACAGCTCAAGGTCTGGGCCCCCAGGGGGCATACGCCTACAATGCCCACCCATAAATCCACCTACATGGCCCATCCATGAGTTGGGGATTTTTTATGTGTGCAATTTGTGTAAGGGATGTAGTGTGTTTATATGGGATGTAGTGTGTGTTTGCGTGTAAGGAATGCATTGTATGTTTCTGTGTGTGTGTGTGTGTGTGTGTGTGTAAGGGGTGCAAGGTTTGTTTCTGTGTATGTAATTGAATGCAGTGTGTGTCTGTAAGGGGTGCATTAATTATGTAAGAGAACATAAGGGATGTATTGTGTGTGAGTAGGAATGCATTGTATGTTTCTGTGTGTGTGTCTCACTTAGTGCTCTCCCTTGGCCCCCTGTCCCTCTGCAGTCCCCCCTTGGTGGTCTTCTCACTCCCCTCTCCCCCCCTTAGTGGTCCTCCCTCTCTCAAACCCCTTAGTAGACCTTCCCCTACTCCCACCACCCCCTTAGTGGTAATCCCCCCCCCCTTAGTGGTCCTTACCCTCCTTCCCTCTCCTTAGTAGTCCTCCCTCCTTACCCCTCTTTGGTGGTCCTTCCCCTCCTTAGTGGTCCTCCCTCTCCCAAACACCTAGTGGACCTCCCCTCCTCCTCCCTCAGTGGTCCTTACCTTCCCACCCCTGTTCCCCCTGTGTTCCTTCACCCCCCTCCCCCAGTGGTCCTGACTCACCCCTCCCCTAGTGGTCCTTACCCTCCCCTCCCCTCCCCTAGTGGTCCTTCCTCCCTCCTCCCCTCCCGTAGTAGTCCTTACCCTCCCTCCCCTCCCCTAGTGGTCCTTCCTCCCCCTCCTCTAGTGGTCCTTACTCTCCCCTCCCCTAGTGGTCCTTACCCCCCCCAGTGGTTCTTACCCCCCTGGTCCTTACCCACCCCCAGGGGTCCTTATCCACCCCCTCCCTCCCCTAGTGGTCCTTATCCCCCCCTCTCCCTCCCTCCCCTAGTGGTCCTTATCCTCCCTCCCCTCCGCTAGTGGTCCTTACCCCCCCCCAGTGGTCCTTACCCACCCCAGTGGTCCTTATCCACCCCCTCCCTCCCCTAGTGGTCCTTATCCTCCCTCCCCTCCCCTAGTGGTCCTTACCCCCCCTCATGATCCTTACCCCCCTAGTGGTCCTTACCCCCCCTGGTCCTTACCCACCCCCAGTGGTCCTTATCCCCCCCTCTCCCTCCCTCCCCTAGTGGTCCTTATCCTCCCTCCCCTCCCCTAGTGGTCCTTACCCCCCCTGGTCCTTACCCCCCCCAGTGGTCCTTATCCCCCCCTCTCCCTCCCTCCCCTAGTGGTCCTTATCCTCCCTCCCCTCACCTAGTGGTCCTTTCCCCCCCTCATGGTCCTTACCCCCCTGGTCCTTAGCCCCCCCCCCCTGGTCCTTACCCACCTCCAGTGGTCCTTACCTCCCTCCCCTCCCCTAGTGGTCCTTTCCCCCCCCTCATGGTCCTTATCCCCCCCCCGGTCCTTATCCAACCCCCCCTCCCTCCCTCCCTCCCCTAGTGGTCCGTTATTCCCTCCCCTCCCCTAGTGGTCCGTTATTCCCCCCCCCTCGTGGTCCGTTATTCCCCCCCCCACCCCCCCTCCCCTAGTGGTCCGTTATTCCCCACCCCCCATCCCATAGTGGTCCGTTATTCCCCCCCCCCACCCCCCCTCCCATAGTGGTCCGTTATTCCCCCCCCCCTCCCATAGTGGTCCTTACCCTCCCCTCCTGCCCATGTAGTGTGGCCGGGCGGCGCGGAACCCGGGACAGGAACCTCTGTTTCCTGTACCCGGCCGCCGGCGGACTGACAGGAAGTGCTCACTCAGTGAGCGCTTCCCTTCAGTCCGCCGGCGGCCGGGTACAGGAAACAGAGGTTCCTGTCCCGGGTTCCGCGCCGCCCGGCCACGCTACATGGAGAGACCGGCAGGAGGGAGCGCTCTGCGCTTCCCTCCTGCCGGTCACTGAAACCCGGCCGCCCTCCATGCAGCAGTGCTGCGCCGCCTGGGGCTTGTTAAAGCGCTCAGGCGGCGCAGCATGAGGAGGTACACCGGGGACAGGGATCCGGCGCCCCCTGGTAAGTTGCGCCCTAGGCGGCTGCCTAGGTCGCCTTACAGGTGGCGCCGGCCCTGCATGTCCCGTTGCTTTAAGCAGGTCAAGTCTGGGGAGAAAAGGGACACCGTGGGCGCTAAGGGCGAGGATGCCAGTGCACATCGTTGTGCCCCTGGATTAGCCATAATAGAAATAGGAAAGTGGCGGCCTTGCTACTGTCGGTGGTGCAGGGAAAGTTGAACAAGGAGGTGGTGCTGGGGCACATAGCTGGCCCCTTATGAGTCACCTTTTTCACACCTTAGGGTTTCCGGAACCGGGGAAGTTTAGGGTAATAAATAATTTATCTTACCCCCAAGGGGGTTTGGTCAATGATGACATCGTGGCGTAATTGTGTCGAGTTTCATACGATTCGTTTAATGCGGCGGTGCGGGCTGCAGGTTCGGGGGTGCTGATGGCGAATACCAGCATCGGCTTTTCGCCTCCTCCCGGTGCACCAGGGGTGTCATCACCTGCTGGGTTGTGAATTCGACAGCCAGTATTATGTGGACATGAGCCTCCCGATGGGGTGCTCAATTTCATCTTTTTATTTTGAGTGTTTTAGCTCCTTTTTGTACTGGGTGGTGAGGGTGGAATCAGGTCGCGACTCTATCCTTTACTAGTTAGATGATTTCCTATGCGTTGGTCCCGCCCAGTCTCCGGTGTGCTCACAGCTGCTTCAGTCGGCCGCGGACTTTGCTAGTTCCTTTGGGGTTGCCCTCGCTCTGGACAAAACGGTGGGCTCTTCCACTTGCTTGAGCTTTTTTGGGATCGAAATTGACTCGGTTGCGGACGAATGCTGCTTGCCGGCTGACAAGGTAGGGGACATGCTGGCAGCGGTTGAGGCCACGAAGGGGCTACGGAAGATCATGCTGCAGCGGCTGAAGTCGCTCCTGGGCAAATTACATTTTGTCTGTCAGATCATGCCAATGGGCAGGGCGACTTGTGGCTGCGACGTCGGGTGTGCTGAAGCCATATCACTTTGTGCATCTGACCAGGCCACTCAGGGATGACTTGGCTGTGTGGAGCGCATTTCTCGAGGGTTACAATAGCAGATCCTACTGGTAAACACCAGAGGTGCCAAATTCAGAGCTCCATCTGTTCACCGATGCTGCGGGTTCGGTGGGCTTTGGGACTATTTTGGGAACGCATTGGTGTTCGGACACCTGGCCGGGTTCTTGGCACTTGGCCAGGCTGACAAGGAATTTGGCATTTCTGGAGCTTTTCCCAATTGTAGTGGCGTTGACCATTAACAGCTTGTCAGCATCATCTCCCCCTGTGGTGCGACTTTTGAGGTGTTTAGTACTGCGCTGCTTGGCCTTTAGTATCACTTATAGGGCAGCGCACCTACCGGTTGTTAAGAACTTAATTTCGGATGCCCTTTCTTGTTCACAGTGGCAGAAGTTCCGGGTGTAGCCGCGCCTGGGGCAGAAGCAGAAGGTTGCCCCTGCCTGACAGAGCTCTGGTACCTTGGTCTGAACGAGTGAGGGCTTGGATCAAGCATGGGGGGAATGGTTAACCTTTGAACAAGTGCTCTGTGGATTTCACTCGGAAGGCGAATGGATTCAGGGCCTCCTGCGTATCGTATGGTTTTGGGAGACATCAGGGTGTTTGCCTTCGGCAGTCTCTGCAAAGTTGTCTGGCTTGAGCTTCTGGCTCAAGTTGACCAGTGTGCCAGATGTCACGAAGGCCTACATGGTCACCTTGACTATGGGGGGTTGGCGGAAGAGGCCTAGGGTGTCTGATTCTCGTAGGCCGGTATCGGGGGTGCTGCAGTTGGGGATTTTGTCGGTTTTGCCGTAGGTGTGTTTTTCTGCATTTGAAGTGTTATTGTTTCATATTGCATTTACCTTTGCATTTTTTGGTGCCTTGCGGGTGGAGGAATTGGTTTGTCCTAATAAGTGGATGCCAGGTGGTATTTGGTGTCAGGATGTCTACTGCGCGGAGGGGGTGGTACGTTTTTTGTTACGTTGGTCCAAGACCGATGTTTTAGGCTGGGGGGTTTGTGTTTACCTTCCAGGGATTCCCAGGTCCATGGTGTGCCCCGTTTCTTGTTATCAGCGCTATTGTGCTGTTCAAGGCTGATTCACGCAGATGGGGGTTTCTTATCCAGGTTCCAATTCATCCGGGTCTTTCGTTTGGCTTTGGAGGCGCTGGGCATTCCGGGAAAGGAATTTGGTGGTCATTCCTTCCACATTGGGGCGGCGACGGAGGCATCTTGCTTAAGCTTTTCGGAAAAGGCTATCTTTAGGATTGGTAGGTGGGAATCTAGGCGTTTTAGGTTTTACGTGCGCCCATCTGGGCTGATTGCGTTTCCCCCTGTTTTCTCCGCAGGGTCCATCGGCGGGTCTGGCTAATTGGACACTCCTATATATACTTGGCCCTTCATTGGGCAGGGGTTTTCCTTGGTTGAAATCATCCTGGCCTTTCTCCGGCGGTAAGCGGATATCCGGTGGTTTGGGACTCGGGGCATGCACTGGGTCCAGCTGCTTCCAGAGCTGGTTCAACTGTCGGAGCTCCTGGGTGTTCTGGATGTGGTGGTAATACACATTGGGGGTAATGATTTGGGCATTTGTCTGTTGTGGAGTTCGGGGGACATGATCAAACGGGGTCTTGCACGCTTGCTTGTTTTGTTTTCCCGAAAGTCTGTCTGGTGTGGTCGGACGTGGTGGCGCGCAACTACTGGAACTGCGCCCGCTACCTGAAGGGTATAGAGCACTGCAGGATCAAACTGAGCAAGCGGATTTGAAGGTTTGTATTGTGGATCGGGATACTTGCGGTGCGTCACCGCATTTTAGAGCGGGATCCAGCAGTCTATTTTTGCAGCGACGGGGTGCAACTTACTGATGTGGGGCTAGTTGCGGGTAAGGTCCTTGCCAATCGGGATTGGATCAGAAGCACATGGGGAAGAAGGAAGGTTGGGGCTGATCCCTCCCCCAACCTCTGGTGCATGGTTTGGATAAACGGACGTGCCCACTGAGCCAAAGGCTGGCTAGTGGTTGGCATTGTGGTATAGTAAGGCCAAGTTGGAGGCCAGTTGGTTGATAGGACGAGGGAGGTGGACAGGCCCCAGGAGGATTCGGGATTATCGGTGGGACAAAATGGCAAGGATGAGTTGCGTTAAATATTATATTATGTTAAGTTATGGTTAACGATATTTAAGTGTAAATAAAGCTGTGGTCTATTTTATACCATAAGTATGTCTCAGGTGTTCATTATAAAGAGGGTGGATGGAATGGGGATTTTGATCGCACTACATGTTACCCACTACCTACACACAAGTATTCCTATGCTTAAGAAATATGTATTTCTGAAGTGTGAAAAAGTTGGGAAATCTGCACCTCTATACTTCAAATGGGCGCCTCCATCTTAGGTCCCAGCCTGTCAATGTTATAGGCAGCCTCCATCTTAGATCAATGTCAGTCATTGTTATAAGCTCTGTCCTTTTCACCTGGCAGTGAGCACAGAGAAAACACACAGAAAAAAAATTGATAAATTAAACAATATTTATATTTCCAATCCTCATTTGCAAAGTTTGTTCTGTATTTGTTTCCTCTGATGATCCAACTTATGATGTAATGTGTAAAATATTTGAATATAAAAATAACAAGAAAAAACTGTGCATTTCATGGAAGAACAAAGTTAACAAGTTATAGGTGATATTCAATGTTTTATTAATTGCTGTAAAATTTAGGAGACATGGCAGTTCCCCTTTACAAAATGGGAGTATTAGCGTTTATTCATGTATTTCTCCACTAGAATAGAGTGAGCCACAGACTTATCAAGACTATCAATTTCACCAGGAGAAAGAGGGTTTAAAAAGCGTTAAAGGGATTCTATAGTGCCAAGAAAACAATTTCCATTTTCCCGGCACTATAGGTTCCTACAGTGCTCCCGTCCCTTGCACCCCCTTCCCGTGGTACTGAACCCCTTCAGTCACTTACCTGGCTGAAACCAGGCGCCCGGTCACGCTCTGCCCATGCTCATTCCTCGCCAACATCAGCCGACGGCCCCCCTTACTCCATTCAAAGTTAGCAAAAATCCATCCTTATTTCCAATGCTGTGCGGGTCCATCAGTGCTGACTCCGCTTCTGATCTGCCTCCTTCACTGACATCAGAAATGATGATCTCAGCCAATCACAATGCTTTCCCATAGGAAAAAATTGGATTGGCTGAGATCATCAATCTAAAAGATCTCTGAAAAGTTAGTGTTTAGATGAAAATGCCTGCAGAGGCTGACTAAACTCACGAGAACTAATATTATAAGCTGTAGTTGTTCTGGTGATTATAGTGTCCCTTTAAATCAGTAGAATGATTATGACAACATTGAGATGTAGTGGTGATGGTGCCTAGACTAACCCTTTAAGAGATAAATTGTGTGTTAGTCTATGAAGGGTAATATAAAAAAAAAAAGTGTATATATATATATATATATAAAATTCTAAAAATACCAAGCCCTTAAATGAAAAAGAATAATAATATGAAACACATCAAAACAAACAAGCAAAAAGTACACACTGAATCCCCATTACCCAGCAGGAGGGGCATTGCTAGGTTCATAAAAAATGAAGGACCACAAGAGAAACAGGAGAATTCATTATTTTGCAGCTACTAGCGGGATCACAGCTGGTAAACTGTATTTGAAGATCTTACTGTACCAGCTCACATGCAGGGTTCTCATTACTAGCCATTTCAAGCAATATTTCACTGTATGGTGATGTTTTATTGTACAGCACTTTTAGAATTAATAAGCAGAGTGCAGCCAGGAGAGAATATTGAAAAGGGATGAGTGGGACCGGCTACGCCTGTGACCAGGGACAGATGTACATGTCTTGTCCCTGTAGGCACATTATTCTAAGGCACTCCCTAACCCCAAAATAAGGCAGATAAAGTACATAAGTATAAATACATTATTAACTGGATATTATAGGCCTACAAAAATATTCATATTTGCATACCTCCCAAATGTCCCGATTTTTGTGGGTCAGTCCCCTGATCTCCTGCTTTTGGGTACACCAAGGAACTGTCCCCAACAATCAGAGTGCGAGCGCATCATTAGACACGCACGAGCCCTTTGTTTAGGCACTAGGCCCCTGCAGGGAGCACTGAAAAACAGTACTCTGTGCAGGGCCAGCCATCATTGGGCTGGCTAAATTATTGACAGGCAGTCTGATGTGTATTCATATTATGCAATTAGCTCGGGTGGACACACTCCTTTTCAGATGGATCTGCTCATTTGGGGCAGAGCTGGTGACACGATCGCCGTTCTAGGCGCAGCGTTTACCCTCCTCCCACCGGAGTCCCGATTCTCAGGACGCTAAAGTTTGAAGGTCTGTATTTGACAACTGCATATGTCTAAATCTATGTATATGCATATTTCTGCACTGCTTCTAATGTATTGTTTTTGAATCTGTTTGTGTGTGTGCAGCTGTGTAAATGCATACAAGGTTAAATATAATGTTAGAAGAAGTTATGGTAAAGTGGGGTTTAAGATTAGAGAGGGGTTCATGTTAAAGTTCAATTACATAGAGTGTTTAGAGTTAATAACAGCTTAGAATGGGTTAAAGTTGTGGTATAAAGCCTGTTTAGGATTACTGAGTTTAGGGTTAGAGCTGCATAAATTACTATGAGGTGTTTAGTTTTTAAGATAAGTTAAACATAGGATTAAGGTATCAAGTTTATTTTCAGGTTTAAAGGAACACTATAGGATCAGGAACACAAACCTGTATTCCTGACCCTTAAGTGATAAAACCACCATCTACCGCCACCAAATTTAGTTTAAATTCTCACTTGAGAAAATAACCCTGCAAAGGCCTGTAGTCCCAGATGCCTTATATCTGATGTAACAAGCAGTGAATACTCTATCTCCCCTCCAATCTATGATCAAAGCAGAACTAATTAATTCCCTCAACCACAAAATAAGGCAGGTAAAGTCAGCATAAAGTAATTAATAACTGAATATCGCAGGCCAAAAAAAACAAAAATTCATAATTGCATGCCTCCCAACTGCCCCGATTCTAACCCCGATTTTCACTTTCACTCATACTACAAACACAACTTGAGACTTTTGTTCCCTTTTACCTGTTCCACCTCATGCTCATTAAAGGAACACTCCAAGCACCATAACCACTGCATCAATCTCAATATAATTACATTGTTGTATCTGTCAAAATGCATTTTGTAATTTTAACCACTCCAAAGTTTCTACTTTTTAATATCAAAAAAGTATTTACACAAAATCAAATTGTGTGTGTGTGTGTGTGTGTATATACATACAAATACACACAATTTTTATTTTTTCATTTTTTTTATTTTATAACAGGCTTAGCTTGAGAATTTGTTTTTCTTTTTTTTCCTCACACATGCAGAAGAGTTAAAAACTGAACTTCAAATTGTAGTTAACATAAATCAGAATTGCAACATTGTAGGCAAATCTAATCTGGAAAAATTCTCTAGATTAGCCATTTTAGTCTCCGTTTTGCCATTTGGGCTTTAGTTTGCTACAATTTCGAGTTTATTGAATAAACCTATCTGTTTTATGGTTCTTCATTGAAGTGTACATTGTCAGGACTTAAAAGTGAAATTAGAGTGAATTTCAATTTTTAAAAAAAAATTAATCTGTTTACATTTTAATGATAAAATGATCAATGATAACCATTTAAGAAAACTAATTCACTTCTAGGTCCCTGCAGATTATAAAGGAATTTAGTATGCATGAAAGTGTGTGTGTATTTAATAAGGTAGGGCCTTTTAAGGTTGCATTAAAATGCCTGAAGGCAATGATTATACTCACCAGAACAACTACATTAAGGGACTTGTGTTCTTTTAAAAGCCAATGAGACAAATTATTACAAATGCTAACAGGAACAAGAGGTTAATAATCTCTTCGAACAAGTTTACAATCTAGAGGAGGTAAAATTCAAAGAACATTATCTACAGCGTTATACCCTATACTTCAAATGGCAACGTTTATACAAAAATACTCAAATTTGCAGTTCGTACAGTAATCAGTTTTTACATTTTTAATTTTTTGTTATTCTATTGTGTGCATAGGGACTTGAAGAATATGTGAGCTGTCAGTTGATAGTGTACACCGTGTCATGTTGATATGTGATGATGTGAGCCGGCTGTTTACTTTACTGCCTGTTGATCTGTCAGTGTGCATGCAATATGAGCTACAGCGTGTGTTCTTAGTTTAGAATGCGGATGACCTGTCTCTCACCTATCATGGTGAGAATAAATGAGCAATCCTATTTGTATTTGAGAATTGTTCCTCTCACTTGTTCCAGCATGCGCATCACACCCACCTCATCATTTCCTACAGGAATCTCTGTTTAACACAGGGCAAGTCACTGTATGTATATCTGAGAAGAATCCGTCGATAGTTAATACAATGTTAAGCAAAAATCTGCACACCAGTCAAGCCATAAGACTTGCTTTTCCCATAGAAATCACCATATCTGCAGTGATGGTACAACCGCAAAGGATTCTGGGTGGGCATATGCAAATTAGTTGAACAAAGAGTCACATTTTTGCCTCATTACATTTTAAACATGGATTCTTTTGAATCTGTGTTTACAGTATACAACTGCTTGCAACACAATTTAGAAAAAGATGCAAAACCAGTGAACCACTCATGGACAGCTGTTTCGTTGTTAATGCAACTCATCAGCATGAGGTTGGTTACTGGTTTGTTGCCCACCCAGAATCCTTTGCGGTTGTAACATCACTGCAGATTTGGGATTTCTATGGGAAAAGCAAGTCTTATGCCAGATATATGTATAACATTGTATTAACTATCCACAGACTTCAGGTGGAAGGGGTTTTCAATCACAATTTTTCCCCACCATAACCTATTGGGAAGAATCTTAATAGATGACCTTTCATAGATTCATATCTCTGATTATTTTTACCAGGTGACCCAATTTAGCCAAAAATTGCCCCAGATGCAGTAGTACTGCAACTTCCATGATGCTTTGCAAGCCTTAAAGGAAAATCTTCACTTGCCATATAAAGCAGTTCAGCTTGCTGGAGTGCTTTATGTCTGGTGTTTGTCATGTTTATTTGACAGTTTCAGGGCCAATTTCAACAGATGAGCCCAAATACACCATCTGAATTGTGCAGCGTATTATTTTGGCATGCACATGCACTAGCCCCCCAATGTACGCTTTGAATAGGAACAATGATAAACGAGAAATCATGCACCACAATTTAGGTGATACCAGAGACGGATAATCCATAAGGCGCAATAGGCCGCCACCTAGGGTTTGGATTTAGACATGGGGCCCTCCTTGAGCCAGTATCACTCTGCCTGGCCTTGTGCCCCTTCACTACCTCTGAACTTCTATCCCTTGCGGTTTCAGCACTTCTTAATGACTCAGAGTCATTGAATGAATCCGGACCGGAACCATGAGGGAGCTCTTCGAGGTGCTTACCACAACACTCCCCACTGGATCACTAAGAATCTGGCAAAGAATAGCCACCATAGTTAACACACCCAGATAGGGGGGGGGGGGGGGCAAAAGAAAAACTTACCTTTCCCAATACATGCAGACAATATACAGACACATAAACTCAACCGCACCCGGTCTCCCCTCCATACACAAAATTCAGCCTGCCCCGCACATACAGCCTTCTCTATACACACAACACTTTGTTTCCCACTCACATTTAAGAATCAGCCACCAAAAACACACACACACACACACACACACAATTCTAACAGAACAGAGTCCAGGTTCTAGGGGGATGCCTTAATCTGGCAAACTGACATGGGGCCCTCCTTGAGCCAGTATCACTCTGCCTGGCCTTGTGCCCCTTCACTACCTCTGAACTTCTATCCCTTGCGGTTTCAGCACTTCTTAATGACTCAGAGTCATTGAATGAATCCGGACCGGAACCATGAGGGAGCTCTTCGAGGTGCTTACCACAACACTCCCCACTGGATCACTAAGAATCTGGCAAAGAATAGCCACCATAGTTAACACACCCAGATAGGGGGGGGGGGGGGGGGCAAAAGAAAAACTTACCTTTCCCAATACATGCAGACAATATACAGACACATAAACTCAACCGCACCCGGTCTCCCCTCCATACACAAAATTCAGCCTGCCCCGCACATACAGCCTTCTCTATACACACAACACTTTGTTTCCCACTCACATTTAAGAATCAGCCACCAAAAACACACACACACACACACACACACAATTCTAACAGAACAGAGTCCAGGTTCTAGGGGGATGCCTTAATCTGGCAAACTGATTAGGGTACTTTGCCATCTTAAACTGGCTCTGGGTAATGCTATTTCATTAAAGGGACAGTTTAGGCACCATAACAAGTTCATGTATATGACATTTATTGGTGCCAGGGAGCCTCATAGGCACACTCTGGCTGAGAGCGGTCAGCTGACTTGGAAAAGATATGTTTCTTTTCAAGCTAATTTTGTAATAGGGAGTCACTGACTGGCTGAGAGCGTATGCCGTCTGGGGGAGCAGAAATGAGCGCTGGAGGCTCACTTTGAACGGTTACACCTAAGGGTCTGAATATAGGGTATTACACCTAAGGGTCTGAATATAGATATTGATTTAATTAGTTTTTTAGATTAATATGGCCTAAACAAGATTTAGAATTGATAATAAAGGTATGTGTGTTTGCCTCCATTTTTGGGGCTTTTTCTACAGTTGAGGGTTAATCCCCATTTGGAAAGAGGATTTGTATATATATTGAATATTAAGCAGCTATCTTTCACTTTATATGTTATGATTTATTTTTCTGTATGATTAAAATTACAATAATAAGTTGCTCTAATGCAAATAATGGATTTGTTTCAAGGATGTATAGGGCATGTACAATTAAAAATGTGGTAGATTCACTAAATATAGATTGTATGAAAAGTAGTTATTTACTGCACATGATTTCTAGAGTTATAATTCACTATTCCTTTTGCAACCATAATAATGGACTGCCTTAAGGTGCTAAATAGGTTTATTTTAAAGATCTATATGAAGAGGACAAATAAAATATGATACACAGAATAGTGATTATAAATAATTAGTTACAGTTTAATTATGGTGATATATAATGGATTAAATATGATGTCCATTTTCATTAAGTCTTTGTAAAGTTATATAAACAAAAAAAACTTTATAATAATAATATATATAATAAATATGATTCTTACCGACTAACCCATCCTATATTGTTAGCCTACAATATTTCAATCGTTTCTTGATCTGAAAAGCTTAATTAACTTGTTCTTAAGCTCATGACAGACAGTGAGCAGACCCCTAGGGCGTTTTGCCATGGGTCACCTCCGGGCCAGATAATAGGACCCCAATCTCAGTAAAGCACCCTAGCATTAGTCCACCCCTATGGGCTCTTTCAATAGCCCATCCTAAGGCGCACATCGCTTTAAGCGATCAACTTAAGCCTACCCTTAAAGCACTAGATAGTATGGGGCAATGCTTACATAGTGACACGATGATGCTGCAATTATTATTATCGCACGTTTCATGTTTTGTTATATGTTTTTATTTTCTAATGCCGCTTGAGCACTCTTCTCATTGGTATAGGATGTAGCCGCATTCATTTTTGCTCTACCGACTAACCCATCCTATATTGTTAGCTTACAATATTTTTCACCGTTTCTTGATCTGAAATGTTTAATTAACCTGTTATGTTCTCATACCAAAAATGTGCAGTACTACCGCTTGCCATGTACCAATCTCTCATTAGATGTTATTGCGCTATTGCTGTTGTGGCAATGAAATCACCTATGTATCACACCGAATGCACAACAAAAATAAAGAATTAAAAAAAAAAAAAATATGATTACTTTATAACATGAAGCCTTTTGGCCGTTAATACATTGAAACATTATGATCACTTGGTTAAATGTGGGGATTAATACTAATTCATGTGATAGGATTAGTGATGAGGATGATATTTTATATATATGTAGAGAATGGATGAACATACTGTGCATGATTAACACTCTTTTCTTTAGTAGAATGGGGGTCTCAATTAGTTCTCTTTTCATATGATCTCTGAATAAGTTGATCGTGTCCGGTTGTCATGGAGATGTTATTGCTGGAACGCATGTGGAACGCGGACGTTTCCGTGACGTCACTTCCAGTTTCGTCAGAAATTATAACTTTCGGTATCTGCCGAAAAGGGCGCGAATTACAAATTACAGAAAATTGGAAAACGAAAAACAGCTGCTATAGGAAGATCATCCCTCCAATCAAGTACAAGGAAGATTTACACACCCACTGGACTTTAGGGATTAGCCCTATTTAAGGACACAGGGAGGGGGGATTTTTAGGATATGTTTATTCATGTATTGTATATTGATACATTGTTATTGTTTTAATTGTGGTCCCTGAGGAAGTTCTTACAGAACGAAATGCGTAGGACAATTTTTTGTTATCTATATCCTATGCTGAAATGGTGACTACACCTTGTATTGAATACATTTTTTATTACTGAACCCTGACCTGTGGATGTCTTTTGGTGGAACAAGGATCCAGAGGTGATAAGAAATACCAGCTAGACCCCCATTACATCGGGGGAGGCACCCTAAGAGCGCTTATACCGTCTACATCTTGTGAGTGCAAAAGATTGCTGCGCACAGAATACTTTGTTTTATAACAATATCACACTATGTTTTGTTTTATGTTTTCTCTGTAGATTTACACAGCCATATCCCGAATCTTCTTTGCCTTGGTTCACTATATATGATATAGGTCGCTTGTTTGGGTAGCGACCTAGGGAGGCTGTTACACATCTTTATAAGCTAAGTATTATTGCTTTTTATATTATTTAATTTTTTGTATATTGTTTGAGATATACTTGTTAGCTACCACATGAACGAAGGCTGGCGGCAACATACCCAAAACGGAATGCAGAGACTGCTACCACATAGATAAGCAACCCACCTAACACAGGCTCTACCGTTGTTTACTTGCTTTATATTTTGTCTTTTTTTTAACATTGTCACCTGTAATTATTAGACCAATAGAGTTCCCAAGCGAAACCACACGGGGAACGCAACAACATGACGCACACAGCCACACACTAGAGACTCTACTGACTCAATTACTAAGCAGTTCTAATAGTTTTGTTCTGTTACAGTGCCTTTAGCAGCTCTCCGAAAGGACAACCCCTTGACCATATCATCTCCCTCCCCCCCAGCCTGACCCCAGTTTATCTTAGCCCACACGCACAGCACCACCATGGCCAGGCCTACTATTCTCATGGCACAAAGAGCATACCTTCCCTTGGGAAGGAACCAAACGAATCTCACATAGGCAATGGTACAGCGCAGTAGGTACCACATGGGTCCGTAGTGCACACATACTGACTACCTCACACCCTTATATGGGCCAACAATAGGACTCTTCTATTAACTGCCCCCTGAGACCACAAGCTACCCTCGCCTTAGGGACAGGGCATTCTGGCGACCAGAGGCTAGGCCCGTCACCTCAGAGTACAAACCTGCGCATATAACTTTAACTAGACACCTACTCTTGTATGGCACTTAGACTAGAGCACCGAGCCTCCTTATTGTACAGCCCCCCCGCGCCAAAGTAACTAGCCAGGCTCTGAAGCGCTACCATCATAACTGCCGGTTAACCACGGCCACGGCACTGCCGAGATGCATTCTACCTGTCGCTCGACATACAGTGAGCGCTTACCATATCGCCCCCTGATACTCGCCCACATCCTCTCCCTGAACAAAGAGGTTAGAATACTCCTAACATGACTTACCACCCAGTGGTTAAAAGTCCGTACCCATGTGCATATATCTTATATCTTATTTAGTCTTATAATGCCTTGTTTCTCCCTAAATGATGTGTTCACGTATTGTAATAACCCCAAAAAAGTGCAGTTATCTAAACATTTGCTGATCTTACATGGTTTGGAATGTATTGTTGAGAAGTATATCACACAGTATGACCTAAACTGTCTACACACTACAGTGCTAGGCATATCATTAGCAGTATGTTTTTGACCTTCTGAACCTCAGTTATATTGTTCAATCAGATTGTTAATAGGAATGTTTTGAGATATATATGTTCAAACTATTTTCAGCCTAGGTTCCCAAGCATTTTATTATTTTCACGGCAAAGACTATAATCTATATATTAATCACTCTTTACTAATATGTCTCACAATTGCCGATGTAACTATTTTACTCGCAACGCTCTCTCTCACGTATACTACCTGTTTTATAACAAAAAATGTGAAACTGTATATCGTCATGAGCTTGTATGCATTATTCCGCCTGTGTCTGCTGTCGTGGCACTACAGGAATGTATCTTAACTCTATTTGCACCAAAATTAAAGAATTAACGCCCCCACCTAAAAAAAAACACGCGGACTCTGCCAAGTGGTGTGATGAGTATCTTGGCGATCCCTGTGATGTGAAGACGATGACGGATTCTAGCCAACCTCTAGAAAGTGGGAATGCAAGGTTGGAGAACTGTATGCACTGCTTTGCATTGTTGTACCTCGTAGTTTGTAGCTTGTACCTGCAGCTGTAGTACCTCGTAGATTGTGTGTTTGTCTGTGAGGTGAAGAGATCTACGAGGAACAGTCCTCTGACCGTTCTCAGCATGGCAAATACCGAGGTGTGTAGTCGCCACTCGCCAATTTCTGCTGTCCCATCAGTGGCGAGAAAAACAGTCCGCTGTAAGATTGGTGATCCCTGGAAGAAACTGTGCTCGGAGAGTGATGTTGCGGGGACGGCAAAATCGGTAAATGTACCTCACTGCCTCCGTCAATGCACGAGATCGAGCTCCGTCCAGGTGGTAATGTAGTGTCCATGCACATTTGGAGAATACATCAATTGAACAACTTGGTTAACCCCTTATCTGCTCCCTACCTTATTCTATACAAGACCCTTTAGGGCTTACTCCTCTTTTTCTATTGACTTATTAGGTTTTAGTACCTTTCTAGCCCCGCCCCCCCCTTACCTTTCTTTTTCATTTCTTTGGGAAACCACTAGCCTTGACTATCGGATCTTTGTGGCTATACACTCTGTGACACATACCCCTTTCCCTTATCTCCAAAGCGCTTGTACCTTATGACTGACCTATTGGAAAAGTTGGGTAATCCCAATCTGGGTCACGAAGAGATTTCCAATGTTTTCTCCATCAATCCATTATCTACCAATGATTCCATAAATAATGACATTAATACCGCCTTCTTTGCCATCCAAAAACTCTACCAGGAACAAATCAAAAGTTTCTGGGAACTGACTAGCCTCAAACAATATTCACAACAAAAATTGGTACCCAGGGGCTTACGCCCTGACATTCTCTTGCCAGACAAAATCCATACCGAGGAACAGCACAATGAATGGAACACAATTCTATTGGACTGCTCTTTCCGGTTAATGGATTTTCTCATCAAATTAGAAACAACAAACTTTGGCGATACCAACTTAAAGTTGCAGAATGAAATTATACAAATAAAGAATTTCAAGTCTGACAGTCTATATATTCCAATGGAAAGTAAATTACAGAAAAATGTCACCAGCTTTACACAACACTTAAAAATGAAAAAAACACAATAAATTCCAGCGGGATTATAGAGACTTTAAAAACGGTGAAATTTTTAAACAAAAGAGAAAGTCTTTAAGAAGACAAAATAACTACACAGGATCTTCCTCTGGTGTCCTTTTTTAGAACAAGACTCCCCCCGACAACAACGGGGGAGACTCAGGGACAGAGAACGCTGGGCTTACAAAATACAGAGTCGATCACAAAGAACTTAACCAACAACAGGATTATCAACTTGTCAGACTTCCAACTGCAAACACGCCACCTTACTCTCCTCAGCAGAGGACTCTCTTTCGTACCCACCCCTACTTGTAGCAAATTCAACTGGTCAAAAGACATTAATCTATTTGGCAGGAAACTTGCATTGAACATCATGCACGCCAAAATCGATCAGCAGCACGCCAATGAGTTGGGTCTCTCCCTTAAGGACTATGAACTTGCCAAAACACTGACAAGCCTGCAGGACGAACAAGACCCACTCAGACCACTTACCAACGTCAAACCATCAAGTTGCTTCACACCCAACTTTAAGGACACACCTCACGTAGATCTCTTTGTAGAAATGTCCCTAAATCAATTCGAAATGACTACCAATTACACCTCTACGTAAAATAATTTGAGCTTTCAGGAGCGTTTAGCATTGAAAGAACTTAAATCACTTGATAACATCATTGTCAAGCCAGCCGACAAGGGGGGTAATATCATCCTACTAAACAGACAAGAATACATCAACATGTGTATGACCCATCTGGACGACAATTCCTGTTATAGGACTCTCCCCCTGGACCCAACCACCAAGTTCATTAGTGAACTAAAAACCCTGTTAGTGGACGCCAACACAGAACAGGTCATAACTTTAGACGAGCTTAAATTTCTACTACAACACCACAATCCGACAATTGCCACTTTTTACTGTTTACCAAAAGTGCACAAGGGCACCCGACCGCCACCTGGAAGACCCATTGTATCTGGCAACAATTGTCTGACGGAACGTCTCAGACAGTATTTAGATAAAATTTTACATCCTATGGTATTCACCTTACCCTCCTATCTTCAGGACACTAAAACAACTCTACAACTTCTACAAGATATGACAGTTCCCCCCTACACTATGTTGGCCAGTCTAGACGTAGTTGCCCTGTACACCAACATTCCCCATCATATGGGACTCAAAGCTTGTAAATATTTTTTGGAAAATACCTCCTATAACGACTGTGGCGAAACCGACCTCGCCACGTGTCCTTGGAGGGGGCTGCTTGCCCGCCTCTTGCCTTTGGACTATGGACCAGACTTTATGTGAATGTGTTAACCCAGATAGCTATGCCATGGAGCCCATTCGTGTAGTTAAAGACTTCGGCTCCATGGCAAGTGAACTGTGTGAGTAGGATCTGCGCGCTATTCGGTAGTTTTGTGCGCTCAGATCCCAGCTATCTGGGGATAGGTGAAATGTCTGTGTGTTATGTGTAAAAGGTGAATTTATGTATTTTAAAGTGTTTTACTGTCTTTGTGTCCCCATGTGCTCAATGGAGTCTGTCTCTGTGCTGGGAGGTAATTGGATTACTTCTCCAGGAGAGAAGGCTCTGTAAAACCGGTCTGAGCTGGAAAGCTAGGGGTTTTAAAAGATACTTTACTAACTTTTGAACCCCTGGTCTGATCCATGCCATTTTTTAATATGTTGTTCCCCTGAATGGATTGGTTGTGGATATGTAATTTTATGTGAACGTGATGTATGGTTTCGAAGTTATAAATATTGTGTAAAAAGTATATTTTAAACTGTATGAATAATGGGATTATGTGTCACACTAAGGGGAGGGGATGTGTGGGAGGTAACATCTATGTCATTGGTTATTTTATGCCTCCCCCTGGGTGTGGCCTGTAAGTGTACAATTGTAATAAAAGCCAGGCTGGATGTGCCAGTCCAGAGTTCCTGCTTAACCCTCAAAGTGAAGTGTCGTCTCATTATTGGGGGAGGATTTATTGTATGCTGTTCCAGTTTGACTGCTAGGAGTGTAAACCTATTCGTATGGGTTCCTATTCAACTGTCTACAGCATTCATATGCTTGAGAGGATTTATACGCTGCTCTGATTCGGTGGTTGTGGTGTCTGCTGCAGTGCTTGGAGTCCTCAGGAAACGCTAGGAGCATCCATTAACGGAGATACCCAGTCGGGGTGCCAGGCGATCCGTTACAACGACCCTCAGAAAAAGTTCTTTATCTCTGCTCTACACTTTGTACTGACCCATAATTATTTCACCTTTAATGGACAGTACTACTTACAAATCTCTGGGAGTGCTATGGGCACTACTTGTGCACCCACATATGCTAACCTATTCTTGGGATGGTGGGAGCAGCATGTCGTCACATCAGCCAGATTCAGCCAATTTCACGGCTATGTTCTGAGCTGGCACAGATATATTGACGACGTGCTGCTCCTATGGACAGGCTCTATACAGACTTTTGAGGAATTTGTTGAGGCTCTTAATGAGAATGAGATCAACCTGAAATTGACACACGTGATCGATGAACATGAATTGGTGTTTCTTGATCTTAAAATCATACTAACTGAGGATGGCACCATTCAGACAGAACTATTTAGGAAGTCCACCTCCACTAACAGCCTCCTGCATTGGGGCAGTCACCACCCCTACAGGCTAAAAGCATCCATTCCATTCAGCCAGTATTTACGGGCAAGAAGAAACTGCTCGGAAGAACACACTTACTACAATGAATGTCAACTCTTAAGATCTAAATTCAAAGAATTAGGGTACCCAAACCGTGTCCTGAAAAAAGCTTTTCAACGGGCCAGTGGCATTGATAGACACCTGCGCCTAACCACAACCAGACCAAAATCAGAATCAAAGACTCCTAGGTGCATTGCCACTTTTGATCAAGGCTGGAATACCATGTCACACATACTCAACAATAATTGGCCCATCCTACTCCACAACCCATTTCTAAAAAATATTTTACCCTCTCATCCACCCCTTACGGCACGTAGACCCATGAATCTTCAGGACCTTCTTGTCCACAGTCATCTCACATTACCTGCCCCACCCACCAATTGGCTATCATACACTAAGGGCACATATAAATGCGGCCATTGTAAGGCATGTCAGTACATCACTCCATCCAAAACTGTGCAATCTACACAATCCAAAATCATTGTAACCACCAATGCTTTGGTGAACTGCAGCACTACACGGGTTATTTATTTAATAACGTGCAGCTGCGGCACCCAATACATAGGCAAGACATTTCAACAGTTTCGGAGGAGAATTTTACAACATATCAACTCCATCAATAACATCATTTCCCCCACACCAGTGGCCAGACACGTTATCAACTTTCATGATGGCAAAGTTGAAAACTTAAGTTTTCAAGCAATAGAAAGATTATTGCCCAACCCTAGAAAAGGCAACTTTAACAAAATTTTGTTGCAAAAAGAATCCAAATGGATCTATCTCTTCAAGACATCCCACATGGATTGAATGAAGAATTTAATTATACTGCATTCATCCATTAATTATTAGCGCTTGTACAGCGATCAATTCATATTATCTTTTTACAAAAACACTCTAACCATCACATGGTCACTTAGGAGACATCCCTTCGCTAATAATTTGTTAACCGTTCTACATGGACCCTTTATTATTTACCCCTAGTTAAACCTATAAAAATTGGGGTATCTTTCTACGTGGCCACTACAGTCTTGTATTAATCTCTTTGTGACAACCATTCAATTTCTGAAAGGGAATATTCTCAATCAGTTTTGGCAACATTGGAACCAATCATGTTCCCCTCCAACCCTGAGGACTCTTAGTACCAGGACTATCACATCCTGATTTCCTCTAACTTTCATATCACATTCTATGTACATAACCACCAGCCCCAAAATTGTGGGCTAATTCACATTACTAGGTCCCCAGGCATTATACCAGCCTACAGACATTACCATTACCTTTATTTACATTGAAACACTTTTGTTTCACTCCATGTGATCAAATTGAGCCACCGTGGCCTCCTACGCCAGTGGCTGACGTCATCACCATGTTAGGTCCAATGAGCATCTCCGGCGGGTTATTTAAACCTGATGAGCCTCTGCTCGGCGAAATGCGCGTCGGGGCTTTGGACATTGTATCCGGCTTAAACAACAAATGTTCGTGGGCGACCGTGTCCTTACAACATCAAGCTATATCGCTATAACCTGTATACATTTCTGTTTGACTACCAAATCATACCGTTGACTACCAAATCATATCGATTTTCTCAGACTACTGGGTTAAGTTTTATCTTTAGCCCGGGTTCGAGATTATTATAGACAGGAGATTTAATTTACTTTATTTGACAGGTGCCCTTGAAGGCACAGTTTAGCGGGACAGTTAGACGGGTACCTCGGCAGTATACTCACTGATAGGTGCCCACGAAGGCACAGTTTAGGTGCTCATTCACTGTCCTCCACTGCAGCTAGCTAGCTCGTAATTCACAGTCAGGTGCCCTTGAAGGCACAGTTTAGGTGCTCATCCACTGCAGCTAGCTAGCTCGTAATTCACAGTCAGGTGCCCATGAAGACACAGTTTAGGAACGCAGCAGGAATCTTACTGTACACTACGCCTATCAGGTGCCTTGCGGCAGCACAGTTCCTTACCCTCTCTGTGACCAACAGTTGAGCTATGCTCATCACGCTGACTGTGAAGCACTCCTGCTATTTTTACATGGGGCATTCATCGTTTAGCCGTTGCTAGACACAAGCCACGTAGCTTCCAGCCACTGTGTTAACCCCGTACAGTGTACTAACCATACACCCTCTGAGCTGCACATTTGAGATTTGTCTTAGCAGCCAGACAGTTGTAGTTACACAGTATCGGATACCGGTCAGCTGTTGATCTTGCAACTTACCATTTCAGCAACAGTGTATGTCACTGGGTTGCAAATTGATTAGCTACAGTTACACATTAACAATCTATTTTATCAGCTATTTGTGTTATTATCGTACAGCTTATTCCCTTTACACTCTCGGTGCTGTACATTTGAGACCCATTCCAGCAGCCCGATAGGTTAAGCTATACTGTATCGATTACCATATAGCTGGTGACCTCTCTACTTTATCGTTTAGTCACATGGTATGCTACTGCATGGTAATTATATCATCTGCATTGAGCAGCGGCAGGGATACCTCTACTTTTTGGGTGGTCTTTATTTATTTGCCCACCACCCACTGTGAGGTATTAATGTCTGCCTCCTTCTGACACCCCCTTTTTTATTTGTGTGTGTCTTGTTTACTCCCCTCCAGTTTGGGGATACTCTTTATGTAATAAACGGTATCAGTCACACCTTCTGCCTTAGCTAGTGTCCATCGAGCCATTAGCACTTCTAGGCATTAGCACCTAGTGACTCATTACCAGTTTGTTTTTGTATTTATTAATAAAGTATTTATTGTTCCCTTTTCATTGTAATATTGGGACAGATTTCTTAGCACCATACAGGGACAGATTCGTTTCGTTTTTCTTCTCTAAACTTATTTACCTAGGGTTACCCCCTTATCTGCTCCCTACCTTATTCTATACAAGACCCTTTAGGGCTTACTCCTCTTTTTCAACTCCTTGGTTAGGCTGCGGATTGCAAAGGATCCCGCTATCAGTTCCAAGCAATTTATGAGAAAGGTAGACTCTTCCCCTGACCATGGGCCCCGTGTGAAAGCGTGTGTGCATTGAGTCCCCCAGCCCAGAGGCTGGCGTCCGACACCATTATGAAATCCGGTGTGGAGTTGAAGATGGCTCTGCCGTTCCAGGCTGGCATACGTAGGAGTTACCAACAAAGTCCTATTCGTACCTCCTTTTATACCGATACCCAGTGGTCGTAGGTGTGTCCTTTCCGCAGGTAATGGTCTTCCAGACGTTACCTAGCCCGGTAATGTAGGGGCCCTGGGAAGATCCCCTGTATAGGAGAGGAAAGGTGTTCCACTACTCGGGCAAGGAGGCAACGGGGAGTGTAGTCTTGTACAGTGTACGATAAATTTCCTTGTCAATTGAGGCCACTTTTGCAGTGTGAAGACGTAGTGCACATTTCTTTGAAGCTATTTCGAACCCAAGGAATTGGGATGGAGACCGAGCCGATTTTCTCTCAGTGCACTATAAAACCCAATGATTCTAGAAATAGAATTATAAATCTCGTTTGAGAGCGTAGTCCGGTTGCGTGCTCGCAATGTATCAGCATGTTTTCTAGATAGATAGGGTAACAGACTCCATTGGATCGAAGTTGAAGCACCATGGGGCTGAGCTGAGTCTGAATGGTAAACAAGTGAATTGCATTTGTTGGTCCCACCAAAGGAAACAAATGAATGGACAACTACCCGATTGGAACCGACAGGTATGCATTCTTCAAGTAGAGGAGAGTGAACCAATCATTTGTGAGGAGGAGATCCTGCGCCATACGGATATCCTCCATCTTTAAGTGACAATACCACTGTGTGGTCTGTGTTCTGGGACCTGTGGACCAGAAATGGCTGGTGGCTTATCCCCTCAGCCGACCAGCCCTGCCAAAAACACCTCTGCCTTATGGTGTAGGAGTGCGGAAGACTTGTTAAGCTCCTGGTACACGATGTGTTCAAGTGACACTAATGGTTTTAACAATCCCAAATATTATTGATCCCTTGGAAAAAAAATTTTAAGCATGCGTGGGATAGGCATAAGGCTATCCTAACTATAAGATAATGCCAGGGACTAATGAAAGTATTTAGAAAACTGGGCAGACTAGATGGGCCGAATGGTTCTTATCTGCCGTCACATTCTATGTTTCTATGTTTCTATGTTAAGCTGACAATTGCACCTTGTTAAGGTTGGTGTATAAGTTAACATGTTTTAACGGCAGACCGTTAGCCAATGGACCCAGTTCCTTTGTCTCCAGCTTCAAAAGCTTGTTGTCCATCTTGAGTAGGTTTGTCTTGTGAAATGTGGCACATACGGCCACATTTGTATTACCCATCATGCATCTAGTTTATTGTGCCTACTCGTATATCCTTGGCAACCAGTGGAGTGCCCTGGGAGAGTGTCAAGTCCGTATAAAACAGTATCTTAGCCCATGAGTCGAGTATGTCGAGTAGTTTATCCTGGGCTGCTTTAAAAGCCCTTTTTCAATGTCCTTCCAGGGTTCCCGACCTGAGCTCAACATAAAGATCACCCCAGTTATGTTGACTTCTGGGATGTGTGTTATCTTGTCGGGGAGAAGTGGGTGAGGGCATTCGGTCTGGAGACAAGCACTCACCTCTTTTTCCATAGGTTTTTGTAACCAGGAATGTATGAAGTGTGCCAGGTAGTCTGGCAGTCCCCATCCAGACAATCTCGGGTGTCTGATCATGCGGGGGTAAAACATAGGTACACTGTGGGTGTCGAGAAATGTACCGTCCTCTTCCTTGACCAAGAATTTGCGGGAGTCTCCCTTGTGAAAGGGGTCACCTCGAATAATATCTCAGACATACAGGGGAACCGCATTTGGTATATCTTGCCACTCTTCCTCCTCTGAGAGTGAATCCACTGCTCCATTCGTCAACTATCGCTAGAGTGGGAGAGAGTCATCCTTATCTGAAGACGGTAGTGGAGGGGTGTAGCGGAGAGGCAGTATAATCCACAAGATCTCCGCTGGTAGACAGGAACACAGGTAATAATCAGCATAGGCAGGTACAGAATACAATATTCCAGGTAGCGTAGTAAGAATCCTTCCCTCCCAAGAACTAGACGAAACATAGGCTGGGAGTCAACTGAGTGCTTTATTCACAGGTCACAGTATTTATGCAATTCCCCATGCAAGGGGTTTCCCTACTGACATTGCAGGGGTTGTACAGTAGGGGACTACATGGGGAACTTGGCAACCTGGACATTTCTCCCATAATACACTGCTGCACGAGAGGGACACTCCCACCAGAATAGACAGTTAAGTGGATTATCCCCTCGTGCAGCAGAACCAATATTTCACATAAAAATATATAACTTACACAATATTCGTCTGATTTAAACGAATAGACGTTCGGTAGATAGCTGGGGTCTGAGCGCACATTTCGTGAAAGTGCCGCTCAGATCCCAGCTTAAATAACCGAACGCTGCACGAAATACACATATTTTCTAAGTTACCTTGAAACTACCGAATGACTCTATAGAAACACATTACCGAAGGACCGGGGCTCCCGAACGGCTTGGAAGTCCAGCAGTATTCGTGCCGTCGAGTAGCCGATTTTAGTTCCAGGCGCTCAACGACCAAATACCGCTGGGCTTAACAAAGGATCCAAGATGGCCGACCGCCGCGTGGTCGGTAGCCGAACGACGGCCACCTTGAATCCTCTTAATTGCCGATTGCAACAATGTTGCAATTTTTAATGGGCGCCACACGACCTCCGGTGTGTGGTCTCCATTCGGTAGATTGTTTGTTTCACGAATGGGGTTGAAATTCACCGTTCTTGAAACGATTACATGAATGCTGGCGGTTTTCGAATGCCGGCAGCATATGGACGTTACGATTTCCCTGAACCATTGTACACAGAATACATGTGCTTGGTTCTTAACGGCGTATACACATATGCATAACATTATAGGCATAAAGGACAATGAACAGTGGCTGGATTTGCCACAAGGGGGAACTAGTTCCTAAGGTTCCGCTTGTTGGATCTGTTCTAGAGTGGCCTTGTCTTCGTTTTTCCGAGGGTCCGTGTTGGTGCCCTACTAGTGTCGTTTGGACACGGGTGTTTGGTCTTTAGAGGTCTCAGAATCCATAAATTCAGTGGCAAGTGGGACGTAAAGGCCCGTTATCTCTGGTGGACCCTGTACTAGCATCTCGGATATGGCTTTTACTACTGAGGCTGCAACTGGCAGCATTTATCTGAGACTGAAATTCTTGAGTGGGAGGCTGAGGCGAGACACTCACGATGTGTGTTATTTGAACCTTCCAATCTGCGGATGATAGACTCGGTTTAGGTACAGAAGTATACGTGTTAACACACAGCAAGCCTCTGCGCACAACTGGAGTCCACCCAGGGTATTATGCAATCAAAGCCCACTGTTTAGTGATGCAATATTGGCAGGCAGCCAGAAGAGAGGGTCATCCTCTGTGCGACCGGGATTAGTGCTTTACATGTAAATGGGAGATGTGAGCAGTCTCAATACCGTGTTAAGGGTTTTACCCTTGTTAAGCCCCAATAATGTGGGGACGGTACCATTGAGGGGCTCACCCTCTAGAGTATGTTTTGCATCATGGAGGTGCTGTCAGCACTGTATTGTTTTCCAACATTTCCGACATGTAGTACAAGTGCCTCCGTGCGTTCAGAATGCTTAGGGGGGGTCACCCCAGCCTAAAGGGGGGTCACTCCTAGAGATCCGTTCGCCACTACTGGGTGGATAAATGTATCGCTTTGGGTTTATCCCAGCTGTAGGGGGGTCACTTTTATAACAAAGTGTGTAGCAATTAGTTGGTAAATGCACATAAGTTAGTGGGGGGATCAATATGCGGTCCACGATCGTGAATGCGTTCCATTCGCATTCCGGAAGTCAAAAGTCCATGTATTATAAAATAAAAGTGATACAAAGATATATAGAGAGAATACAAAGTCAGTCATCAACTACATGAAAATGAAAGAATACAAACTGGAAATAACATTAGAATTACCAAATGTTTATATAGACGTCAGAAAGTGTGATGGCTCCAGGCACCATAACCACTTCATATCAATATACTGGTACTGGTGCTCAGAATAACCCTTTAAATACACAAGCATAAACAGTATGTCTTTATGAAACAACTTGCAAACAAGGCTGCTAAAATGAATACTCATGTAAGAAATCTAAAACTTAAACATTTTATTTGCACTCTTTGTACTGTTTTGGAAGCATCGAGGGATTATGCGATATGCAGGACCATTTTTGGACATACAAATGTACTTTAGTTGTGATTTATTTGGGAATATGTGTCTGCAAAGTCTGGAGTAATTTACAACCCATCAGTGAAATATTTGCAAACTATCACAACACCATGTACTCCCAAACTGAGTCTTGGATCTGTGATGAACTTTGATCTGGACTGTAAGGACGCATTTTAGACACCCAAAGGGTTTATTCACTCAATAGCAAGTTGTAGTGAATTAAAATCCCAAATTTAGGGCAAAATAGCTAATTTGGATAAAGCCTTCAACACAGCTAAAATCTTGCAGTCTGTTTTAACATCAGTTTTGCCATTCGCTTCCCAATTCACTACAATTTGTTTTTCAGGGAATAAACCCACAAAATGTTGATCCTCTCGTAATGTTGCCAGATGCACCATCTTTTTCTAGACTTCTATCACTCCACAATGTTGACGGGCGGTACTTAAAAAGTGAATCAATTAAGCAATGGAGTGCTCAAAATCAAATTCCAAAGGATTCAAAATTAGACAAAAGAATAACATTATATACAAAGTCAAGCATGATTCTGAAACGTTGTATATAATTTTGTTTATTCTCCTGATCCTAAAACAAAAACTCCTTTCAATTTACACTAACCTGTGAACCCTTTGGAATTAGATTTTTGGAATAATTCTAAGGGACTGCAGATCTTTCCATGTTGCTCCAGGTTTAGTAGCAGACTCTATTGGGTTCCCTGAGTGTAACCCTAGCTTTGGAATGTAATTAATGGAGTGTTCCTTTAAGTGGAGTGCCTAGATGGGTACACCTCACTGACTAGGCCCCAAAAAAGGCCAAAACGATTTTCTGGGGTTGCTGTATCTCTCGTGCAGAGTGAATTTCGGATCTGGACTGCCCGTACGGGTGGGACCAGTCTGATATGCTTCAGATATGTTCTCTCTGTAACGGCACAAGTGAGCAAAAACTATTTTGAGACCAGAGCGGGAATTTACCGAAGGGCAAGCTATCGAGTTTATCTCTAAGCTTCTGTCCGTTCTCAGAGATCTCATTCTTTCTTTTTCCATTTACAACTGCCTTATTTCATGATTTCTCCTGTCAGAATATGAGTGCTATGTACACCAGAGTGGCACACTGGGTGCCTGTCAGCAGATAGACATGATCATGATATATGGCCTATTATTGCTTTACTGTCATCATGTCATAGCGAATCTTGTTATCGGATTGTATAATGTGATTTGTGCTGAGATGAGCTGGAAATTGGCACATATCCAACACAAAAAAGTACAAAAAAGTTAATATGTATTTGAAAAAAAGTGAAAAAAAATTCCCATCATTGGCTTCAGACCAAGAAACAGCTCATTCTGCTTTATGATAAGCTAGGAGCATTTACGTTATTCACGAAACTGTTTATTTTCAGAAATTGTCATATGAATTTAAAACTTCAGGCCGTAGTTGTAAAATTGTAAATATTCAACAACTCGGCTTTGTGTCCAGTTTGCTAATTCCTCGGTCAGGTCCAAGGGGCGGGGGGGGGGGGGACCAGGAAACCATTCACTACCGATTCACACTCTCCATGTGTCACCTGCTACCCAACCTGATATTACATTTAATTTTCTAATCTCCAGATAAATTGATAGGATAGGCTTCAGTTGGTTTCATTTTGTTTCCTTAGGCTTTTGTTTCCTTATTGACTGGTTCTCTAAAAATGTTTTTCATATGTTCCAGGAACGTATTATTGTCTGTCTGGGACCCCATCGTGTTTTCATATTCTCCAGCGTGTGATACTTAATCTATGATGTGTTTGATTCCAGTGTCTGTCCAAAAGTGTGATGCATAAAACCAAGATGTGATTGGGGATCTGTGGGATTTTCAGGGAAAGGCATAGTTCTCTTGACAGTTCAATATTTACCCAAGCTATAAGCGTAATCAAACGCATTGCTGTAAGCCAATGGGGTTTTACCAACTCGCATTGCCACCAGATGTGATGCATGGTACCAGAAGCTCTCCTGCATCTTCAGCATAATGAGACAATGAGTATCCTAAATGTGACAACCTTGCTGGCACTAGGTACTAGTATATCACTTTCCTACTTATTTTGAGGTTTGATGCACATGTCCTTTGTGTGACATCAAGTCTTGGTTCTATTGATTAGGGTCTATCGTGTGTCCTATGTCCTTTCCCATGCCTTGACAAGCAACAGCTTCTCCCCTCTGACCTCTGTCATCAGCTTCCTATATCCCTGTTATAGTACTTTGTGATTAGGTAATCTGCCTATACACATCCTCTCTATGGCTGTCAATCCCTGCATGTCATCTTTGTCAGATGAAGACATAGACAAGCTTCAGAAGAATGCTTTGAGTTGTAAGTAGGAGAATATTATAGTCTTAGGTGTGCTAAAAGGGTTTTCACTCTCCCTTGTGAAATAACATGTAAAAGCTGAATTTCAAATTTAAAGCCAAAACTTAGCCTAACTGGAAAATGTCAAACTGTGCTTCCAATTCAGCTACCTTGGCTTTAAATTTGAAAAGAGCTTTCTCTTTTGGAAATCTGCCATACGCATGAGGCGCTTACTGTCAATCTTAAGTAGTAGCTCTTCATATTTTAGATTTTATTTACTAAAAGTCAGTTCTTCCTGACAGTTCACGGCTGCCCTTTTAGGTCAAAGAAAAATTAAACTAAACCTGTCACCCAGCTATCATGTCATGACAAGTTCATTTTCAGGTTGATAAACCTTTAGTTTTCACGTCTCGATGAAGTGGTTTGGGTGTCAAGTCTCTGTAGTTTTAACACTGCAACTGAAAACCTTGCCGCTCACAGGAAAACTCGACTCTTTTAATCAGATGGTCTCAGTTTGCTGCACATGCGCACTAGACTTCCAATGCTATTCTATGGGAAAGCATTGAATTGGCTGGGATCATCAATCTTGATCATCTCAGCCAATGAGGTGTTCCAGCAGGACACCCTTCGAACACTCACCAAAGGGGGACATTAGTACAGTTAGATAAAACCTATAGCGTTAGGAATACATGTTTGTATTCAGAATGCTATAGTGTATTCTTTTAAATAAAGAATTTTTTTTAAATGCTTGAAGATTCTTTCATCTTCATCTAAGAGGCCGTCCTGGAATGTGAGGATGCATCAGTTGTGCATAGTGTTAGTTGCATCCCAGAATTCCTAGCAAGCTAGACGTTGGACAGGGCCACTGTTCTGTCACCCGGGGTCCTCCTAGAAGTAGTCTTTACGCATTTAATAGCTATTTGATAGGCAGAATGAAGAGATAACATTTTATGACCAATATGGGTGACTGAACAAAATGTACTACTTTATATTAATATAATATACACTGTGCAATAGAATACAGATGTTTCCTTCCAAAATACCAGGCAGAGTTGTGACTATTGCTTGTACTGCACTTGTCAAAATGCCAGAGTTTTATTTTTACCTTAATGAACCCTTAGAGATTTTGCAATCCTCATTCCTACCTCCCGTATTCAAAGCTCGCTGGAAGATGAGGAAACTGATAATACGTGTGTAATGGTGAAAAGATAGAGAGTGTACACACTAAAGACAAGAGTGATATACGTTAAACTCAGAGTGTTCCGAGATGTACCTCATGAACACCTAACAGACAATGGAAACAAAGAAAAGTGGGAAAAAACAACCAGTAAACGTAAAAAAAATCTCAAAACAACCTGGAAAATATGGTCCAGGATAAACAAATCCGAATTCGTTTATCCTGGACCATATTTTCCAGATTGTTTTGAGATTTTTGTTTTACGTTTACTGGGTGTTTTTTTTCCCCACTTGTCTTTGTTGCCAGTACATGTATTATGGTCTGCTAGAGCTGATTTTTTTCACTAAACAGACCAAACTATGGTAAATTACAAACTCAATTGCAAAATTTAGGGTGAAATAGCTAAGTTTGAAAAATCTCCAATTTACTCTAGCTATAATCAGCGATGGACAATTTCAGCCTGTTTTCATTATCTCCTAACAGGAGAGGCCTATGGGGAGAAATCGAAACTAGTGAATGACAATGTGATTATACGTAATAAAAAAATAAAAGGGATGCAGTATGAATTAACTACCACACATACATTACAAATAAAATCTTAGGCTTATTGTAATCCCTATAAATCTATTTTTTTGCTGCCTTCTCTTAAAAAATAAGGCCCAAGGAAGAGTATGCAGCTTAGCGGACAGGGGCACATGTATGAGTGTGGGATGGATGATGCATGATTGGCTATATGCTACATGTGGGAGTGTGAGATGTGAGGAAGTGGGTGGTGACAGATCAGACTGACCTCAGTGCCACTTAGGAGCCGGGCCAGCAACAAGTTTCCCGCCCACCCTCCCTTTGCTGTTTTGGGCCCGGGGGTTTGTCACAGCGAGGCGGGGATGTGTCGTTGCCAAATAAGGGATGGTTTGGTAGATTAGATGAAAAAGGGGGATAATGGCCGGGTCTCATCCTCCCCCTGTCTCTTATGGTGAACCTGGAGGAGGTACCAGGTTGGACGTGTCCCCACTGGGTTGTAAGTCGACCAGTGAGGAGCATTATGGTTGGGCCCCACCGAGTTGGTGGGGAGCCCTGAAAAGGAAGATGTTTTTATTATGCCGAGGGGGGGAGGTGAGAGCCTTGGGGAAGTTAGATTGGCAAGGACGGTTTCTTTGGTTACTGTATGACTATATGCAAATTGTTTATGTTAATTTATGATAATTATTATTTCGTTATATGTTAAAGGAGTTATTGTCAGGGTACCTGAAGTCTCTACCTCCGAGAGAGGTAGAGACTTAGACGTTCATCCGTCCGGACGGACTGTTTCCTCTGTTCCTCGCGGTCCATCCGGTCACGTAAACGCCGGCCGCGAGGGACTCACTTCCTTTTCTAGCATGACGTCCGGAAACCGACGTCATGACGCCAACCCGGAACGACCTGTCACTCAATCCTTCAGAGACTAATCAGGACTCGTCGGAGGCGTGTCTATCCCTCCGAGCCAGGGTATTTAAACTTGCTTCTCCCATTTGCTCATTGCCCTGTCGTGGTTCTAGTCTGCCTAGTCACACAGTGCTCTTGTATTTCTGTTATCCCTTTGGTTCTGACCCGGCTTGTTTGACTTACTCTGTTTATCTCTGTTACCCTTGACCCGGCTTGTTCCTCGCTTACCTGTCTTCTCGTTCCCTCGACCTCGGCTTGTCTTTGACTATTCTCTATATTCTCCATACGTTAGTCCGGCCATTCTAAGGTCCGGTATACGTATCCTGTACCTGTTTGTACTCTGCGTGTTGGATCCCTGTCCCGATCCTGACATTACGACAGGGCCAATGGATCCTGCAAGTACAAACAGTCAGCTTGGTCCTTCTGATCCTAGGTTCCAAGCCATGGAGCACAGAATGGATCAGATGGCGCTAGCACTACAGGCGTTATTGTCTCGTGCCAATAACCCACCAGAGGAGACGCGTACTACTTCTATTTCTCCTGTGAGCTCAGGCCTAGAGGTAGCCACTGTAGGTGCCTCCTCTCGTATTACACCACCAGTACGTTATGGCGGCTCACCTGAGAAGTGTTGTGGTTTCCTTAACCAGATCAGTATCCACTTTGAATTAAAACCTCGCTCCTATCCTACAGATAGGGCGAAGGTTGGATTTATTATCACCTTACTCATTGAGAAAGCTCTGAGATGGGCCAACCCATTATGGGAGAATGATAACCCTTTGGTATATAATTATAATGCCTTTGTATCTGCCTTTAGAAGAACTTTTGACCCTCCTGGTAGAAAGGTCAATGCAGCTAGATTACTGTTGCGCCTGAGACAAGAGAACCGAACTCGTGTGGATTATGCACTAGAGTTCAGGTCTTTGGCGGCAGAAGTTAAGTGGAACGAGCAGGCATATATAGATGTATTTTTGAATGGGCTATCAGATGTAATCCTCGACGAGGTTGCTACTAGAGAGCTTCCTGAAAATTTGGAGGATTTAATTTCATTCATTTCTCGTATTGATGAGCGTTTAAGAGAGAGACAGAACACTCGAGAGAGGAACCTTAGACCTTCATTTAAATTAGCTCCCGCATTTCAAAATCCTGATTCCACTACCTCACTATGTCCTGAACCTATGCAGATAGGCAATACTCGCCTCTCAGAGGAGGAGAGGCAATACAGGAGAAGGGAGGGATTATGCATGTATTGTGGAGTCAGAGGTCACCTACGCCTTAATTGTCCTAATCGTTCGGGAAACGCTCGCACCTAAGTTTCTCTAGAGGACAGGCCTTGGGTGTTTCTATTTTGTCCTCTACGCATAATTATAAAGATCACAGGCTTCTGCTACCAGTTTCTTTAACTTGGGAAGGGGGAGTACTAAGGACCATGGCTTTGATAGATTCCGGTGCTGCTGAGAATTTTATCGATCAAGCCTTTGCTACTAAACACACTATCCCATCCCAGTTAAGGGATACACCCTTGGCCGTTGAGGCCATAGATGGTAGACCTTTACTTGAGCCTGTTATCTCTCGTGAGACCATCCCAGTTAGCTTAACTGTTGGTATCTTACATGAGGTAAACTTATCGCTTATGCTTATTTCATCCCCTTCTGTTCCCATAGTCCTGGGTTACCCATGGTTAAAAAGACATAACCCTATTATTGATTGGGAGTTAGGGGAAATACTCTCATGGGGCCAGGGTTGCCAGGAGAATTGTTTACGGAGGGTTTCCCCATTGGGTGTAATTAACACACCAGGTAGTTCTACCCAGTCTACAGAGATACAGATACCGCCCCTGTACCTAGACTTAAAAGCAGTATTCGACAAAAAGAATGCTGATACTCTACCTCCACACAGGACCTTTGATTGTAAAATTAACTTACTACCTGGTACCATGCCTCCGAGGGGCAATGTGTACCCCCTATCCACTAAGGAGAATTCAGTTCTAGAGGAGTATATTCGGGAGAATCTAGACAAGGGATTCATTAGGAGATCTTCTTCTCCTGCCGGGGCTGGTTTTTTTTTTGTTAAAAAGAAGGATGGTTCACTAAGACCTTGCATTGATTACCGAGGTTTGAATAAGATAACTATCAGAAATGCCTATCCGATTCCCTTGATTACCGAGCTGTTTGATCGTCTGAAAGGCTCTAAAATTTTCACCAAGTTGGACCTCAGAGGGGCATATAACTTGGTGAGAATCCAGCAAGGACACGAGTGGATGACAGCGTTCAATACCCGTTATGGGCATTATGAATACACGGTCATGCTTTTTGGTCTTTATAACGCACCTGCAGTATTTCAGGATTTGATTAATGAGGTTCTTAGGGAATTTCAACATGATTGTGTTATTGTATACCTGGATGACATACTGATACACTCTAGAGAGATTGAGACCCACCACAGACAGGTCAGAAAGGTATTACACAAACTCCTGCAACATGGCTTATACTGTAAATTGGAGAAATGTAGCTTTGACCAGTCTCAGATAGACTTTCTTGGATACGTGATTTCTGGGGAAGGCTTTAAGATGGACCCTGACAAACTCCAGTCCATTTTAGAATGGCCTTTGCCTAAGGGACTCAAGGCTATTCAGAGGTTTATTGGTTTCTCCAATTATTATAGGCGCTTCATTAAGGGATACTCTTCTATTATTGCACCTATTACCAATATGACCAGACAGGGGGCTGACACTAAGACTTGGTCTAATGAAGCTCTCGCTGCTTTAAAGACTCTCAAGGATCTTTTTGCTTCTACTCCAATTCTAGTCCATCCTGATACGACTCTGCCGTTCCTACTCGAGGTCGATGCCTCTGAGACAGGCGTAGGGGCTGTTCTGTCGCAAAGGTTAGGGGTGGATAAACCACTACACCCTTGTGTTTTTTTTTCTAAGAAACTGTCTGGCCCTGAAAGTAGATATGACATTGGCGACAGGGAACTCTTAGCGGTCATTATGGCCTTAAAGGAGTGGAGACATTTATTGGAGGGGACCTTACATCCTGTTACTATTTTAACGGATCACAAGAACTTGTCTTATATTGGGGAAGCTAAGCGACTGTCCGCCAGACAAGCTCGTTGGTCCTTATTCCTGACCCACTTCAATTATGTGCTTACTTATAGACCTGGTTCTAAGAACTCCAAAGCCGATGCTTTGTCTCGCCAATATGAACCTTCTACTATATCTGAACCGGTTCTTTCCTCTATAGTTCCGAAATGCAATATTGTCGCCAACACGTATCTCAGGATTCACTCTCCGTTACTTGCCGAGATCATTAAACTGCAACATCTAGCTCCTAAACAGACTCCTGAAGGTCGACGTTTCGTTCCTCCTGTTCTACAACTGGAACTGTTGCAATGTTTCCACAACAGCAAGGTGGCTGGACATCCTGGTATTCGTAAGACATGTGCTTTGATCTCTAAGGACTTCTGGTGGCCTGATTTACGGAAGGATATTAAAGATTTCATCGGTGCATGTGAGGTTTGTACTAAGACCAAGCAACCTCATACCCTTCCCTGTGGATTTCTGCACCCCTTAGAGGTTCCAGAGAAGCCATGGTCCTGTTTGGCTATGGATTTTATTGTCGATTTACCTATCTCTAAAAAACAGACTGTTATCCTCACCGTGGTTGACAGATTCACCAAGATGGCTCACTTCGTTCCGCTGCCTAAACTCCCGTCTTCTCCCGAATTGGCGGAGATATTCGCAAGGGAGATTTTTCGATTACATGGGATACCCTCCCAAATTGTCTCTGACAGAGGTTCCCAATTTGTTTCCCGTTTTTGGAGGTCCTTCTGCTCTCAACTGGGTATCAAATTGAATTTCTCTTCTGCCTATCATCCTCAGTCTAACGGAGCTGCTGAACGCACCAACCAAAAGATTGAACAATATTTACGTTGTTTTGTTTCCGAACACCAGGACGATTGGGTTGGTTTGATTCCTTGGGCGGAGTTTGCACACAACAATCTCGTTTGTGATTCTACTCGTTCAAGCCCCTTCTTCATGAATTATGGCTTTCATCCATCTATTCTTCCTTCGGCTTCTTCTTCCCAGGGGGTGCCGTCGGTTGATGTTCATGTTGCCAATTTGAGGAAGTTGTGGGATCAGACTCGACAGATTCTTCTGCACAATTCTATGCTGGTTAAGAAACACGCTGATAAACGTAGAAGGGCGGCTCCGGTATTTGTTCCAGGTGATAGAGTATGGTTGAGTACAAGAAACATCCGTTTAAAAGTGCCTTCCATGAAGTTCGCTCCTCGTTATATTGGACCTTACAGGGTGCTAACTCGCATTAACCCAGTTGCGTATCGTCTAGCTCTTCCAACTGCCTTACGCATCCCTAACTCATTTCATGTTTCATTGTTGAAACCACTAATCTGTAACAGATTTTCCTCCACATCATCCTCTCCTCGCTCTGTTCAGGTGGAGGGTCAGGAGGAGTATGAGGTTAACTCTATTATCGATTCTCGAATCTCCCGGGGGAGAGTACAATATCTGGTCGATTGGAAGGGATATGGTCCTGAGGAGAGGAGTTGGGTACCTCAGGAGGATGTTCATGCTCCTCGTCTCCGCAGGGCGTTTCACTCCCGCTTCCCATCTCGTCCCGGTTCCTTCCGCCCGGTGGGCGTATCTGAGAGGGGGGGTACTGTCAGGGTACCTGAAGTCTCTACCTCCGAGAGAGGTAGAGACTTAGACGTTCATCCGTCCGGACGGACTGTTTCCTCTGTTCCTCGCGGTCCATCCGGTCACGTAAACGCCGGCCGCGAGGGACTCACTTCCTTTTCTAGCATGACGTCCGGAAACCGACGTCATGACGCCAACCCGGAACGACCTGTCACTCAATCCTTCAGAGACTAATCAGGACTCGTCGGAGGCGTGTCTATCCCTCCGAGCCAGGGTATTTAAACTTGCTTCTCCCATTTGCTCATTGCCCTGTCGTGGTTCTAGTCTGCCTAGTCACACAGTGCTCTTGTATTTCTGTTATCCCTTTGGTTCTGACCCGGCTTGTTTGACTTACTCTGTTTATCTCTGTTACCCTTGACCCGGCTTGTTCCTCGCTTACCTGTCTTCTCGTTCCCTCGACCTCGGCTTGTCTTTGACTATTCTCTATATTCTCCGTACGTTAGTCCGGCCATTCTAAGGTCCGGTATACGTATCCTGTACCTGTTTGTACTCTGCGTGTTGGATCCCTGTCCCGATCCTGACAGTTATACAGTATTTGGTTGTGTTAATAAATGCTGTGGCCTGTTTTCTCCAAAAAGTTGTCTGTCGTTATTTGAAAGGGTAAGTTATGGTTTTATGGGGGATGAAGGGAATGCTATCCAATGCCCACTACGTACATACATGTTCTATCATCAAATACCAAAATCTTGATGAAGCAAATAGATGCTTGTACCATTCTCGCAAGGATTGACAAAAAGGTAGATTCCCATCTGTCGTACAACTTCCACAATACTTTGCCAGCTGGGCATCTACCATTTGCCCACCCTTGCAAGGGTGTATTTAGCAGTGAGCAGTGTTTGTAAGTTTGAATGGAAGCATATTTTCGTATGGAATATGTGTGTGAGTGTATGTGTGTATTTGTGTGTAGTGTTGTGTTTTGTTGTGTGTTTGTATGTACTGTTGCTATTTTAAAGTAGTAGTTTACTTGTGTGTAGTGTTTGGTTTTGAAATGTAGGTGTGTGTGTATGTAGTGTTGATGTTTGAATGCAGGGGTGTATTTGTGAATAATGTTGGAGTTTGAATGTTGAAATATATACATATACACTGACACACACACACACAAACTGATACACATACACACACAAATACAGACACACATCCAAATACACAGACACACATGCAGATACACACATACAAATACACACTAACACACATAGAGATACACAAACAGACAGTGGTTATGGTGCTTGGAGGCTACCTTTAAAAGCAATAATGTAGCACATTAAACAAACACTTCTCTTTCTAAGTATCAATAATCACATTCCAGACATTTAAAGTGCAACAATCACAAAGTACAATAGCGTTTCATTTGCATATTATATACCATTTCGGTAATGAGAGGCTCCTTAAATGGTTTATGCCCAGGCTCGAGTGGATCCAGTGAACAAATCTTACACACAATTCTCACTATCCGTGGTATACAGCAGGGTCCCACTCAAGGTGCGCTACTCTCACAGTGTGTACCATCACTGTAAGCAGAGTCTGTACCTCTCAATTCTGCCACGTCATAAGTCAAGTCTCAGCATACTCCCAGCATTTAATCATGGAGTGACTGCTCTATATATGATGTACTGCATAGATAGAATAAACAGAGGTTATATTTCATGCTCACTACGTTTACAGAATACCCTGGTTGCCTTGGCATAGAACTACGTCATATGCTCAGTCTGATGCACCTATGTTCTTTCAAATACTCATAAAATGCCCCCTAGAAGCAAGAAACAAGAGATCAGACCCAGGTAGTTTCACAGGGGCCCAAATTTGGTACCAATCCACTTAATCTGAGATTGGGGGGCATGGTTTTCAATTCACCACCGATCAGTGTTTGGTGAATAACCATTTGAAGTTTTTGTGATTGCGCAGTTTTGTCTATTTTTGGTTTTCAGAATATATTGGTGAATGTAGATCGTCTTGTAATTTCTGTTCTAATCCACTAACTGTGTAGCATAGATCCTTTGTAACAAGTCCCAGCTGAGGTTCTGTAACGCTCCCTGTAAAGTTTTGCTGACTACTTGGCTGAGATTACATAAACAGAGGTCAGAAATGATTTTGGGTCTTTTTCATTCCAAAGATGAGCCAATCCATCTGGATGAGGCTCTTAACAGGGCTGTGAATAACAAATTAAACTGCAAAAATTAATAGTGATATATGAATGGCATAAAGGGCTTGCAGAGCCTTTTTTTTTTTTTTTTAAATATAATTTTTATTATTTTTGGAATAAGTAGTGTCAAACGTAGAAATTCAACATGGAGACTCGCAGGTCTCTAGCTCACATAGGTACGCATGGGCGCGCAGGCCCGTTTATCATCTGTTCTTAATTTTGGCTCGCAGGCCTCAAGTGATCTTCATAAGTAAAACGTTAAGAGAGAGACAGACCGGTCTCATTTAAGTAACATTATGCTCAGCGTATCTAGACATTTCAAGTCTCTGGAACAGTGGTATATAGGAAGACCTTTAACGCCCCTGGCTTGGTAGACACTCTAGTAGGAGGTCCTAGAGGCCGGCCTAACGGACTGTGGTTGTTGTGGTATCTCCGCCCTGAGCCTATGCTGGAGCATAGACGTTGCCCGTCGGGACTCGGCATTCGAGTCAGGGTGCTGCGTTTGAGTCCTCTGACAGGTGTGATGTTGTCTGAGTGTGTGCTGGGCTTGCACCTGTCAGCCGCCTGTGGCCTAGTGTTTTCTATTCTAGGTCGGGGTACATAGGATTGTGTGCCTTGTCGGGTCTTGTATGGAACAGCTATTTTCGCGTAGTTTGGCCGTGTCTGTCCCTGCCTCCTTTGTGCCCTCTCAGAGTGTCTGGTTAGGGGTGTCAGTTAGCGCCAGCTTGCCTCTGGCAACTGTTACCTATGCTAGCTTCTATTGCGGTCTGCTTCTCCCGTCAAGCCCGTCTATTATTTCTAGGTCGTAGACTTGGTCCTTCTTGGTCGGGGTGTGTAGGAAAGGTCGAGGATAGAGGGTTGGGGTCATGGAATTAGGGGAGTGTCGGGTGCGTCTGTAGTCCCTTATGGTTCGTTCCTGTCTATCAGTCTCAAGCGGTCCGTAAAGTCTGGTTTTGAGGTCTGTAGTATCCAATGTGTCCATGTGTTAAAGTATGTCTGTTGTGTGTTTGCTGCTGTGTGTTGGAATTCCTCTAGGATTCGGAGGTCTTCCATATGGGCGAACCAAGTGGTCAGTGGTGGTGTTGTGGTTTGTTTCCAATATTTTGGGATGATGGATTTGGCCGTGTTCAGTATTCGTATGGACAGCGATTTTTTGTATGCGGATCTCGGTATCTTAGTATGGTGTAGGAGCATTTCTGCGGGCTTAAAGGGGGGTGGGTCATCTGAGAACAGTTGTAGCATCTTGTGGATTCCCTGCCAGAACGGGATGATTCCCTTGCATTCCCACCAAATGTGCAGGTGTGTGCCCCTCTCCGCTTCGCATCTCCAGCATTGTGGAGAGTGTGTCGGGGAAATCGCGTGTAGAGTCGTTGGCGTGCGGTACCAGTGTGTCATGATTTTGTATGCCATGTCCTGAGTCTTGCTATAGCTAGCGCAGTGGTGTGTGAGGTAGCAGATTTTTCCCCATGCAGCTTCGTCAAGTGTGTGCCCTAGAGCCTCTTCCCATTTTCCCATGAAGCCTGGTGTGGCCGTTGGTGTGTGGGTCAGTAGTAGGTTGTATAGAAAAGAGACTCCATGTGCCAATGGTTGGGGTTCTAAGCATTCCCTTTCGAATGCCGTTGGGGTTCTCGTGAGCGATGTGCCTTGAGGGAGTGTGGCAATGTAATGGCGTAGCTGTCGGTATTTGAGTTGTGTCAGGAATGTGATTGGTGCTTCTCCTCTAAGCTCCCTCAGGGTTTTAATGCCGTCGGGTCTAGAGATATGTCTGAGCCTGGGTAAGGGGTTCGGAATTATGGCCCTGAAAGCTTTCGGGTCTTGACCTGGGGGGAACTCAGGGTTGTATGTCAGAGGTAGCATGGGTGAGGGGTGCGTTGACAGATTGTGTTTTCCCTTCGCCCTCTGCCATTCCTGGATGGTGGCCCTCACATATTGTGATTGTGTTAGCGTCTTACTCCCTGATCCTGGTGGTATCCATGGTATTATTGCTGTCGGTATCCCTGACTCTCCCTCCTCCGCCTGCTTCCAGAACTTGTGTACCCCTTCCTTGGACCATTCCAGTATCCGCAGGAGGTGGCAGGCTCTGTAGTACAAGTGGAAATCCGGGAGGGCTAGGCCGCCTCTGTTTTTAGGAAGTGTAAGTGTGTTGTGGCTTATCCTGGGTCTTTTCCCGTCCCACACGTATCTGCCCAGAGCTGAGCGTAATGTGGTGAAAAATGTGCGAGGAATTGTTATGGGGATGGTCTGGAACAGATACAGCAGGCGTGGTAAGAAGTTCATCTTGACCACCTGTATTCTGCCCAGCCAGGAGATGTGTGGGTATGCCCATTCCCTCATGTCTGCGTGCAGCTGTGCGTGCATCGGTGTAAAGTTCTCCCCGTACATGTCCCCTGCCCTTCTAGTTAGCCAGATGCCCAGATAGCGGATCTTGTGTGCTGCCCACCTAAAGGTGTAGTTTTGTCGCATGTATATTGTCCTGTGTTCCGGTATGCTGATGTTAAGTATGGATGATTTTGTATTGTTGATTTTTAAGTTAGATATGGCCCCGAAATCATGTAGTGCCTTCAAGATGTTGGGGAGAGAAACCTCCGGGTTCGATATGTAAAATAGCATGTCGTCTGCATATGCCGCGATTTTGTCGTGGGTCTTTCCCACCGTCACCCCTGTGATGTCTGGGTTTGTCCTGATGGCCTGTAAGAGTGGTTCCAGTGCGAGGACGAAAAGCAATGGGGATAGGGGGCAGCCTTGACGGGTGCCATTTCGAATTTCGTATGCCGTCGTCAGTGCCCCGTTCACCACTACCTGTGCGGATGGTTGTGTGTATAGGGCCTCTATCCAGCCTCTAATTCTGGGGCCCATGCCGGCGTGTGCTAGTGTTCTAAACATGTATGACCATCCGACTCTGTCGAAGGCCTTCTCCGCGTCCGTGGACAGCAGGAGGAGGCCCCCGTGAGTGTGTTTCTGGCTGTGTATCAGAGTGAGGGTGCGCATAGTGTTGTCCCGTGCCTCTCTCCCCGACACGAACCCCACCTGGTCCGGGTGTACCAGGTAGGGCACGTGTGGTTGCAGTCTGTTGGCCAGTATTTTGGCCAGAAATTTAAGGTCACAGTTGATGAGAGAGATGGGTCGGTAGTTTCCGCAGTGGTCCCCATCCCTGCCCTCTTTTGGGAGGATGGTGATGTGAGCTGCGAGTGATTGTTTGGGGAAGTGGTGTCCCGCCCTGATAGCGTTGTATGTGTCTACTAGGGGGGTGTAGAGTATGTCTGCAAATGTTTTATAGTAGCTCCGGGGTAAGCCGTCGGGGCCTGGGCTTTTGCCCGGTTTTGTCTGTTTTATTGCGAGGGCCAGTTCCTCCAGCGTGATCTCCTCTTCTAGGAGGTCTGCGGTGTTTTTGTCTAGTGAGGGTAGGTCTTGTGTAGTGAGATAGTCGTTTATTTTATTCGTCAGGCGTTCGTCGGCAGCCTGTGTCGGTGGACGGGGCAGATCGTATAAGTTGGCATAGTATGTTTTAATTATGTCCTGGATCTTCGTGGGTAGTCGATGTAGTGTGCCGTTTTCATCTCTAATGCGCTCTATATATGTCTGCTGTCTGCGTTTTGCTAGCATCCTAGCGAGTAGTTTGCCACTTTTGTCGCCGTGTAGCGCAAAGAACGCTTTGTGTCGCAATGCGTCCCTAAGATGTCTCTTCAGTAGGAGTTGGGTCAGTGCCCTGCGGAGTGCAAGAAGTTTGTCTTGTAGTGCGTGTGATTGGGTGCCCTTGTTTTGTGTGTCTATCTCCTGGATTTCGGTGAGTATTGCGGATATCTCCGCTTCCCTTCGCTTTTTCAGCATGGCTCCTTTTTGGAGGAAGTGACCTCTCGCTACGCTCTTGTGGGCCTCCCATAGTATAGTCGGTGTCGTTTGTTCGGGTGTGTTTAAGGTGAAGTATTCTCTCAGTACGGTGCTAATGTCCGCCTTAATGTCCGGTTGCGTTAGTAAGTGTTCATTTAGGCGCCATTTAGTCACCCTTGGTCTGTGCATCGGGGACGTTATCGTGATGGAGATTGGTGCGTGGTCCGACCACGTCTCTGTGCCTAGCTCCGCTCGCTCAACTAGTGGGAGGTGGAAGTGAGTCATAAAGAAGTAGTCAATCCTGGTGTAGGTGTTGTGGGGGTGGGAAAAGAAAGTATAATCCCTTTCATCAGGGTGGTGGGCCCTCCAGCAGTCAATTAGTTTTTGTTTAGATAGGAGAGTTTTAAGTGCTGTTAAATGTTGGGTCGGGATATGAGATGTCCCCGATGAGGAGTCCCATCTTGGGTCCATAGCTACGTTGAAATCGCCCCCCAGGATGAGTACCCCCTCCGCAAATTTCTGGAGTCTGCGCAATGTGTGGGATAGAAACCTATAGTGTCTCTGGTTGGGGGCGTAGATGTTGGCGAACGTGTAAGTTTGGCCTACTATCTTCCCTTTCACGAATAAGTACCTGCCCTCCCTGTCCGTCAGTATCTCTTCTTCTAGGAAGGGTATTCTCTTGTGTATTAGGATCGCGACCCCCCGTGCCTTTCCCCCCTGGAAATCGCTATAAAACCCCTTCGGGAACCTGTGGTCGTGGAAGCGGGGTCGTGCCCCTTCTCTAAAGTGGGTCTCCTGTATGTAGGCTATGGACGCTTTTAAAGTGTGGAGTTCGCGTAGCGTGGTCGACCTCTTTTCAGGTTTATTAAGCCCTTTGGCATTGATGGACACTAATGTGAGGTTTGCTGGTGCGAGTGACATGTTTGGTGTGTGACTGTGTGTATGTCTATGTCTTCAGTCGTTTGGTCTTGGGGCGTAGGATGGGGGGGGAGGTGGGGAAGGTGGGGAGGGTGTTGGGAAGTAAGGGGATAAATAGGTGTATGAAGTAACCGTCACCTAGGTGACGTTAGGGTTATGGCGTCGAGGTGTATGTGTGGGCCTGGGCCGTTTTGCGCGCCCAGTGCCCCTCTCACCTGAATGTGGCGCCTATCCCGTCGGGGTGTGGGAGGAACACCGAGAAGTGTCGTGACCACGTGGGAAACTCCTCCCCCAGGTGGTCCGGCTCTCGATCTCTTCCTAGTCTGGGTGGTTTGGGAACGTCTGCCTCCCATGCCTCCCTGTTCAGTGGCTCTAGTCGTGATCGTATGTGGCTGTCTCCGCCTATGGACGTCTCTGCAGTCGAATCGTCACCCTGGGTATATCTACTAATAACACATGAACAAGAAACAATAAATAATAACACAAGTAAACTTTCATAAACATTCAAATTATTACTGTGCGGCTTTGTGGGCCGGCCGACCCCCCCGCTCACCCTCCCCTTCCACAGTAAGATGGTGGTGCTGTAATACAATAGTTTTGCTAATGCTAATACCTGCAAAGTTGGTTATAGATCACCCCCTGCCTCCAGTTATTCCCTGGCACCCTAGCTCGTGGTGGTAGGTGTCCCTGTGCCCTGCCAGCTCTTCTGTGCTCTGGATGGGTATCTTGAGTGGTCTGGGCATGTGTTGGAGCCTGTGTGCGAGGTGGTCCGCATGGGGTGACCTGCGTTCCCCTTTCCTATGTATCTGCTCTCTAGGCCTCACGGAATGTCCCCCCCTCCTCCCTCCTCTAACCTCCTCCTCTACGGGCTAATATCGGCCCTGTCAGTTCCCGAGTGGACCGGGCCCACGCCTCTCCCGCCCGCTCCTGCTGGGGTCATCACGGGTCCGGTGTAGGAGAAGCGTTTGCCCAGCCCAGTCGGCCTTCTCCTGTGCCCGTCTCCCTCCCGGCCCATGCGTTGTCTGTTACCTTTTGGCTGTACCTGCCCACCCTCCAACCCCCACCCCCTCCCCAGGTGGTTTAGCCAGGCCTGTGTTAAGAGTCCAGCATATACTTGCGAGTCTTTCAGTATGGGCGCCGTCTCGGTCGTGGCCGGGGGCGGCAGTCCTGTGGTATATCGAATGTTTTGCAAAGTCCGGGCCGCACCCGGGGTTTCGTAGTTCCGAAGGCGGGTGTCTCCGAATGAGGGGTTTCAAGGCTCTAGGTAGAACATTAGGCATAGTCCATAAGGTGGGCATTCCCGGTGTCCAGGTATGTGGAGTCTGTGTGAGTTGTGATAGTCCGTTTCTGGTTAGAATTCTGCTATTGTGTCAGGGGAGTCTCTACTGGTGGTGGTCGGCCGGTGTCGTCCGCCATCTTGGCGTGTGTCGTCGGATCCCTTAAAGTTGGGCCCCCGAGGGCCTCAGCGCCTGTTGCCGCGTAGTTCTCCGGTTCTGCGTACTCTGTGGTTGGGGTGGAGCCCCTCGAGCAGGTGTGTATGGTGCTAGCGGGTCCGGCCACTGTAAGGGTGCCGGCGTGATATGGAGTTCTGCTGCTAGGACATTTAGGTCTTGTCTATCCTTCATCAGGAAGGGGCCCTTCGGTGTCTGTACTTGTAGCCCCGTGGGGAAGCACCAGCGGTAGCGCAGCTTATTTGCTTGTAATTGTTTGGTGAAGGGGCGTAGTGCTCGCCTGTATGCCAGCGTGGCTGGTGCCAAGTCGGGAAAAAGTTGTACCTCGGTGTCACCAAGGTGCACCGTTCCTGCATCCCTGGCCTTTCTGAGTATGTCCTCCTTGAGTTGGTAGCTCATCAGACAGCATATGATGTCGCGCGGTGGGGTCCCTTCCGGACCTTTGGGCCTTAGAGCCCTGTGTGCCCTTATAAAGTCAATGGGATCCTGGTGTGTGCGGCCTAGTATGGAATTGAAAAGGCCGGTCAGCGTGGTCTGCACTGGGGCGGAGTTGTCTGCTTCCTCCGGGATCCCCCGGACTCTGATATTCTGCCTCCTGCCGCGATTGTCCAGGTCTTCCATATGGCCTGCCATCTGCTGTAGTTGGAGGGTGTGGAGTCGTAGCGTGTCCGTGTTCGCGGACTGCGCCGCTGACATGTGGTCGCAGTCCGCCTCCACTTGGGCGACCCGTTGGTGTAGGCCTCGGATTTCCTCCTTGAGCGTTTGAAGCTCCGTTGAGATGGAGGTGCGGAGTTCCGAGTTGGCCGCTTTTAAGTCAGCTTTTGTGGGTAAGTTGCGTAGCATTTCCATCCAGTCTGGGTGGTGGGTGGCTGGATTGGCAGTCAGGTTGTCCGCCATGATCCCGTCTCCGTTTGGTGTGAGTGGGAGCGGGTCCTCTGGGGCCGTTTGGCTCGTGTAGGCCTGAGGGTCTGCGTCCGTTTGTGCGGTCAAAAATTGCCTCATGGAGGGGTTCTGAGACCTCCTGGGGGTGTCCGCTTGTTTAGGGGGTTGAGAGGGTCGATTTGTCTTGCCCATTTTCGGGGTGAAAGTGTGCTTTAGGCGGTGATTTAGCGGAGCCTTACAGGGAGCTCTAGGTCTATGCTGCCATCTTCTTCAGCGTCCAGGCCACGCCCCTGCAGAGCCTTTTTTACTCTGTTACCATCACATTTAGTACACTCTTTCCCCTTTGGCCCACAGAACCAGCAATCCTTAGATATACATAGTCCACTTCCAAAGGTACAGCTGACTTCGACCTTTGCACACTAAGCCAGAATTCATTGAGACCTTTAACGGTTGGATTTAACATTGAAAGGTTACTCCAAGAAGCAAAACCACTTCAGTGATCTGAAATGGTCATGGTGCTTGTAGTTTGTATGTGCAGCGTTTTGCAGTCAAATACATAGAGCATTTAACCTCTTGCTGCCACATCCTTTCATTAAGTGTAATATTTTCAAGTTCCGGTGTAAAGCCCTCTTCGAGTAACCACCTTTGGAAAATGTTTGCCTATATTAGGAATCCACGTCTTGTTCTGCGTGGATTGCACTAAGTATAGCGGAAGCACTAGTAATGAAGCTATCATTTGCTTGACCGGTGTATAGTCGCCATATGGGCAGTCAGAACCTTGGACAACCCCCCACATACCTTTCCCAAGAAAACACGGACACTAGGGTATATGGGTCAAAATTGTCCACAGCTTTTATTAAAAAGTAATAACAATAATAACAATAATTATAATAATAATAACTTAACATAGAAAACACGGGTCATTGCCCCCTGTCCCCACCCTCACATCCGTATCCTATTAAATATCAAAGGGCAATGACCCCAATATAAATAACAAATATTTATAACATACTTCCAATATTATTCCAACATGAACAAAACTTCAAGTGCCAAACATAAATTAACCATGGTAGGGGTATACCCGGATACCCCTACCCCACCAGGTTCTGAGCCACCGACAGGACTCGAAACCTACCAACTTACCAATAACCTCAATTTGCCAATTCCATCCTCTTCCTAATGGGGAGCCTATTTCCTCTTCTTCAGCTCCCTATGCCGCCGATGTGACAAAACGGGACTAATTACTTAAACCTCCCCACCCCCCCAAAAAAACCCAGGGAGGGTGGGTGGGACAAGCTCAGCTAGGTAGGTAATTAAAAGTGACTTTTCTAAGATGGCTGCCTATATAAATGGCCAAACCCCTTACCCACAAAACACCAATCCCTGCTTGCTTCGTCCTATGCCCGCCTCCTAACCCCTGTCAAGGCCCTTTTCCGCTAAGCTGCGCTTTTGCTACATGGGGCTACAAGATGAGGAAGCCGTTTAATTTGACTGTATTGCAAGAAATATCCAGATTTTGTGCTCAATCTTATGAATCGATAAATCAAAGAACTTTGCTAAACAAACTGTTCTCATTGTGTTGCTGACCTGTTTAAGAATGTTTATCCAGAGATAAAAAAAATCTCTGGCACCTTTCCTTTATAAAAACAAAGGAAAACATCATCACTTTTTCTGTTCCCTCTGGAGATTTTCCAAGAGAAATTTAAGGTTGCCTATCTGAGAACTGAATATTTTTTTATGTCGCAATAACTATATTAAAACTGAACTTTTATTGGGACTTCTCCCGTTTTGGCGGTATTTTTTTGTTTATATGCTGTGGTATTCTACTGCTTTTACTTTCTGGCCATATTTGCGGTGCAATACTGTGCTATATTCCATTTCTATACCTGCCTTACTTTTGTCCCTATGTATTAATATTTTATTATTATCTTGTGGACCTCGAGTTCTTCACCAGAAGTTTACCGAGAGCCTGGACAGGCACCCAAGGGTGATGAACATAGAGCCTATGAGGCTCCATCTTTGTGAGTTCAATCCTCATACATTATAGATTGTTTGTATATATATATATATGGAAAGCACTATGTGTGTTCCATTTGTTTTGCAGATGTAACTACAATACTTATATCTACAATAGGTGATATATTTATTTATACACTGTATTTTCTAGTGGGTGTGAATCTATTTTATTCTTTTACCTTGTTTTTAGGTGTTAAGGGATTACACCTTTTTTTCACCCTCACTTTTATTGTTTATATTTAAGATTGGAAGCGCCTACACAACTGTATACTTTCTGTACATTTTGTATATTAAAATAAAGATAAGATTTTCCATTTTAAGTTTTAATTGATACTCCGGGCGTCCATGCTTGCTACGTGCAAACTGTAGTTTTGGTAACATTTAGTTATTCTGGCAGATGTTTTTTTTTTTTTTTCTCATTTATTTGAATCTTTAATTTTAATAACAAATAATTTAGCTCTAGAATTCCTTGCGGTCTGCCCATCTCAACTCCAGAACCTCCTATAATGCCTCTATGTGATGCCATCATTTATGTTTGCATCATGCGAAAAGCTGCAAAAGGTTTCTGGGAGATGTAGTTTGGCCATAAAGCTCAGCAGTGCAGAGATTTGTATGATAAAGTCTGCACTTCTATGAAAAGTAACATCAAATGTACGTATTTTAATGTATTTTTCACTTATTGTAAATATTTAATATAATGCATTGAAAAAGATTGTCAGCCCATAGTGTCCCTTTAAGGCTTTCTGTTTGATGAGAAGGATAATTTCTGGATTAATTACAATTGGGGCGGAATAGTCTGTAAATTTTATAATTGCGTAGGCTCGGTATGTAACCCTTTTAAAATGTATTTATACTTACACTCATTTTCTTTTCCTGGATATTACCCATAACAGAATTTACATACAAGTAGCTTCTCCCACTTGGCTGAGATATCAGCCCATTCCCCATCGCCTCTTGGGAATTCAAGCATATGAAACAAAAAAAGGGTGGGGGGGTGGGGGGAAGAACCATAATGTTGCCTGGATAATAATTAGGAAACATAACTTACAGTAAGTATTTATGTTTTTTGGGTTGTTTTTGTGCTCAGTCCCACAAAATTTACGTATAGATAATAGCTACGAAACGAGCAAATGTTAGGTGTTTTCACTCATTCTGTAAAAGATCATCTTTTTGGGGGGGGTTTGACCTACTTTCTGTCACATGTCTATTCCTTTCGGCCAAAAATTCAGTGAAAATTTTCGTTGATCGTCGAATTTCAGAAATCCATTAATCTCTATGGCTCACTAGCCTCCAGCAGGCAAATAGTTAATAACCTTTGTGAGCACTTCCTAGCTAGCCTGGCCACCAGAAAATGTAAAAAAAAAAAAAAAAGTCTGCTAAGTAGCTAGCAGCTTTAATAAAAAAAGATGAAAAAACAAAACCAGTAGCAACTAGTAACACAACTTCCATGTCACCAATTTACAGAACAGTGGAGCTAATATTAAAAATAAATAAAATCAAGTAGGGAGGGGCAGGTTGTCCCCTCTCCCATGCTCCTACCTGTGGGCATCAGGTGATGGATAGTGATGTACCGAACTGTCCGCCGGCGAACAGTTCCCGGCGAAATTAGCGTGTTCGCGTTCGCCGCGGCGGGCGGACACATGCGCAGTTCGATCCGCCCCCTATTCGTCATCATTGGGCAAACTTTGACCCTGTGCCTCTCGGTCAGCAGACACATTACAGCCAATCAGCAGCACTCCCTCCCTTCCACACCCTCCAACCTCCCTCCCAGCATCCATTTTCGATTCATTCGGAAGATGCATGCTTAGTGAGAGGAGGGAAAGTTTAGCTGCTGCTGATTACATAGGGAAATTGATAGCTAGGCTAGGGTATTCAGTGTCCACTACAATCCTGAAGGACTCATCTGATCTCTGCTGTAAGGACAGCACCCCAAAAAGCCCTTTTTAGGGCTATAACATCAGGCTGCTTTTTTTTTTTTTCCCTGTGTAATGTAATTGCAGGTGCCTGCCTGCCAGCTTCTGTGTGAGGTTCACATTGGATACTGTGCCTATTTGCCCAGTGCCACCACTCATATCTGTTTTAACAATAGGTTAAGCTTTACATTTAAAATAAATATTTTTTTTTCACTGTAATAGAAGAGCAGTTGCCTGCCTGCCAGCTTCTGTGTGAGGTCCACATTGGATACTGTGCCTATTTGCCCAGTGCCACCACTCATATCTGTTTTAACAATAGGTTAAGCTTTACATTTAAAATAAATATTTTTTTTTCACTGTAATAGAAGAGCAGTTGCCTGCCTGCCAGCTTCTGTGTGAGGTTCACATTGGATACTGTGCCTATTTGCCCAGTGCCCCCACTCATATCTGTTTTAACAATTGGTTAAGCTTTAGATTTAAAATAAATATTTTTTTTTCACTGTAATAGAAGAGCAGTTAGTTGTCTGCAAGCGTCTGTGTTTCAGTCCTACTTCAGCGTGTGCTCTGCAGACCTGTGCCAGCGTGCTTTGACAGTTGCCAATCATATCTGGTGTCTCTATAGCGTGCTTTTACAACCAAAATTTTGTTTCCACTGTAATAGAAGAGCAGTTGCCTGCCTGCCAGCTTCTGTGTGAGGTTCACATTGGATACTGTGCCTATTTGCCCAGTGCCACCACTCATATCTGTTTTAACAATTGGTTAAGCTTTCGATTTAAAAGAAATAATTTTTTTTCACTGTAATAGAAGAGCAGTTAGTTGTCTGCAAGCGTCTGTGTTTCAGGCCTACTTCAGCGTGTGCTCTGCAGACCTGTGCCAGCGTGCTTTGACAGTTGCCAATCATATCTGGTGTCTCTATAGCGTGCTTTTACAACCAAAATTTAGTTTCCACTGTAATAGAAGAGCAGTTGCCTGCCAGCTTCTGTGTGAGGTTCACATTGGATACTGTGCCTATTTGCCCATGCCACCACTCATATCTGTTTTAACAATTGGTTAAGCTTTAGATTTAAAAGAAATAATTTTTTTTCACTGTAATAGAAGAGCAGTTAGTTGTCTGCAAGCGTCTGTGTTTCAGGCCTACTTCAGCGTGTGCTCTGCAGACCTGTGCCAGCGTGCTTTGACAGTTGCCAATCATATCTGGTGTCTCTATAGCGTGCTTTTACAACCAAAATTTTGTTTCCACTGTAATAGAAGAGCAGTTGCCTGCCTGCCAGCTTCTGTGTGAGGTTCACATTGGATACTGTGCCTATTTGCCCAGTGCCACCACTCATATCTGTTTTAACAATTGGTTAAGCTTTCGATTTAAAAGAAATAAATTTTTTTCACTGTAATAGAAGAGCAGTTAGTTGTCTGCAAGCGTCTGTGTTTCAGGCCTACTTCAGCGTGTGCTCTGCAGACCTGTGCCAGCGTGCTTTGACAGTTGCCAATCATAACTGGTGTCTCTTTAGCGTTCTTTTACAACCACAATTTTGTTTCCACTGTAATAGAAGAGCAGTTGCCTGCCTGCCAGCTTCTGTGTGAGGTTCACATTGGATACTGTGCCTATTTGCCCAGTGCCACCACTCATATCTGTTTTAACAATTGGTTAAGCTTTCGATTTAAAAGAAATAATTTTTTTTCACTGTAATAGAAGAGCAGTTAGTTGTCTGCAAGCATCTTGGTGTCAGGCCTACTTCAGCGTGTGCTCTGCAGACCTGTGCCAGCGTGCTTTGACAGTTGCCACGTGCTTTTAAAAACAAAATGTGTTTTTCACTGTTATAGATTGAATAGCAGTTACTTGTCTTCAAGCGGGTGTCTCAGGCCTACAGTGTGTGCTCTGCAGAACTGTTCCAGTGCACATTGCCAATCATATCTGGTCTCACAGTAGCTTGCACGCATAGTACCACAAATCCCCAAAAAAATGACAGGCAGAGGCAGGCCACCCCACAGGGGCCGTCGTGGTCGTGGTGCTGTGATTCCCTTTTGCCCTAGAATAATGCCCAGTTTTCAGAAGCCACGTACCCTGAACTTGAAAAGTTCTGAGGACTTAGTTGACTGGCTAACACAGGACACCCAATCTTGTACAGCCTCCGCTCGGAACCTTGACGCACCATCCTCCTCCAGCTTAGCTTCAGGCACCTCTCAAGATAGCACTCACCCGCCTGCCGCCACCACCAAAACTAGCACCACAGCCGCTTTACTTGGTATGTCAGAGGAGTTATTCACACACCCGTTTGAAGAAATGAGTGATGCGCAACCATTATTGCTAGAGGATGTAGATAACAGGGATATGTCTCAGGCAGGCAGCATTAAACACATGGAGGTACGGTGTGATGATGATGATGTTGTACCCGCTGCTGCTTCCTTTTCTGAGTTGTCAGATACAAGCGAAGCGGTTGATGATGACGATGCGTCCATGGATGTCACGTGGGTGCCCGCTAGAAGAGAAGAAGAACAGGGCGAAAGTTCAGATGGGGAGACAGAGAGGAGGAGGAGGAGACCAGTTGGAAGCAGGGGGGGGGTCGTCGCAAGGAGCTAGTGGCACAGTCAGACAGCATGCATCGGCACCCGGGGTCAGCCCGACAGCACGCCAATCAACGCATGCTGTGTCCACCACCAGAATGCCGTCATTGCAGAGCTCAGCAGTGTGGCATTTTTTTTGTGTGTCTGCCTCTGACAACAGCGATGCCATTTGCAACCTGTGCCAAAGGAGTAGTGGGAGGTCCAACACCCACCTAGGTACAACTGCTTTGCGTAGGCACATGATCTCACATCACAAACGCCTATGGGATCAACACATGAGTACAAGCAGCACGCCTACTCTAAGCCGCCATCCTCCTCCTGGTCCAGCATCTTCAGCCACGTTAACCACTGCTGTCCTTCTTGCCCCCTCTCAACCATCCGCCACTCCGTCTCCCGCCTTGAGCAGTTCCCGCTCATCTGCCCACAGTCATGTGTTTCTGTCAAGGACATGTTTGAGCGTAAGAAGCCAATGACACCAAGTCACCCCCTTGCCCAGCGTCTGACAGCTGGCTTGTCCGAACTATTAGCCCGCCAGCTTTTACCATACAATCTGGTTGAGTCTGAGGCGTTCAAAAAATTTGTAGCTATTGGGACACCGCAGTGGAAGGTACCCGGCCGGAATTTCTTTTCACAAAAGGCAATCCCCAACTTGTACTCGATTGTGCAAAAGGAAGTCATGGCATGTCTGGCACACAGTGTTGGGGCAAGGGTCCATCTGACCACTGATACCTGGTCTGCAAAGCATGGTCAGGGCAGGTATATCACCTACACTGCGCATTGGGTAAACCTGCTGACGGCTGACAAGCAAGGAATGCGTGGCATTGCAGAGGAGTTGGTGACACCGCCACGAATTGCAGGCAGTCCTGCTGCCACCTCCTCTACTCCTCCTACTCCATCCTCTTCCATAACCTCCTCGGCTGAGTCCTCTTGTGCCGCTGCTTCTTGCTCCACATCAACGTCACCCCCCCAGCTCCCCAGGTACTATTCCACATCCCGGATACGGCAGTGTCACGCCGTCTTGGGTTTGACTTGCTTGAAAGCAGAGAGTCACACCGGACAAGCACTCCTGTCCGCCCTGAACGCACAGGTGGAAAAGTGTCTGACTCCGCAGCAACTGGATATCGGCAAAGTGGTGTGTGACAACGGAAAAAATTTGATAGCGGCATTGAAGTTGGGCAAGTTGACACATGTGCCGTGCATGGCACATGTGTGTAATCTGATCGTACAACGCTTTGTGCATAAGTACACAGGCTTACAGGACGTCCTGAAGCAGGCCAGGAAGGTGTGTGGCATTTCAGGCGTTCCTACACGGCCATGGCTCACTTTGCCGATATCCAGCGGCGAAACAACATGCCAGTGAGGCGCTTGATTTGCGACAGCCCTACACGTTGGAATTCAACACTCCTAATGTTCGACCGCCTGCTCCAACAAGAAAAAGCTGTTAATGATAATGAATATTTGTATGACCGGGGTGCTAGGACAGCCTCTGGGGAGCTGGGAAATTTTTTGCCACGTTACTGGACGCTCATGCGCAATGCCTGTAGGCTCATGCGTCCTTTTGAGGAGGTGACAAACCTAGTCAGTCGCAGTTGTGTGTGTGCGTGTGTATGGCTGTCTGCCTGTGTGTGTGTGACAGGGTGAAGATTTCTTGCACATGGGTGTGACAGGGTGAAGATTTCTTGCACAGGGCGCCCAAAGGCCTAAGGCTGGCCCTGCGCATGGGTCAGTGGCTCTGCACCAGACTTCCCTCCAATTGATCAAAGTTAAAGGATTTCAAGTGGACTGATTACAATTACAGGGCCTCTAAAGAGTCCTGTATTGTTATTTGTCGTCACTACCTTCCCGCGTCGGGAAGATTTCTTGCACAGGGCGCCCAAAGGCCTAAGGCTGGCCCTGCGCATGGGTCAGTGGCTCTGCACCAGACTTCCCTCCAATTGATCAAAGTTAAAGGATTTCAAGTGGACTGATTACAATTACAGGGCCTCTAAAGAGTCCTGTATTGTTATTTGTCGTCACTACCTTCCCGCGTCGGGAGTGGGTCATTTGCGCCCCTGCTGCCTTCCTTGCATGTGGTAGCTGTTTGTCAGGGATTTGTCAATCCATATCTGCCAAGTGACCCTATGTAGGGGGAACAGTCTCTATTCTGCTCTGTGTCAGTGTGTATCAGGGATCATTAGGATAGGTGTCAATCCATATCTGCCAAGTGACCCTATGTAGGAGGAACAGTCCCTATTCTGCTCTGTGTCACTGTGTATCAGGGATCATTAGGATAGGTGTCAATCCATATCTGCCAAGTGACCCTATGTAGGGGGAACAGTCCCTATTCTGCTCTGTGTCAGTGTGTATCAGGGGTTTTGAGGACAGGTGTCAATCCATATCTGCCAAGTGACCCTATGTAGGGGGAACAGTCTCTATTCTGCTCTGTGTCAGTGTGTATCAGGGATCATTAGGATAGGTGTCAATCCATATCTGCCAAGTGACCCTATGTAGGAGGAACAGTCCCTATTCTGCTCTGTGTCACTGTGTATCAGGGATCATTAGGTTAGGTGTCAATCCATATCTGCCAAGTGACCCTATGTAGGGGGAACAGTCCCTATTCTGCTCTGTGTCAGTGTGTATCAGGGGTTTTGAGGACAGGTGTCAATCCATATCTGCCAAGTGACCCTATGTAGGGGGAACAGTCTCTATTCTGCTCTGTGTCAGTGTGTATCAGGGCTGGGCTTTGAGGACAGGTGTCAATGTTAGGTGATTTCTGCCCTTTATGGATTAAAAGCAGACTCTGCATCAACTGTGCAATTTTCCATGGGAGTTTTGCCATGGATCCCCCTCTGGCATGCCACAGTCCAGGTGTTAGTCCCCTTGAAACAACTTTTCCATCACTATTGTGGCCAGAAAGAGTCCCTGTTGTTTTTAAAATTCGCCTGCCCATTGAAGTCAATGGCGGTTCGCGCGGTTCGCCGGTTCGCGAACATTTGCGGAAGTTCGCGTTCGCCGTTCGCGAACCGAAAATTCCGGGTTCGCGACAACACTAGTGATGGACTTTACAATAATGAAATAATTGGGGGGCTCAATGGTCAGGACTCAGGAGATACTTATATAGAGTGGACTATTTATACCTCCCCTGTGCCCCTGTTCATCATGTCGTAAGTGGGGGCATGTCTGCTAAATAGCGAGCAGTCATTGGCTGTTTGTCGGAATGACTGAATGAATTCAGTCTGTGATGAGCCATTCTGTCATGCTTTCTTTCTGTCAATGGCGGCTTTGTGTTCTTTTTCTGACTAAATGACTGAAAATCTAAATGTTTTGTACTTTGTCATTCAAACCAATGCACATGTCTAATGCCTATACAAAAAGTGGTCACTAAGGTAGGAAGCCACGTGCAATGTCAACAGAATTCCCCAAAATTAACTATGATGAGAAACAGAAAACAATGGTGTAAAAATACCACCCCCCTCTCCCCCCACACAAATCCTAGATAACGGCTATATTATGTTGGTATATTCTTTAGCACCAGTACCCTTGCATCTGATTCACAAAAAAACAACTTACACTGGCTACTTCAACACAGAAGACTATATATTATAGACTATATATTCTATAACAGTATTTTACTTACCTTTTTCCTGTGTTACGCTGCTCTCCCTGCGGCTGGCCCAGCCTCCTTGGCTGAGATCATTAATAACGATGATCTCAGCCAACGCAATGCTGAGCTGCACCAATCTGCACCTATCAGGTGTTCTCTAATTGGAAAAGCATAGTTTTACTTTGCTACATCGTCGGAAACGCCTTTAGTAGCTGTCTGCATAAAAGCCACTAGAGGCATTTAAACCCTGCACTATAAACATTGCTATTCTGCAGACTGTTTAAACTGCAGTGACAAAACTGCAGGGCATGGCATCTAGACCAATTCATTGAGATAAAGTAGTTTGGGTGCCTATAGTGTCCCTTTAAGTAGCCAGACTGTATCTTTAACGGATCCCAGTACTCCAGCTGAGTACATCCGTGAAGAATCTCCCAAGTCCCAAGCGCTGTAGTGATTATAAGTGTGAATATAGCTCCCAATCCCCCAAACATGAGCCTAGACTTAATGAAGGGGTAAGATGATCTGTTTAAACCAGGTTCAATGGACTACTTTTATGCAGTACAAGGTCACAAAAAACACGCCCATGACACTCCCACACAAAACAGGGTAATCCCTCCCCTGTGCCTGGGAGATAATTGAGTCAGGAACTGTAGAAACTTAATTATCTCCCGGCACAAAAAAACATACAATTTACAAACAGCCCTAAAGTACCTTCAAAACACATGAAAACCCCACAAACGTTCAAGGGTTCAAGGTTTCCATGAAAGTCAATTATTTGACCGACCGTGCACATGGTCCTATGCCCAAAACAGTTCCATGAAATCAGGGCTAGTGGTCAGTCATCTTTGGTAACATAAAAACAAAGTTTAAACGGATTCCTGAACTGATGAAGAGAATGGTTCCTGGGAAGGCAAAATAGGAGTTTTGTCTCAGTATCACTCACATTTTTAAGAGCTTCTCTTAGTTTAATTAAGCTTAGACATGCCTTAGCAGTACAATCCCCACCTATAGGTATATAGCGGTCCTTGGAGTGTCAGACATATTCTAATAACAGCCAAATAGTCAGATATGCTCTAGTATGAAAGATTACACTGCATGATATAACATACCATAGATCCATACTCACATGTATCGGAGACTCTGATTCAGCTTTATGCTTCTAAACCATCCAACTTGGGTCAGCAAAGACAGGCTGTGAGCACAGAGTTTAACGCCCTCTAGGGCCAGCAGCCTATCATTGCCACACAGTGTGTTAGACAATTGCCACACAGTGTGTTAGACAATCCAGCTCCGCAGGGCGGGGGAAGGCTTATAAAGCCTTGCCCCGCCCTGCAATTAAGCTAAGAACACTCTGATTGGTGGGTTTAAGCCAATCAGAGTGCTCTTTGTCATTTTATCACAGAGCACTGTGATTGGATGGCTTGAAATCCATCCAATCACAGTGCTCTGTGCCATTTTACAAGCGTGGGAAAGTTCTTTGGAATTTTCCCACGCTTGTAAAATGACACAGAGCACTGTGATTGGATGGATTTCAAGCCATCCAATCACAGTGCTCTGTGTCATTTTACAAGCGGGGAAAGTTCTTTGGAATTTTCCCACGCTTGTAAATGACACAGAGCACTGTGATTGGATGGATTTCAAGCCATCCAATCACAGTAATCTGTGTCATTTTGCAAGCGTGGGAAAATTCCAAAGAACTTTCCCACGCTTGTAAAATGACACAGAGCACTGTGATTGGATGGCTTGAAATCCATCCAATCACAGTGCTCTGTGTCATTTTACAAGCGTGGGAAAATTCCAAAGAACTTTCCCACGCTTGTAAAATGACAAAGAGCACTCTGATTGGCTTAAACCCACCAATCAGAGTGTTCTTAGCTTAATTGCAGGACGGGGCAAGGCTTTATAAGCCTTCCCCCGCCCTGCGGAGCTCAGTCTGCGCGGAGCCCTCCATGGGTGAAGATGGATTTTTTTTTTGCGCTCGGGTTTTTTCTTTTTCGTTGGGTTTTTTTTTTTGCGCTCGGGTTTTTTTATTTTATTTTTAGTTCGACGGCTATGATGGTTTTTTATTTGGCCTTTTTTGGGGCTGAAAAATTAATTTTACTTTACAGGTTAGCAAATTTATTCCCCCCTCACTATTTTTTAGGGTGAGGGGGGTAGGTAGGGGCATTTTTATTTGGGTGGGGGGTGGGTGACTAGGGGCTTGGGCACCCCTAGTCACCTTGATGGGGGGGGGGGGGGAGAGAATTTACTTAGTGCCCCCACCCGCCGCCCAGGGGTGGGGGCGGGGGGAGGACAGTAGGTCCCCCCCCATTACTATTATGGCCCCCACCCGCCGCCCAGGGGTGGGGGCCGGGGGGTAGAGGACAGTAGGTCCCCCCCCCCTTATTACTATTATGGCCCCCACCCGCCGCCCAGGGGTGGGGGCCGGGGGGGAGGACAGTAGGCCCCCCCCATTACTATTATGGCCCCCACCCGCCGCCCAGGGGTGGGGGCCGGGGGGTGGAGGACAGTAGGTCCCCCCCCTTATTACTATTATGGCCCCCACCCGCCGCCCAAGGGTGGGGGCCTGGGGGAGGACAGTAGGTCCCCCCCATTACTATTATGGCCCCCACCCGCCGCCCAGGGGTGGGGGCCGGGGGGTGGAGGACAGTAGGTCCCCCCCATTACTATTATGGCCCCCACCCGCCGCCCAGGGGTGGGGGCCGGGGGGTGGAGGACAGTAGGTCCCCCCCTTATTACTATTATGGCCCCCACCCGCCGCCCAGGGGTGGGGGCCTGGGGGGAGGACAGTAGGTCCCCCCCCCCTCAATCCCCTTATGGCCCCCACCCGCCGTCCAGGGGTGGGGGCCGGCGGGGGAGGACAGTAGGTCCCCCCCACCCCCCTTATTACCCTTTTTTTTTTTTTTTACAGTGAGCAGCCACAGGCTGCTCACTGTTTAGTGGACATGCCCCTACTCGCGGTATAGCGAGTAGGGGCATTGGGGAGATTTGAATCTCCCTTATGCTATTATGGGGGTCATATTGACCCCCATAGAGTGAGGGGAGGACCTGGGGGGCTAATGAAGTGGTGGGGAGCACTGCTCCCTGCCGCTTCTGTCTTTACATATTGCAAGGAGGGAGCTGCACGCCGGTAGCTCCCTCCTTGTAATAAACCGATCGAACAAACGAACACTGATACACAGTGTTAGTTTGTTCGTCTGATTTTCCTATTCATTCATTCGTCTGTCTGATGAATGAATAGATGAAATTCCCGTTCGCATGTCCAGGTGTTTCACTGGGCATGTGCGGGAATCTCACAGTCTGTCTAGTGTGGGCAGATGACGTGTCCCACAGGGACTTCACCTACCCCCACAAAGTTGGCGGCGCCCTGAATAAAGATCGGGGCAGAAAATAAAGAATGAAAAATAGGTAATGTGGGGGGCATAGGGGCATTTGGGGATGACTAGGGGGTCGATTGGATGTAGTTGAGGCAGGAGGGGGGTTAAAAAAAAAACGGAATTCGGCATGACAGTGCCGCTTTAACATAAATGGGAGGGGAGTTGGAAGTCCAGCACCCAAAGTCTTTATGGTGCTTAGTGCATCCTTTTAAAGGTATCTATTTAACTTGGTATTACAATGAATGAATGAAGATATGACAATGAATGGCATATCTTTATTATTCTTACAACCTGCAGTACCTTTCTTTGTATAATGAATCTCCTTTTCTTATTTAAAATAGGTAAAATATTTTATAAATAAATACATTTATAAAAAGATGCCCTTTATAAAGACTATTAATGAACAGGTCTCCCAGGGTCTGTGTTCATTGGCCCAGAATGCATTTAATTGCGGAACTAACACACCCAGGCCTGCAAGCAGGGGGCCCATCGGGTGGCCCATGCACATAGCACCACCTAATGGCCATATTTGATCAGAGGTCCAGTCAGACACTGCATTGGGAAATTGCAAAAAGTATGATGGATCGCTTTTGGCCCCTCCTGACCTGAGATCCACATCTCTCTAATGTGGTCTCCCCTAGGGTGCCACTTACAGCAAAGAGAGGGAAAAATCTCAAGGACCTGTTGGTACCGAGTCATCTGTCAACTCATAAGAACAGAACAAGTTGGCTCACGGTTTTTGGCACCTATTAGTGCGGTCACTGTGTACCATGCCGCTACATCTCAAGGGAATCCAAATCCATCTCAGATATTATGGGCACATTCAAGGTTCCAGTTAAACAATTCTTCAACTGTAATACAACAGGGGTTGTGTACTTGTTAAGTCAGTATCTACCCTCACAGACACTCCAGTGGCTAGGCATGTTAGAGCACATCACAATGACTCTCCGAGTGGCATGAGATTCATGGGAATAGAGAGGGACATACAAGGAAAAAGAGGAGGTGACCTTGACTTAGCCTTCAGAAAAAGAGAATGCTTTTGGATCCATGAACTGGATACCTTGGCACCTAGTGGACTGAACGAGGGATTCACTTTCTCCCCCTTTATCGGTACTTAATGTGTCACTCCAGACCTTGAATTTGTAAATATTGTAAATAATGTAATTTATTGTAAAATTCCCACAGGGATAGTAATAAAATAGTAATAGAATAAAATATCCTTTTACACACACACTCAGTCCAAGTGTTCAATGTGTCAAATGGAAACCAATAGATTGCATTATGAATCCATTGAATCCTTAGCCAATTCGTGAAAAATCTGGTTTTACTAATAAGCAAGGATACTATTATGTCTACAAGATATGTCCTAATAGAAAATGCAGTTATTGCAAGAAAAATGCAAAACTGCATTATGAGGTGTTGTGTCCTATTGCATCACGAGGGAGTAATATTTGGTAATCATAACAAACATTGATGCATACATTTTACTTATGATTGCAACACAGTGTTAATTTCCAAAGGGATAATAATAACATCTCTCCATATACTCACCCAGTCAGTGAGTTTAATGAATGGAAATTAACAGGCGGCATTCTGAACCTGGTAGCAGCCAGCATAAATATATAAAAGTCTTTTTGAGCAATAAATAAGGACATGACTAAGTCCTTTTAAGGATAGCATCTTAATAACGATGAAAAACTGCGTCACACCAAGAGTTAGACTATGTTGAGTGAGAAAAGGTTTCCAGATAACAATAAGTATGTATAAACTTTGGCACTGATTGCACTTAGCACTCCTGCATAATTTCACTCTAAGTGAATGCTGCATCTTGTATGTCCTGCCTTTTCAAACATAATACATAGGTGTAACCTGAATCCTCTTTCTTCAGCTTTCCTCCTGGATTCTTAACATCATCATATCTCAATAGCGATGTTCGGCGGTGCAATAGGTGCAATAAGTCACCGCTTATGGATTCATTACCATCTTTAGAATGGGTTAAAAATAGGAAGACTTAGAACAGAAACATAGACGCCCCATGAGTAATCTCATAGGCAATCAATCTTGCAGCTCCAACCTCCAACCCAGTTAAAACGCGACCTTACCGGGCGGCTCATTTGAATGCCCCGGATGAAAGCGCTTAGGTAGCGGTGAAACGCGTGTCGGTTCACCTAGTCTTTATGACTTCCTTTTAGTTTTTGGTTCACAGCACTTTTTAGCACCGTTATGTTGTAAAAGCAGTTGGCTCTCTGGGGGGATTTTGTAAGCAGTTTTGGCAGTATTAGGACTATTATGGAAGGGGATTTCAGATATAGGGTGTGTTTAGAAGGAGATTTCTCGGAAGCCCTTCAGCTGTTGTGCTAGATTTATCACTCAGATTTGAGTATAGTATCTTAACACTAGACAGTACCTTCGAGCTAGCACTTCTACCAAGTTTACCTATACAGAGAGGCACATACTGACGTGCACTACTCAGATATAAGCAAAAGAGTAGACACACCACCAGACAGCACTTTCGAGCAACTATTATTCTTACAAGACTCCTTTATACAGACAGGAGTATACTAGTATGTACTAGAAATGGTGTATTAGATAGCTCTGTGCAAACAATTGGGGACGTGGTCCCTGCTAAAGGACTAGCCTATCGTTCTTCTTGTCTATTATTTGCTGGGTTAATGGTAACACCTATAATATCTTCTTGGGTTCTATTTAGATTATTGGTTAATCTACACAGCCTATTACACAGGATACAGTGCTGCCATACAGGATACTTTGTATCAGTTGTAGGCTACAACCTTTCTCTAGTGTTGCAGTAGCAAATCTATATGGCAAGTAGCAGGCATGATTACCCTGTACAGATATAAAGCTGTTTTTTGGATTACAACCCCTATCTCCCCCTCTACTTCATTTACCCCCACCCAGTCCTACCTACCTACTCTTCCCCCACCCTACTGCCAGTCACTTTGTGGTTACTTTTCATTATTTTTCGTTTTGGTTATTATTATTTCTCTCGTACTTAATGTTTCCAATAAATATTGATATTGTATAGGACGTTTTTAATCAATTAGGATCCTCACCGTATCCTCCTGACTTTAGGTCATTTGGACATTCCTTTATTTATTTATCTTTGTGCAAGTATAAGGTTAATTGGATCCCTGTACACACCACACAAGTCTCTCTTTTTTAGGGGACTTTCTGTTTGTTTATCTATTTAACTTGGTATCACAATGAATGAATGAAGATATGACAATGAATGTCATATCTTTATTATTCTTGCAACCTGTAATACCTTTATTTGTATCATGAATCTCCTTTTGTTATTTACAATGAGATGCCCTTTATAAAGACTATTAATGAACAGGTCTCCCAGGGTCTGTGTTCATTGGTCCGGTATGCATTTAATTGCGGATCTAGCGCACCCAGGCCCACAAGCTCAGGGGGCCCATCGGGTGGCCCATGCACTTAGCACCACCTAATGACCATATCTGATCAAAGGTCCAGTCAGACACTGCATCCCATTAACGATGCACCCATCAATGTGTTTTTTTGTTTGTCTATGTGTGTGTGTATCTTTGTGTGTATGTGTGTATATTTTAGTGTGTATGTGCATATATGTCCCAGCAATCAAACACCAACTCTACGTACCTAGACATTCAAACACAAACACTACACACAAGTACACCACTGCTTTAAAATAGTAACCATAAATACAAACACACAACTGCATTCAAATTCCAACAACACACACACACACAGACACCCTACATGCTTACAGTCAAACACTGCTCACAAACACAGCTCTGCAGACATGGGCACATGGTAGGTCCCCAGCTGGTAAAGTATTGTGGGAGGTGTACGACAGATCTACCTTTTGGCCATACTTGCGCTTGAAGGGGCCCAAAAGAAACTGTAGCAACAGGACCCTCTCTACATTACTTCCAGCACTGTTTTATATTTCTTTAAATTTAGAGGATATATGTTTTTTTTGTTCTATGTAATTTATTCTGTATTTTTTTTTGGGTGCGTCTGATGACAGTCTTGGACATTCCCTGTGTCTTCATTTCCTGAATTGTGCAATGGGAAACAGCGAACATCAACTGACCTCTTCATGTTATTTTCAGAACAGAAAACAAAGAGAGAAAAAGGAAACCGAATTACCCAGTCCTGACCCACTACATAGAACGCACTGTATCCGATCATAGCTCTATTACAGACCGCACTTTGCCAATAGCCCTTTAACAGCCACTATTTAACACCAATGCAACAGCTGGCACTGCCTCCTTTAATTCACTAAAAGCAAACCATACATTAGTTACAGCAGGTTTTGCTACGTTAGTAAGCTGCAGCTGCCTGTCCTATCATCCTCAGATTTAAAAAAAAAACCTCAAGCTGTCTCGTCGCCCTCTGCTACATCACTAACTGGAAGTTGTCATTGCACTGTCTGTATTTCGCTAACCTATGGCGGTCACATCTCACTCTGCTCTTCCACTAACCTATGGCTGTCACATCTCACTCTGCTATTCCGCTAACCTATGGCTGTCACATCTCACTCTGCTATTCCACTAACGTATGGCTGTCACATCTCACTCTGCTCTTCCACTAACCTATGGCTGTCACATCTCACTCTGCTATTCCACTAACCTATGGCTGTCACATCTCACTCTGCTATTCCGCTAACGTATGGCTGTCACATCTCACTCTGCTCTTCCACTAACCTATGGCTGTCACATCTCACTCTGCTATTACACTAACCTATGGCTGTCACATCTCACTCTGCTATTCCGCTAACCTATGGCTGTCACATCTCACTCTGCTCTTCTACTAACCTATGGCTGTCACATCTCACTCTGCTATTCCGCTAACCTATGGCTGTCACATCTCACTCTGCTATTCCGCTAACCTATGGCTGTCACATCTCACTCTGCTATTACACTAACCTATGGCTGTCACATCTCACTCTGCTATTCCGCTAACCTATGGCTGTCACATCTCACTCTGCTATTATACTAACATATGGCTGTCACATCTCACTCTGCTATTTCGCTAACCTATGGCTGTCACATCTCACTCTGCTATTCTGCTAGCCTATGGCTGTCACATCTCACTCTACTATTCCGCTAACCTATGGCTGTCCCATCTCACTCTGCTATTCCGCTAACCTATGGCTGTCACATCTCACTCTGCTATTACACTAACCTATGGCTGTCACATCTCACTCTGCTATTACACTAACCTATGGCTGTCACATCTCACTCTGCTATTTCGCTAACCTATGGCTGTCACATCTCACTCTGCTATTCCGCTAACCTATGGCTGTCACATCTCACTCTGCTCTTCCACTAACCTATGGCTGTCACATTCACTCTGCTATTACACTAACCTATGGCTGTCACATCTCACTCTGCTATTTCGCTAACCTATGGCTGTCACATCTCACTCTGCTATTCCACTAAGCTATGGCTGTCACATCTCACTCTGCTATTACACTAACCTATGGCTGTCACATCTCACTCTGCTCTTCCACTAACCTATGGCTGTCACATCTCACTCTGCTATTCTGCTAACCTATAGTTGTCACATCTCACTCTGCTATTCCGCTAACCTATGGCTGTCACATCTCACTCTGCTATTCTGCTAACCTATAGCTGTCACATCTCACTCTGCTATTCCGCTAACCTATGGCTGTCACATCTCACTCTGCTATTCCGCTAACCTATGGCTGTCACATCTCACTCTGCTATTCTGCTAACCTATGGCTGTCACATCTCACTCTGCTATTCCGCTAACCTATGGCTGTCACATCTCACTCTGCTATTCCACTAACGTATGGCTGTCACATCTCACTCTGCTCTTCCACTAACCTATGGCTGTCACATCTCACTCTGCTATTCCACTAACCTATGGCTGTCACATCTCACTCTGCTATTCCGCTAACGTATGGCTGTCACATCTCACTCTGCTCTTCCACTAACCTATGGCTGTCACATCTCACTCTGCTATTACACTAACCTATGGCTGTCACATCTCACTCTGCTATTCCGCTAACCTATGGCTGTCACATCTCACTCTGCTCTTCTACTAACCTATGGCTGTCACATCTCACTCTGCTATTCCGCTAACCTATGGCTGTCACATCTCACTCTGCTATTCCGCTAACCTATGGCTGTCACATCTCACTCTGCTATTACACTAACCTATGGCTGTCACATCTCACTCTGCTATTCCGCTAACCTATGGCTGTCACATCTCACTCTGCTATTATACTAACATATGGCTGTCACATCTCACTCTGCTATTTCGCTAACCTATGGCTGTCACATCTCACTCTGCTATTCTGCTAACCTATGGCTGTCACATCTCACTCTACTATTCCGCTAACCTATGGCTGTCCCATCTCACTCTGCTATTCCGCTAACCTATGGCTGTCACATCTCACTCTGCTATTACACTAACCTATGGCTGTCACATCTCACTCTGCTATTACACTAACCTATGGCTGTCACATCTCACTCTGCTATTCCGCTAACCTATGGCTGTCACATCTCACTCTGCTATTCCGCTAACCTATGGCTGTCACATCTCACTCTGCTCTTCCACTAACCTATGGCTGTCACATCTCACTCTGCTATTCCACTAAGCTATGGCTGTCACATCTCACTCTGCTATTTCGCTAACCTATGGCTGTCACATCTCACTCTGCTATTCCACTAAGCTATGGCTGTCACATCTCACTCTGCTATTACACTAACCTATGGCTGTCACATCTCACTCTGCTCTTCCACTAACCTATGGCTGTCACATCTCACTCTGCTATTCTGCTAACCTATAGTTGTCACATCTCACTCTGCTATTCCGCTAACCTATGGCTGTCACATCTCACTCTGCTATTCTGCTAACCTATAGCTGTCACATCTCACTCTGCTATTCCGCTAACCTATGGCTGTCACATCTCACTCTGCTATTCCGCTAACCTATGGCTGTCACATCTCACTCTGCTATTCTGCTAACCTATGGCTGTCACATCTCACTCTGCTATTCCGCTAACCTATGGCTGTCACATCTCACTCTGCTATTCCACTAACGTATGGCTGTCACATCTCACTCTGCTCTTCCACTAACCTATGGCTGTCACATCTCACTCTGCTATTCCACTAACCTATGGCTGTCACATCTCACTCTGCTATTCCGCTAACGTATGGCTGTCACATCTCACTCTGCTCTTCCACTAACCTATGGCTGTCACATCTCACTCTGCTATTACACTAACCTATGGCTGTCACATCTCACTCTGCTATTCCGCTAACCTATGGCTGTCACATCTCACTCTGCTCTTCTACTAACCTATGGCTGTCACATCTCACTCTGCTATTCCGCTAACCTATGGCTGTCACATCTCACTCTGCTATTACACTAACCTATGGCTGTCACATCTCACTCTGCTATTCCGCTAACCTATGGCTGTCACATCTCACTCTGCTATTATACTAACATATGGCTGTCACATCTCACTCTGCTATTTCGCTAACCTATGGCTGTCACATCTCACTCTGCTATTCTGCTAACCTATGGCTGTCACATCTCACTCTACTATTCCGCTAACCTATGGCTGTCCCATCTCACTCTGCTATTCCGCTAACCTATGGCTGTCACATCTCACTCTGCTATTACACTAACCTATGGCTGTCACATCTCACTCTGCTATTACACTAACCTATGGCTGTCACATCTCACTCTGCTATTTCGCTAACCTATGGCTGTCACATCTCACTCTGCTATTCCGCTAACCTATGGCTGTCACATCTCACTCTGCTCTTCCACTAACCTATGGCTGTCACATCTCACTCTGCTATTACACTAACCTATGGCTGTCACATCTCACTCTGCTATTTCGCTAACCTATGGCTGTCACATCTCACTCTGCTATTCCACTAAGCTATGGCTGTCACATCTCACTCTGCTATTACACTAACCTATGGCTGTCACATCTCACTCTGCTCTTCCACTAACCTATGGCTGTCACATCTCACTCTGCTATTCTGCTAACCTATAGTTGTCACATCTCACTCTGCTATTCCGCTAACCTATGGCTGTCACATCTCACTCTGCTATTCTGCTAACCTATAGCTGTCACATCTCACTCTGCTATTCCGCTAACCTATGGCTGTCACATCTCACTCTGCTATTCCGCTAACCTATGGCTGTCACATCTCACTCTGCTATTCTGCTAACCTATGGCTGTCACATCTCACTCTGCTATTCTGCTAACCTATAGCTGTCACATCTCACTCTGCTATTCCGCTAACCTATGGATGTCACGTCTCACTCTGCTATTACACTAACCTATGGCTGTCACATCTCACTCTCCTATTCCGCTAACCTATGGCTGTCACATCTCACTCTGCTCTTCCACTAACCTATGGCTGTCACATCTCACTCTGCTATTCTGCTAACCTATAGCTGTCACATCTCACTCTGCTATTCCGCTAACCTATGGATGTCACATCTCACTCTGCTATTACACTAACCTATGGCTGTCACATCTCACTCTGCTATTCCACTAACCTATGGCTGTCACATCTCACTCTGCTATTCTGCTAACCTATAGCTGTCACATCTCACTCTGCTATTCCGCTAACCTATGGCTGTCACATCTCACTCTGCTATTCTGCTAACCTATAGCTGTCACATCTCACTCTGCTATTCCGCTAACCTATGGCTGTCACATCTCACTCTGCTATTCCACTAACCTATGGCTGTCACATCTCACTCTGCTATTCCGCTAACCTATGGCTGTCACATCTCACTCTGCTATTCCACTAACCTATGGCTGTCACATCTCACTCTGCTATTCCACTAACCTATGGCTGTCACATCTCACTCTGCTATTCCACTAACCTATGGCTGTCACATCTCACTCTGCTATTCCGCTAACCTATGGCTGTCACATCTCACTCTGCTCTTCTACTAACCTATGGCTGTCACATCTCACTCTGCTATTCCGCTAACCTATGGCTGTCACATCTCACTCTGCTATTCCGCTAACCTATGGCTGTCACATCTCACTCTGCTATTACACTAACCTATGGCTGTCACATCTCACTCTGCTATTCCGCTAACCTATGGCTGTCACATCTCACTCTGCTATTATACTAACATATGGCTGTCACATCTCACTCTGCTATTTCGCTAACCTATGGCTGTCACATCTCACTCTGCTATTCTGCTAACCTATGGCTGTCACATCTCACTCTACTATTCCGCTAACCTATGGCTGTCCCATCTCACTCTGCTATTCCGCTAACCTATGGCTGTCACATCTCACTCTGCTATTACACTAACCTATGGCTGTCACATCTCACTCTGCTATTACACTAACCTATGGCTGTCACATCTCACTCTGCTATTTCGCTAACCTATGGCTGTCACATCTCACTCTGCTATTCCGCTAACCTATGGCTGTCACATCTCACTCTGCTCTTCCACTAACCTATGGCTGTCACATCTCACTCTGCTATTACACTAACCTATGGCTGTCACATCTCACTCTGCTATTTCGCTAACCTATGGCTGTCACATCTCACTCTGCTATTCCACTAAGCTATGGCTGTCACATCTCACTCTGCTATTACACTAACCTATGGCTGTCACATCTCACTCTGCTCTTCCACTAACCTATGGCTGTCACATCTCACTCTGCTATTCTGCTAACCTATAGTTGTCACATCTCACTCTGCTATTCCGCTAACCTATGGCTGTCACATCTCACTCTGCTATTCTGCTAACCTATAGCTGTCACATCTCACTCTGCTATTCCGCTAACCTATGGCTGTCACATCTCACTCTGCTATTCCGCTAACCTATGGCTGTCACATCTCACTCTGCTATTCTGCTAACCTATGGCTGTCACATCTCACTCTGCTATTCTGCTAACCTATAGCTGTCACATCTCACTCTGCTATTCCGCTAACCTATGGATGTCACGTCTCACTCTGCTATTACACTAACCTATGACTGTCACATCTCACTCTCCTATTCCGCTAACCTATGGCTGTCACATCTCACTCTGCTCTTCCACTAACCTATGGCTGTCACATCTCACTCTGCTATTCTGCTAACCTATAGCTGTCACATCTCACTCTGCTATTCCGCTAACCTATGGATGTCACATCTCAATCTGCTATTACACTAACCTATGGCTGTCACATCTCACTCTGCTATTCCACTAACCTATGGCTGTCACATCTCACTCTGCTCTTCCACTAACCTATGGCTGTCACATCTCACTCTGCTATTCTGCTAACCTATAGCTGTCACATCTCACTCTGCTATTCCGCTAACCTATGGCTGTCACATCTCACTCTGCTATTCTGCTAACCTATAGCTGTCACATCTCACTCTGCTATTCCGCTAACCTATGGCTGTCACATCTCACTCTGCTATTCCACTAACCTATGGCTGTCACATCTCACTCTGCTATTACGCTAACCTATGGCTGTCACATCTCACTCTGCTATTCCACTAACCTATGGCTGTCACATCTCACTCTGCTATTCCACTAACCTATGGCTGTCACATCTCACTCTGCTATTCCACTAACCTATGGCTGTCAAATCTCACTCTGCTATTCCGCTAACCTATGGCTGTCACATCTCACTCTGCTATTCAACTAACCTATGGCTGTCACATCTCACTCTGCTATTCCACTAACCTATGGCTGTCACATCTCACTCTGCTATTCCGCTAACCTATGGCTGTCCCATTCACTATGCTGTAACACTAACCTATGGCTGTCACATCTCCCTCTGCTATTCCGCTAACCTATGGCTGTCACATCTCACTCTGCTATTCCACTAACCTATGGCTGTCACATCTCACTCTGCTATTACACTAACCTATGGCTGTCACATCTCACTCTGTATTCCGCTAACCTATGGCTGTCACATCTCACTCTGCTATTCCACTAACCTATGGCTGTCACATCTCACTCTGCTATTCAACTAACCTATGGCTGTCACATCTCACTCTGCTATTCCGATAACCTATGGCTGTCACATCTCACTCTGCTATTCCGCTAACCTATAGCTGTCACATCTCACTCTGCTATTCCACTAACCTATGGCTGTCACATCTCACTCTGCTATTCCGCTAACCTATGGCAGTCACATCTCACTCTGCTATTCTGCTAACCTATAGCTGTCACATCTCACTCTGCTATTCCGCTAACCTATGGATGTCACATCTCACTCTGCTATTACACTAACCTATGGCTGTCACATCTCACTCTGCTATTCCACTAACCTATGGCTGTCACATCTCACTCTGCTATTCTGCTAACCTATAGCTGTCACATCTCACTCTGCTATTCCGCTAACCTATGGCTGTCACATCTCACTCTGCTATTCTGCTAACCTATAGCTGTCACATCTCACTCTGCTATTCCGCTAACCTATGGCTGTCACATCTCACTCTGCTATTCCACTAACCTATGGCTGTCACATCTCACTCTGCTATTCCGCTAACCTATGGCTGTCACATCTCACTCTGCTATTCCACTAACCTATGGCTGTCACATCTCACTCTGCTATTCCACTAACCTATGGCTGTCACATCTCACTCTGCTATTCCACTAACCTATGGCTGTCACATCTCACTCTGCTATTCCGCTAACCTATGGCTGTCACATCTCACTCTGCTCTTCTACTAACCTATGGCTGTCACATCTCACTCTGCTATTCCGCTAACCTATGGCTGTCACATCTCACTCTGCTATTCCGCTAACCTATGGCTGTCACATCTCACTCTGCTATTACACTAACCTATGGCTGTCACATCTCACTCTGCTATTCCGCTAACCTATGGCTGTCACATCTCACTCTGCTATTATACTAACATATGGCTGTCACATCTCACTCTGCTATTTCGCTAACCTATGGCTGTCACATCTCACTCTGCTATTCTGCTAACCTATGGCTGTCACATCTCACTCTACTATTCCGCTAACCTATGGCTGTCCCATCTCACTCTGCTATTCCGCTAACCTATGGCTGTCACATCTCACTCTGCTATTACACTAACCTATGGCTGTCACATCTCACTCTGCTATTACACTAACCTATGGCTGTCACATCTCACTCTGCTATTTCGCTAACCTATGGCTGTCACATCTCACTCTGCTATTCCGCTAACCTATGGCTGTCACATCTCACTCTGCTCTTCCACTAACCTATGGCTGTCACATCTCACTCTGCTATTACACTAACCTATGGCTGTCACATCTCACTCTGCTATTTCGCTAACCTATGGCTGTCACATCTCACTCTGCTATTCCACTAAGCTATGGCTGTCACATCTCACTCTGCTATTACACTAACCTATGGCTGTCACATCTCACTCTGCTCTTCCACTAACCTATGGCTGTCACATCTCACTCTGCTATTCTGCTAACCTATAGTTGTCACATCTCACTCTGCTATTCCGCTAACCTATGGCTGTCACATCTCACTCTGCTATTCTGCTAACCTATAGCTGTCACATCTCACTCTGCTATTCCGCTAACCTATGGCTGTCACATCTCACTCTGCTATTCCGCTAACCTATGGCTGTCACATCTCACTCTGCTATTCTGCTAACCTATGGCTGTCACATCTCACTCTGCTATTCTGCTAACCTATAGCTGTCACATCTCACTCTGCTATTCCGCTAACCTATGGATGTCACGTCTCACTCTGCTATTACACTAACCTATGACTGTCACATCTCACTCTCCTATTCCGCTAACCTATGGCTGTCACATCTCACTCTGCTCTTCCACTAACCTATGGCTGTCACATCTCACTCTGCTATTCTGCTAACCTATAGCTGTCACATCTCACTCTGCTATTCCGCTAACCTATGGATGTCACATCTCAATCTGCTATTACACTAACCTATGGCTGTCACATCTCACTCTGCTATTCCACTAACCTATGGCTGTCACATCTCACTCTGCTCTTCCACTAACCTATGGCTGTCACATCTCACTCTGCTATTCTGCTAACCTATAGCTGTCACATCTCACTCTGCTATTCCGCTAACCTATGGCTGTCACATCTCACTCTGCTATTCTGCTAACCTATAGCTGTCACATCTCACTCTGCTATTCCGCTAACCTATGGCTGTCACATCTCACTCTGCTATTCCACTAACCTATGGCTGTCACATCTCACTCTGCTATTACGCTAACCTATGGCTGTCACATCTCACTCTGCTATTCCACTAACCTATGGCTGTCACATCTCACTCTGCTATTCCACTAACCTATGGCTGTCACATCTCACTCTGCTATTCCACTAACCTATGGCTGTCACATCTCACTCTGCTATTCCGCTAACCTATGGCTGTCACATCTCACTCTGCTATTCAACTAACCTATGGCTGTCACATCTCACTCTGCTATTCCACTAACCTATGGCTGTCACATCTCACTCTGCTATTCCGCTAACCTATGGCTGTCCCATTCACTATGCTGTAACACTAACCTATGGCTGTCACATCTCCCTCTGCTATTCCGCTAACCTATGGCTGTCACATCTCACTCTGCTATTCCACTAACCTATGGCTGTCACATCTCACTCTGCTATTACACTAACCTATGGCTGTCACATCTCACTCTGTATTCCGCTAACCTATGGCTGTCACATCTCACTCTGCTATTCCACTAACCTATGGCTGTCACATCTCACTCTGCTATTCAACTAACCTATGGCTGTCACATCTCACTCTGCTATTCCGATAACCTATGGCTGTCACATCTCACTCTGCTATTCCGCTAACCTATAGCTGTCACATCTCACTCTGCTATTCCACTAACCTATGGCTGTCACATCTCACTCTGCTATTCCGCTAACCTATGGCAGTCACATCTCACTCTGCTATTCCGCTAACCTATGGCTGTCACATCTCACTCTGCTATTCCGCTAACCTATAGCTGTCACATCTCACTCTGCTATTCCGCTAACCTATAGCTGTCACATCTCACTCTGCTATTCCGCTAACCTATGGCTGTCACATCTCACTCTGCTATTCTGCTAACCTATGGCTGTCACATCTCACTCTGCTATTCCGCTAACCTATGGCTGTCACATCTCACTCTGCTATTCCGCTAACCTATGGCTGTCACATCTCACTCTGCTATTCCGCTAACCTATGGCTGTCACATCTCACTCTGCTATTCCGCTAATCTATGGCTGTCACATCTCACTCTACTATTCCACTAACCTATGGCTGTCACATCTCACTCTGCTATTCCGCTAACCTATGGCTGTCACATCTCACTCTGCTCTTCCACTAACCTATGGCTGTCACATCTCACTCTGCTATTACACTAACCTATGGCTGTCACATCTCACTCTGCTATTTCGCTAACCTATGGCTGTCACATCTCACTCTGCTATTCCACTAACCTATGGCTGTCACATCTCACTCTGCTATTACACTAACCTATGGCTGTCACATCTCACTCTGCTATTACACTAACCTATGGCTGTCACATCTCACTCTGCTATTCCGCTAACCTATGGCTGTCACATCTCACTCTGCTATTTCGCTAACCTATGGCTGTCACATCTCACTCTGCTATTCATTAACCTATGGCTGTCACATCTCACGCTGTAGGCGACTATCTGTCACAATTGAAATGAGAGCAATATACAATCCAGGAAAAAAATAAAAATAATCTGACCTGCCAGGGATAGGGGATAGTGAGGACTGGAGATATGGATGAGCTTGTGTTGAAAACATTTTATTTGTTTAGAGGTTGATGCCTTAGTGCCTATGTGTAGTCTGTGTACACTGTACATCATGCTCGTGACCTCCCTTCCTTAATTATTAATACTTGTTTTGTACCTTTTAAGATGCTCAGGTTTATAATTTGAGCAGAAAGTAAGGGAAAGGCGAGACTCTCACATGTTTACAAATCTACATTAGACATCAGGCTCATCTAAGTTTATCAAACCTTATACTGTCATTTATATGGGGGGGGGATTTTGGGATTAGTGCTCCCACTACTTTGCAGTTTGTGTGATCGAATGGCGTTATTTATAAGACATCCTGATGTTTTCTCGGCTTTGCTTGCAGTGTGTCTTTATGGCAGCCATGTTCAATATTCGTAGCGCTGCCACCATTTTAGGAGGAGTGCGGTCATATCTGAAGTAAAAATCCTTAATTAGCACAAGAATTGGTTAGATATGGGGATTTCTATTATTTGGAATTCTATTAGGGTTTTTAAAAAAAATGTTAAACTCCTCAACTTCTTTGTACTGGGGAAAGTAAACTGTATTTGTTATAAAAAAAAATAACGTGGTATCACCGCATAGTCATTAATTCTTCCCACCAGGGTACAGGCCACAGAAGGCACTATACGTGAGGTACAAACAGCGGTCCGCCAGCTCCAAGGAACACAGCACTCTATGTTTATGCAACTGACCGCAATGGAGGACCGCCACCGCCGCACCCACGTTAAAATCCGCGGAATACCCGCAGAGATAACAGCGGAGGAATTACCCCATTATGTACGGAGGCTACTGGCAGCCATACTACCACCGGGGGCCGCTAAGAAGGTGACTCTAGATGGGGTCTACCGAATTGCCAGGAATCCACAAAGTACCACAGTAACGCCACGGGACGTCATCGTGAAATGCGTATCATACGCAGACCGGAACCGCATTATGTCAACCCTGCGGGGAAAAGCTCCGGTACAATTTGAGAACTCTCACCTCTCGTTTTACCAAGACTTATCTAAAGCTACATTGCAGTGGCGCAGGACCATGGCTCCCCTGACATCTCAACTACGTACCGCTGGAATATCATATAAATGGGGACCCCTGGGCACCTTACAAGTAAACAGGAACGGGACCACCCATCTAATACGATCCCCAGAAGAAATCCCTGCAATCTCGACAACCCTGTGCCTCACACCGCAGACACCAGCTCGACCAGCCGCGACCGGCACAACAACCTGGGACCCGGATACGGTTGAACCATTTACCCCAAGAGCAGGCACCTCGAACTTTACCGGGTCCTGAACCGCAAAAGCCGGCAGAGGCTTTAACGTCCCCTGGAACTGTTTCCTCACCAAGTTCGTCCTATGATCTCTTGAGCCAACGAAAAGTTTTATTTTATTTTCTCTTTTTTCTCCGTTAAGTTCACTTTATGTCTTCTCCTCCTATTTGTCAACACTACATACATACATATGCCCATAGACATAGCGGCTCATTACTGAGTCAACCCAACAGGAGATAGCTCCCCTGGGAGATGATACACCAGCCCTTCCACACGTACAACAGCACAAGAGAGGGACGGTACGCCGCGAGCTCACTCACCACCCCCCCACAGCTCCCTTGGTTAGGCGCACCCACTCTATGTACATAACACATGTAGCTAGCTCACAACTTAGGTCCCGGCACACGCTTCGACATCTATATTAGCCTGGCACAACGCCCACAATAACCGATGTCATGAAGCGCCCGGCTTGACGGAATCAAACCCTCCTGACACACTCGGGTCACACAGGCCCCCCCAACCTCATGTCGCTCTGAGCACAGTAACCCAAGCCACATGTTCAGTACTACAGCCCTCACATGTATACCCACAAACATGCACCACTGACATGTAACTGTCTGTTATGATTGTTCTGAAAAAAAAAAAGTGCGATGCTCGCAAAAACCAAGCACCTGTGATATAATGCTATACACTGTTTTCTGTTTCACCTTTGCTTGGTCAAATTGCATTACTGTTATCATGACATGCGCACAGTCGATTATTCGGCAGGTGCGCTGTTTACCCCAACCCCCCAATAACTTACAGACACCGTATTTCTGTTGGAATATAAAAGTCCACAGCTTTATTTATTAATATAAACAAGGTAACAAATTGGGGTCATTGCCACAAATGTAAATTTACCTCCACCCCCCACCGTACATAAATTACCCCCGGCAATGACCCCGCCCAATAACAATAAATAACATTATAAATAACAAATAACACATAACACATGGCCTACCAAAGAGGCCCCATATCCATAACTTTTTTAACTGTAGGGGTGTACCGAGATCCCCCTACACCACCTGGTTCGGAGCCACCGATGAGCTCGAACCCACAAACCATTTCACACTCCAGTCTAATCCAGCCTAACCAATTTATACTCCTCCTACCTTCCAATTACCCAAGCCCTATCCCGCCGCTGTGACCAAACGGGAACTCCAAAACAACAGGGAGGGTGGGAGGGACAATTACCAGGTAAGTGTCAGTTTAGTTAAAATGTCCCTTAGTCATAAAATGGCCGCTTAATATACTCCTATTATCCAACCCCCATTCACCAATAACCACGCCCCTTTAACTGGTTACTCCCCTGCCTACTCCTGGCTCTGTCAAGGCCCACTCCCCTGACTGCGCTGTTCCATGGGCTTCATGACATGCGCACAGTCGATTATTCGGCAGGTGCGCTGTTTACCCCAACCCCCCAATAACTTACAGACACCGTATTTCTGTTGGAATATAAAAGTCCACAGCTTTATTTATTAATATAAACAAGGTAACAAATTGGGGTCATTGCCACAAATGTAAATTTACCTCCACCCCCCACCGTACATAAATTACCCCCGGCAATGACCCCGCCCAATAACAATAAATAACATTATAAATAACAAATAACACATAACACATGGCCTACCAAAGAGGCCCCATATCCATAACTTTTTTAACTGTAGGGGTGTACCGAGACCCCCCTACACCACCTGGTTCGGAGCCACCGATGAGCTCGAACCCACAAACCATTTCACACTCCAGTCTAATCCAGCCTAACCAATTTATACTCCTCCTACCTTCCAATTACCCAAGCCCTATCCCGCCATAGCAAGAGACTTGAACCCTTAATGTCTCGAGCGACCCCCACCACACATAAATAGGGCTTTGGAAATACCTTCCTGGAAACCTAAATTTAATAGATCACACCCCACCTCAGACAGGTGCACACCATCCCTCCTAAAATAACCGGGCAACCCGCCCTCCAATTCAAAGTGCCTCACTGGGACCCCCCCTATCCTCCTAATAAAGACAGACATGGCCTTGTTTACTTTACCTCGGCAACGTGCCACAGCCGCCGGGTCCCTGGCATGCCTCCAGTTCAACCGCGGCACCATCTCAGACCACACTATTGTAACTCCAGGGACCAGTGCCCTCACCCTATCCAGGTCCCTCTTCATTCTCCTGACCAACACCTTCTGGGGGACCAAACCTAAGTCATTGCCCCCACCGTGAAGCAAAAGTATATCCGGGGCAAACCCCCTTGACAACATCCCAGAAATTTCCCCACTTATGCTCTGCCAGCTGAAACCCCGAAAACCAAACCACCGAAGGTCCACTGTGTCCAGAAGAAAACCCAGTTGTGTGCCTTGTCTCCGAACTGCGGCCCTCTTCTCCGCCCAGTAGACAAACGAGTGACCCACCAGCCAAGCGACCAAGCCTGAAAGGAAACAAATTCAGTTAACCGGCAGAGCACCCTTTACCCACATCCACAACATTCCATTCACACCAACCTTTCCGGCCTTACATATGCACGGAACCTGATGGATTCCCATCTCCCAATCTGCTTTATCCGCTCCTCCCCTAGCCCGAGACGCGCCGCCTCAGTCGCAGCCCCGATACGGAAGGAGTGCGTACCAAATTGTCCGGGCTGCAAGCCCAATCTCGTCAACCCCATGCGGAAGATTCGCAAGAACTGAAAGTGCGACAGCGCTTTCCCATCCTCGTGAATCAGGAAGCAACCACCAACCTTCGGGCGAACCCGTAAAAACACGTCCCCACACACTACCGGGCACACCGGGGACCCTGGTAGCGAGGACAGGACAATTTTCTTACCCTTTCCGAAGACGTCCGTCTTCGAGCGCCGGAGCCAAATCACGACCTTGTCCTGTTCGATAACCACATCCTCATACCGGAGGCCCGATGCCCCCGACCTATTGGCGCTCACCAATTCGCCAATACGAAAGGCCCCAAAGAAAGCCCATACGAAAGCCACAGAGAACAAAGTTACCTCAAATGCCGAACTGCACACTTCGCTCAACAACCCCACCAACCCTTGAAGGGTGGCAAAGGACACCGGCCTCCTCGTATCCACAGACCTCCTGCCCTTCTTGAAACCCTTCAAAGTTTGCTTCACCAAAAAATGTTTTGTCAAGTCTTCCCACCCGTTAAACTTGAACAGGAAAGCTAACGCAGACATGTAGCGCTCCACCCTAGAAGGGGACGAGCCCTCTGCCACCAACCTGCAAAGAAGCCACAACAGTGTATCCAACCTACCGGCTGCGGAATCGCCTGCTCCCGCCTGGGGCATCATTTCCTCCCATTCACTCCAAACCTTTGTATAAGCGGCCCAAGTCCCCGGTGCCAGCGAGCTCCTTATGTATCGCCCAAGCACAACGTCCCGAGCCGCCACATCTCCTCCGGGCACGCCTGCCCTGACGCTTGCGCGTCCGGTGCTGCTTCCCGGAACCGCACCCACTGCGAACGAGACAGAGCGTCAGCGACCACATTCAGCAGACCCGGCACGTGCCGTGCCCTGAAGACAATGTTCCAAGACATACACAAGAGCACTAGCTGCCGCAACAACCTAACCACTGGAAGAGACGAAGCCGATAGACTATTAATTACCTGCACCACTGCCATATTATCAGAGTAGAAGATAACTATCTTGTCCTTGAGCTCCTCGCCCCATAGTGATACCGCTACCACAACTGGAAAAAGCTCTAAAAAGGCGAGGTTCCGAATCAAAGGGCTCTCGGACCAAGCCGTAGGCAAAACCTCGGCACACCACTTGCCCCCAAGGTAAGCCCCAAAGCCAACGCTCCCCGAGGCGTCCGTAAACAGCCCGGCGTCGCCAGATGCCTTCATCACCTCCCTAAAAAACACCCGCCCATTAAATTTAGTGAGGAAGCGGTCCCATATGTCCAAGTCCTCTCTCATGCCTACCGACACCCTGATGTAATGACTTGGCATTCGAACACCACAGGTAGCCCTAGCCAGCAATCTACAAAAAACCCTACCCATAGGGATCACCTTACAGGCGAAGTTAAGGCTGCCGAGCAAGGACTGCAGTCCCCGAAGCGTAACTTTCCTAGCGCCCTTTATCGCGTTCACCTGCTGGCGAAGCACCCTCAACTTCTCCTCCGGCAGCCTACATTCCCCCACGACCGAGTCGATTTCCAGTCCTAGAAAACTCAGGCACTCGGTCGGGCCCACTGTCTTGTCCTCCGCCAGAGGAATCCCAAACTGTTGTGCTATCCTCTGGAAAACCCTCAGTATTTGGGCACATCTGTCGGACCCAGCCGGGCCCACACACAGAAAGTCGTCCAGGTAATGGACCACCGTACCCCCGCCCGTTTCCTTACGCACTACCCACTCCAAGAACGTGCTGAACTTTTCGAAATACGCACATGAGATGGAGCAACCCATGGGTAGGCACAGGTCCACGAAAAACTTACCCTCAAAAAGGCACCCCAACAAATGGTGACAGTCTGGGTGGATAGGAAGGAGCCGGAATGCTGCCTCCACATCCACCTTCGCCATCAAGGCCCCTCGCCCTGCTCTCCGAACCAACTCGACAGCATGGTCGAATGATGCATACGATACGGAGCACAGGGCCTCATCGATGTCATCATTTACTGACGCCCCTTTCGGGAATGATAAATGATGAATCAACCTAAACTTACCCGCCTCCTTCTTGGGGACTACCCCTAGCGGGGACACCCTCAAGTCAGGCAATGGCGGAGCCTCGAACGGCCCTGCCATCCTACCCAGTTGCACCTCCTTCAGCAACTTGTCCCGCACAACTCCCGGGTGCTCCCCCACCGACTTGAGGTTACTGCATAACCTCCCCACATCCCTACTCTGAAACGGTATTGAAAAACCCTCTGTAAAGCCTTGCCATAAGAATTCGGCGTCCTGACGGTTACCGTACTGTTTTAGCCACGGTAGCATCTCGCCTACTCTCACCGGGGTTGCCCCCCGCGGCAGCGGAGGGGGCCGACGCTCCATTGGCTCCCGCTCCTGGTGCAGACTTACCTCGCTTAAAACACCGACTGGCTCCATGGGCCCCCCCACAACCGGAGCACTCGTGCTTAAATCGGCACGACGTTCCCCACTTGCATTGGTCCTCGTTAAAGAGCCAACAGAAGCCTTTCTTTTGCCCGGCCGATGCAGGTCCCCCAGGGGCCGCACCGGCCGTCCCGTGAAAGGGCGCAGCCTTCTGCGCCATCATGAGCCGCATCCAGAGGGGAAGGTCCATTTGATCCCACCGCATGCTGGGATTCGCCGCTAACCTCTGGCGAAATTGTTCGTCGTACCGCCACCAGGCGACCCTGCCATAAGTCCGGTACGCTTCCCCAATCCCGTCTAGGTAGCAAAACAGTTGGGAGCATTTATCCGGCGACTTTTCCCCTATCACGCTGGCCAGGATACAAAAAGCCCTTAGCCAGTTCCCAAATGTTTTAGGAATCTTCCGATACCTACGCTTTTTCTCCTCCTCCTCCTTCTTCGCGTCCTTCTTGTCCTCCTCTTTCATGTCTAAGAACTCCTCCAGCGGGAGTAAGGAAAAAACCTCCACAAACTCACCCTTCCAAATTTTCTCCTTGATGTCCATTTTGAGATGACAACCTAATGGGCCCGAGAAAGACACGTGCACGTTTTGCCGCGCAGCGTCGGTAATTTCGCCCCCAATACCAACATTCTCCCCCGACTCCTTAACAGTTCCGGACACAGATAACCCCACCTCGCTATCCTGTGCTGGACCCACGGCCCTACCCGGTAACCCTTGGCCCTTCTCACACGTCCACACTCTCCCAAACTGAGGTGAAGCCATTTCCCCACCCGCCCAGGAATCTAAGAAAGATTTTAAACAAGTCAAAAGTGTTCCTGCGTGTGGTGTAACATTTGACTCACCGCCTGAGCCCGAAGCCGCAGAAGGCCGTGGGTTCGTTTCCCTTCCGTCCGCCATGCTTGGCTCCGGAGCATCCAATTGGCGCCGACTCCTGTCAGCCTGGCCCTGCCTCAGGACCGCGGGTGTAGTGCTGCGAGACCTGCAAGGAGAACGACACCTGGGTAGTGTGTCCACATGATCACATACCCTCCCAACCTCCTTATGCTCCTGCCTGTAGCTCCGCACCATGTCCCGTCTCCCTGCCTGGCCCTCCCGGCCGTAAGCGCTGCGCCGCTGACCTGGCGAGCTCCTGCCTGATGACCCAGACGCACTGCGCCGCTGCCTCCACCTCCGTTCCCCTGAAGCCGATCTCCTCCTGCTAAGCCTGCTTGTCGACCTGCTCCTCTCTCTACCCCTCCACCCGTCAGCCTGCCTCCTGTCATGCCTGGCACTGACGCCGCGCTGCTCCCTGCTGCGATGCGGCCTAGGGCTACGCGAGAGACCCCGCCGTCCCCGGGAGCCGCCCCTGTGGCCCTCCCGCTCTCTCCCAGCCTGTCCTGTCTCCATGCCCTGGGCTGATTCCTGGGAGCTATCCCGACCCGCTGAACCTGGCCCCTTTTGGGCCGCCTTGTGAACTGGGGATTCCACCTGTCTGTCCTGGCGCCTCCGGACCGCTAAAGCCGCGGGCCCTGCCGGCCCCAAGGTACCTGGCTGAGCGGACCCGCCGTCTGTGTCCCTTGTGCTGCACCTGGCCCCACTAGAGGCCGCCCCCGTTGTGTCCCCTTGCACAGGGGCTCCCCCTGCCATCAGGGGGACCGCCTGATCACTAGAGGCCTCCGCTCTGCCCCCCGCCCGCTGCCCGGCCCCAGCGCCATTCCCTGACTCACCGGGCCGCATCCGCTCTCCGCTTCCTCCATCCGATCCGCTCTGCGTCCTGGCTCCAGCCGCAACCGTCCCGCCTGCCGCCTCCCGGCGGGGCGCACACCGCGTGGTAGGCCTCGGCCTAGCTGCTGCCCGCGCCCGGCCAGCACCGCGTCGAACAGACGGTGCCGGCCGCGGTACCACCACTCCGCTGGGGCCCGCTACCTCATCCAGGGCCCCAACAGACTCCGCTGACGGGCTCCTCCGTCTGCCGACTTCGGGCTCCATGCCTGGGCTCAGCCTCTGGGGCGGTCTCGCCCTCCTCATGGAACGCCGTGCAGCCGCCGCAGGGGTTGTAGGGGGGGGGACCCTGAGCCCCCAGTTGCTCATGAAGCCAGGCCAGTCCTCTATCCCGCACAGCAGCTCTCACTCCCTCCAGGATTTCTTCCATTGATGCCATGATCTGAAAGACAAAAGAAAAAAACCAACACAGACCTGCCAAAAACAATTACCAGGTAAGTGTCAGTTTAGTTAAAATGTCCCTTAGTCATAAAATGGCCGCTTAATATACTCCTATTATCCAACCCCCATTCACCAATAACCACGCCCCTTTAACTGGTTACTCCCCTGCCTACTCCTGGCTCTGTCAAGGCCCACTCCCCTGACTGCGCTGTTCCATGGGCTTCAAATGCACTGAAAAAATAAAGAATTTAAAAAAAAAAAATAATAATAATAATTCTTCATGTATACACTGGGCAATATCAAAAACACATTATAGCGAACTCAGACAGCCACTAGAGGTGCTTCCTTGGTCAGTGCTGCACAGTGTGCAAACTCACCTTTCCCTTAGCTGGCAGAGGGGCCGAGTACCTAAACTAGGTTTTCACAACCATAGTAACAGGAATACATGTTTGTATTCCTGTCCCAATAGTGTTCCTTTAAGTTGGCTGTGCATCATGAAAGAGGTAGTCCACAAATGCGTGAATGCCAGAGTGTATTTGTCACTGTCAGCAAGCTAATCTTACGTAATCCAAATATATCTTGGAAATTCCTGAAATATTTCCTAACAAATCAGGGCACCATTCAGCTACCGTATTTATCGGCGTATAACACGCCCCGGCGTATAACACGCACCTCATTTTAAGAAGGAAATTTCCCCCCCTCCCATAGTATTCTCCCCCCCTCCCATAGTGTTCCCCCACCCTCATCCCATAGTGTCCCCCCCTTTCCATAGTATTCTCCCCCCCCCATAGTATTTTCCACCCCCTTCCATAGTGTTCTCCCCCCCTCCCATAGTGTCCCCCCCTCACCTTGTCCCATAGTGTCCCCTCCTCCCCTTGTCCCATAATGCACTTTCCCTCCCCTTGTCCCATAATTACTTACCTGTCTTGAAACGTAGGCCGGCTTCACAGCGCGCACCGCGGTACAGGAACTTAAATTTCAGGTTCCGGTTTCCGGCGGGACTGAAAGGAAGTGTGCACACTGAGTGCGCACTTCCTTTCAGTCCTGCCAGAAACCAGAACCTGAAATTGAAGTTCCAGTGCCGCGGTGCGCGCTGAACTCCGGCCCACGCTTCAAGACAGGTAAGTAAACCTTCACATTCTCTCCATAAGACGCACAGACATTTCCCCTCACTTTTGAGGGGAAAAAAAAAGTGCGTCTTATGGAGCGAAAAATATGTATATCGGCGTATAACACACACACATCATTTGCCCCCTATTTTTAGGGAGAAAAAGTGCGTGTTATACGCCAATAAATACGTTAATGAAAGCAGGACGGGGAGATTAGACCATTCACAGTTCTGCTTTTGTTTAACCCTTTTGTTGCCAAAATGATACAATAGAATTCTACAAGAAGCCCTAAAATTCTCCACGGGCTCTGGAACTAGCTTTTTTTTTTTTTTAAGCGTCATACCTCCTGCGCAAGTATGTACAAATTACACTAAACTTGTACCTCACACCTGTGTAGCTACATCTCTTGCTACATGATTTGATTGTTTATTTTGGCAAGAGGTTATTTCTCGGTTGATCAATTCCTTTCCATTATTTGGGTGCAATGTGCATGGCCTGCTCCAACACGACTTGCATTCCTAGAAGTGCTACACAATCCTCTATAGTTATCACTTGTGAGTGAGTGGTTTATAAGAAGGCATTCAATGTTAACATTCTGAAAAGTTAAGTCAATATTTTATTTTTGTATGAACTTGATGACCTGTTCACAAGCCCTATATTGGATTCAAAGGGGACTACATATTGCAGAAGATTTCCGAAAGACATATTCACTAAATCCAGTCATACCTGCCAATCTTCCTTACCCAGAAGTGGGTAGAGAAGAGAGCAGACTCTTTGCAGGACAGAGAGCATGAATTGGCATGTAGAGGGATCTGTCGAGGGTTCTCCTGCCAGCACAGGTAATGCTGGACCGTTCTGACAACTTTCCCCTGCTACTGCAACACCTGTTTATAGGCACATCTGCAGTCTGGCACTCTGCAAAGTTTTGCAACCAGCTTACCCCAAATTTTATAACAGGACAGGAGGCTTCATATTTTGCATAATCTTTCTTTACTAAAACTCCAGCAGCACAGGTTTAACAATAAAGTTTAGTGAAAAAAAAAAACATTGCCATAGGGTATAAAAGGCCCTTCCTCTTGCATCATTTCCTCTTTCTTTGCTGCTCCAGTCAGACAGGTCAGAGTATTTTATTCTCTGCTGTTGAATTTACATTTACACTGTCAGAGTGTCCTTTCTCTGCTCATACTTACTATTGAATTTACATTTACTCTGTCAGAGCTTCTTTTCTCTGCTCATTCTTACTACTGAATTTACATTTACTCTGCCAGAGCTTCCTTTCTCTGCTCATTCTTACTATGGAATTTACATTTACCCTGTCAGAGCTTCTTTTCTCTGCTCATACTTACTGTTGAATTTACATTTACTCTGTCAGAGCTTCCTTTCTCTGCTTATTCTTACTATGGAATTTATATTTACTCTGTCAGAATCTTGTATTCTCTGCCCATTCTTACTATGGAATTTATATTTACTCTGTCAGAATCTTGTATTCTCTGCCCATTCTTACTATGGTTTTACATTCACACTGGGTTTGATGGATTGTCTCTATATTTGATTATCACTATTTATTTTCTTAAATTTTTCCCTTTCTCCCCTATATCCCCACCTGTACTACCTTTGCTTCCCTCTCACTATCTCCCTGTCATTCATTTCGCGATCGCGGCAAGTTACCAAGATCGCGCTTATCAAACCAGGGACTGGGGCATTGGTTAGGGTCAGCGGGAGGGGGAGTGTGGGAATCCGCGTTACCGGCATTAAGATTTGCACGCGAACGGCAGCCATTTTGGGTATCGCAGACCGCGAGATCCAGGGCGGCCAGCCACCTTCCCAGACCGTGATTCACACGGTCTGGAATGCTCTCATTTCTCCTACAGGGTTTTTCAATGCCTGTCAGGAGCTGTGATATACATAGCACCATGTGTATATGTGTGTATATATATGTGTGTATGTATGTATGTATGTACATATATGTGTATGTATATATGTATGTGTGTATATATATATATATATATATATGTGTGTATATATAGATGTTTCACAATGTATTTCATGCATTAGGTTAGCTCAATGGGCTAATACACTAGCAGTACACTGTCCATATCTTATGGTTCACAGGCTCTATCCCCACTGAAGTAGATAAAATAGGAATCACCTATTTGGGTAACCAGAGAATGGGTTCACGATTTTATATGTTGTGATCTATTAATTTCTGTGTATTTTTCGTATCCACGCTGGCGGGCCGCAACGGCTAGCCGCGCTGTCGTTTTGGCGCGAACGGCGGCCATCTTAGATCTCGCACCTGCGAGACCCACGACTGCCATTTGCGCCCCTAGCGGTTATGAATCAAAAACGTTGGATATGTATAGTTAAGTATTTCCATTTAACAATAATTTACTGTGGAATATTGCTGACAACAAACTGCACTGTACATTAACCATTACACTGCTGCAGAGTGTCTATACAGAGGTGACCCCTCTCAGTTGGGGGTGAACCCCACTCACGCTCCTGCCAATACCATAACAGGAGTGACCCCCTATGCTGGGTGACCCCCAAGTGGAGCCATACAGCACTTGGTGCAGGATTTATTCAGGGGTGACCCCCTTTCAGATGGGGTGACCCCCCACAGGCTCAAAGAGACACAGTGCACGCAGGTTCAACATCCTGCCATACACTAACAAAATGACTCTATGCAGTGAATATCGGACACCCACACTACGAATGGGGTGATCCACGCACCTCCTTACCAAGGAGTGAGGAAATTGCAAATGTACAGGCTCCACAATTCATATATTGTTGGGTGAACCCCAAACCAAACAGGCCCTCCACCCTTGACGGGTGCGGCCCACTTATACGACCGCTCATCCCGGTCGCACAGAGGGTGACCCCCTCTTCAGGCCACTCGACCCCTTGCGACCTGAGGGTCTCGGGTCAGATAACACTGGTCAGGCCAGTCATTAGTGGAAGCCGACTGTACTACTACTCATGTACTTCAGTACCTGACATTCTCCTGTCTTTCACAGAGAGGAATACTCCACTACTTCATGTTGAGTGACTCACCACAATCACCACCATCTGACTTCCAGTCAATGATAAATTCGGCGGTGGCCGCCTCAGTGGAGAAGGCTATTGCCACTGGTGCAGATCCCGAAAACAGACACCGACACCGCGACGGCCACTGAAACGGAAGACACTGACTTCCTTAGAGAAGTCCCCAGAATAAAACTATCCAAACGTTATTTTCTGTGCACTTTATTATTGGGGCAACCCCCCTTACTACCGGGGTGACCCCCACACTCAAAGATGTGCATTCACCAATGGATTACCGTGCACTTTTTTATTGGGGTGACCCCTTTATAGGAGGCGACCCCCACAGGCTCAAGTGTCACAGTGCAAGCAGGCTCATCCCCTGCTATATCATTAAGAGTCACAGTGCAAGCAGGCTCATCCCCTGCTATACAATTAAGAGTCACAGTGCAAGCAGGCTTATCCCCTGCTATACAATTAAGAGTCACAGTGCAAGCAGGCTTATCCCCTGCTATACAATTAAGAGTCACAGTGCAAGCAGGCTCATCCCCTGCTATACAATTAAGAGTCAGAGTACAAGCAGGCTCATCCCCTGCTATATCATTAAGAGTCACAGTGCAAGCAGGCTCATCCCCTGCTATATCATTAAGAGTCAGAGTGCACGCAGGCTCACCCCCTGCTATATCATATGTATATATGACTCTATGCATGGTACCCACAATACGACTAGGGTGATCCACATACTCCTCACTGGGGAAGGGGGAAAATTTTGCAGTAATCAGGCTCCAACACTCGTCTGCGGACTTCTGTGCACTTTATTATTGGGATGAACCCCTTTACTACTGGGGTTATTCCTCCACTCGCAGATGCGCATTCCACATGGAACTATGGCCGGAGGTGCTCTAGGTGTCTTAACACATTTACACATGTACCTAGTCCATATATATAGATATATATACTCAACAGACGGAAAGGTCAACAGACGACCTCTCACTCAAGACTTTCAGCCTAGGTTAATTGCAGTGGCAACCTCAATGCAGACAACAATCCCCAATAGGCTGGGTCAGGGTCTTGCAGAGACTGTGAACCATGGTACCCCATCTGCCTATGAATTCATGAGCTACTAGGCCCGGGGCCAAGCACCTATATACAAAGGACAAGTGCAAGTATTCCATCACGGACCCTCCAAATAATTACATCAAGCCTGGGAACAGAACCTCGATGTGCCGGAAAGTTATCCAAACAACATATTAAGGAAATCTCCGGAGACTCCACGGATTTGACCGCTGCACGGTCAGTCAACACACAGAGATCGACGAAATGGGGGTTGCCAGGCCTTCATCCACGATCCATACAATTGTAGCCACAAAACCGAGGAAAAGGAGACTGTGTGTTCGACTCCGGGTCGCACGCCCTCACTCACTTCACCCCAACAACTGCATATTACTGAGAAACAGCTATACTCTTACATTTCTCCGGTTTCAACGCTCTCATGGTGTAACCATGGGCAGCGGTCTACCTTGTAATGAAATAAGGAAGCTACCTCTACTCGAGTAGGTAGGTTAGATTACTCCGGATAGCCGAAGGATAGGACATAGGATTTCTCTATACTCCTGGGCTGAACGTCCCAGTAGGGTAACTTAGCTCCATGAACTAATGCTTAATCTGGATACCTGGTCGACCATTGGGGGTCGAAGTCCACATCTTCCAATACCACCCCTCTATGGGTACTGGAGGACCACAAATCTCACATATGAGGAAACTTACTTATTTCCAAGAAGCGCTGGGCATTCGCTCCAGACGTCACTGATTAACTCGGGGATAATTTTATGCTCACAGTAGTCGGGAGACTACCATTCTGGCACCATCCTACAGCTTCCCCACACCTAGGTGGGTTCAATAATTAGGATTGGACGGACACATTTACCCGTCCAGGATAGTCACACCAGGGACCCATTTGTCCATTTTGTTTTTTCATCGACGGGACCAAACAAATCAATTCACATGTCTATCATTAAGGTACGACCCATGGTACCCAAGAAACTTTTATAACCGGTCATGGCGCCCTTTGCCACAAGGGAATCCACTACCTCACCTATCTAGACTACAAGACGTTACTTACTACACACGTAATCGACAATCAGTCTCTAGGGCTGGAAGGCTCGCTGCACATACCCCTACCAGAGAACCATGATCTGGAGAAGAGACGGCCGGCGTCGAGATTACCGACAAACTACAGCTAGCCTGGGACAGATCCGATCGTTGTGTTCTCCTACATTTGGACAATATCTCGGCAACCGACTACACAAAACACCTGGACAGAGTCTGGTATCGGACTCTAATACTATCGGAGGACATTTACCATTTCTAAATTACACGCAAGGTTACCCTATGACTAGGGTTCCCTCAGAAGATTACCTATATCATGAACTGGGTTTCGTGACAACGGGACTCCTTGGTCACCATCGCATCACGGAGATCTGGGTGACACGCACCTCGCCACTACAGCAGAATTGAAGGGGCTCCCGATGCTATTGACTCCATTCTGGGCTATCCACTGCCCTTCCGCTGTCTCCCATTTTACGGACAACCCACAAGATACCATCGGAGACTTTGGCGGCTCATACTCCACGACAGGACTTTTCGTATGCTGTGAGGCGTCATACGCTCCAGAACCAGTATCGGAATACACTCGGTTATGGGTCTTAGTTGTGGTTCTCTCTATTCCTACGGGTTTGTCCTAGGGATTTGGATATTCACTCCAACTAACCCTCGAGGAATCTCACAATCGAGACAGCCTCTCTCTCTCCCTTTGTATGCTATACCTTTCACACCAGTTATGGCCACCACCTTACCGAGTGGGCACGTTGACCATTGCTCATATGGTTGCGGTGATCGATTGGTTATCAGTCATTCGAGTCATGGATGCGTCTTAGCCATCCACGACGCATCTTCCTTCGCCGATGTTCATTGGCCGAGTCACGAGAAGAGAATTTCAGGGTGTTCTACTTCCTCGGACTCTTCACACATCCTGTGTTGTTCCATAGCGTTAAAAATGCAAAATATGAAGCCTCCTGTCCTGTTATAAAATTGTAGATTATGCTAGCGCAGTGTACCTATAATCTTAATTTTATTAAGGACAGGAGGCGAGTATTTTCCCACCCTGCTTTTTCCCTCCCTAATTATCATTCCTTGGGTTGTACTTCAATAAAAGATTTGAATTCAGGGGGTGTGGTTATCTCTTTATTATGTGGTTTATTTCATATCACATCTTGAAATTACGACTGCTATCTGTTATGATTTCCTAATACATACAATTTGACTATATTAATGTCTCTCATAGCTACCTATTTCGGTTAAAATATTCTTGTCTCATCTGATAAATTCCTTTTACGTAAAGTACTACGGAATAAACTGGCGTTTTATAAACAGTAATATTGATTATGCTAATAATAATAATAATGAGGACAAACAGTTCATTTCCAAATCCCTTTCACGTCTTTTGTTTCTTTTCAGTTTGATTCTTCTTCATGGATCAATATATGGGATCGTCTTTGAACTCTACGACAATCTTCCAGTCGGGATTTGGATCATTTACAGTCTGATTCTTCGTCGTTATCATTATTTATTGTAATAGCAGGATATGTTTATGATTATCTCGCACCAAAGAAAGAGGAAATGATGCAAGAGGAAGGGCCTTTTATACCCTATGGCAATGTTTTTTTTTTTTCACTAAACTTTATTGTTAAACCTGTGCTGCTGGAGTTTTAGTAAAGAAAGATTATGCAAAATACTCGCCTCCTGTCCTTAATAAAATTAAGATTATAGGTACACTGCGCTAGCATAATCTACAATTGGTCACATGTTGCATCCTGCTGAGATCCAAAGTATTAGCGGGAGTTACTGGGTATGCCTGAGAAAGCTGTGCTTCTTGCTGCTGTGATGGTACAAAACACACTGGGAAGATGCAACATAGATAGAGATTTAACCTAATTGGAGGTCCTGTGCTCTAATACATTCCATATTGAAAAAGGCATTTCGGTTTTTTACTCCCTGCTTTTGAATGCTGCTCCGGAGGCTCTCCCCAGGTTTGTCTCTCATTGGAAGGGCAAACTTGGGGTGGTCCACACGGTCTTCACTAGGGCCAGAATGGGGAAAAAATTTAGCTCTGGAATTTTTTTCAATCACAGCACCCCATTGGGAAGGGAGCGGGAACAGTGGGAGGGGTTGTTGGGTCCTCACCAATGACAAGCACACCCTTCCTCAAAGTGAGCAAGATGGTCCCAGGATAGTCCGTACACAGAGCTCTTGCATGAGAGAAAGGCCCTGTATTTATTCTGCACAACACAAGCAAATGTAATGACTTGCTTTTGCTGCATTTGCTTGTGACTTGTCTATGGTGTCTCCATAAATGGGAAACTAGAGGATAAAAGGGCCAGGAAAGTGTATTGTGCATTTGGGATTGTAAACCAGTGGTCCGGTAGTATTGAGTGACTCTAGCCTGCAACTTCTCCGGCTGCAGGTTGAGTTCACTCCTTTTGCGAGCTTCTGCACTGTGTCAGAGGTTTGTAACTGCACCGCTTGCTGGAGGAATATTCACCTCCCAGGTCCTCCTTCCCTCTCCCCTCATTGTCTGCAGTAAAGTGCCAGTGGGATCTTTGATCTCCCCACCAGCCCATTAAAACACACAGGAAGGCCAGCGCATGCATAGAACCAGCTCTGCATGGGCCGGCAGCGGAAATCCTTTGATCTCCAATGTCGGCTTTGGCCCATGGCCATCATTTGCCCAGTTTGTCTAATGGCCATTTTGGGCCTGATCCTCAATGAGAAACAATAGGAGAAAATGTATATTTTACACACCATAGCTCCTTAGCTTCAAGTATCAGGAATTTAGTTATAAGTGGCTCACTAATGGGTGCAGAACCCCTGAAGCTTTGTTTCTGATCTTTTACAGGGTTTTGGACCTTGTTGAGGGTGCTTGGAATCAGTACCAGCCTACACATCGGGTGGTCTTGCATTGACATAACACCATATTGGAAAATGATCCATTCTAATATTATCGAGATTGTTTTCTCTTTTCATCTTTTACCAAAGCTTCTACATTATCCTATGATTCCTCTGTAGAAATAGAAGTCCCTAGCTAAGCACTTACTGACTGCAGCAAAGTCATTGATCATCACAACTATGGGAAAAACGCTGGCTCCTACTCTCCAGCAATGGATTGCAAGGATGGAGAAATTGTATGCGATGGAATTCAATGGAAAGAAGGGGGAACCAAGTTAATTGTAATCTTAATTACAAATTAATGTAATCTTAAATAATATGCCTTTTTTCCCCTCTCTCTCCCTCCCTCGCCTCCATGCCCCCCAACTGGCTCTCTTTCCTCTAATCCCACAATCCTTACCGATACCTTGTACTTGTTGTAGGTGTCACCGATCGGCAACAGCAGACACAAAGTTAGGATACTCATATTATAACTATCTTGCTGATTGATTAATACAACATTTTTGCAATAGTAGTCCCACGCTGGTCGATTGAATTATTTTGATGCTTATGTTTCCCATATACTATTTGTTGTTCATACTCTAAAATTTAAGGTAATTTAGGTGACTATAGTGTTCCTTTAAAACTAAAATCTCAAAATAATTCAAAATAGAAGATTATTTCCAATTTAGCTATTCAGGTCTAAAATATGACTAGTCATGAGCTATGGACTGTTTAATAAATATAAAGTATGTGTGTTTCAAAGTAGGAAGAACTACAATACAGTTGCTAATATGTGCATCATGGGAACATAAGTCCTACAAAGCCCGGAGTGCCAACAGGCAGTACAGTAATTAAGAATCTCCTGAGGAAGCCGGATTAATGGCGAAACGCATTGTGCCCTGTTGAAGAGAACCCGGAGATTAGATATAAGGAGTCTTTTCTTGAACGTTTTATGCACTTTTTACATTTGCACTTTAATTCTGTGCTGTGAATAGTGTGCTGGGAAGGGAAAGTTGGTGTCAGCTACTTTTTAAGCAGACATTTGGAGCATCTTATACTACACTTTACTTGATTTAATCTGCACTTTAGCACTTGCACTTTGTAAGTAAGCTACTAGCCATAAGGGTTTAAAGCCTAGCCAGGCTTCATATTGCTAATTGCACACTTGTGTTTTGTGTCAATTTTCAATATATTTATTTTAACTTTTATTTTCAATAAAGTGTACATTATTTTTTTAATTGTTTTTTCAGTTTTCTCTCTAATTTGAGATATTCTATACGAAGTTGGTAAATATTAGTGGCTGTGGCGCCCTGTTATTTTGTAACGATAGATTCTATCTTTACATTGTGTTTTCATGTTTATAAAAGGTTAGTAGTGACCTTTAGACAGAGGTTTCCCTGCACTTAACCATCATCACTCACTCCACCCATCCACTTTACGTAGTTTTTTAGTACTGTAATTAATACTCAAGGGGATAATTCTTTGGTTGCTATGCAAGGAATATGTATTTATTCATGGTGAGTCTTAGAACACGGACCCGATAGTATTGGCCTACTTACTGAGCATCATGGGATATGTTGTTTGGTTATCTTGTTCGGTGTATGAAAAGGCAGGTAACTTCAGAGCCTTTGTTTCTCATGATATGCCGTCCTGTGATAGATTGAAGCTTTGCATGGGGCCTTCGTTCATGAATCTATGGAGCATTTCTCTTGGCCCACACCCACATTGATTCACCTAGCTAAAATGGATATTATTACAAATGATGATGGCCTTCACTGTTGACCAGTATGGCACTCGTGCACTGGGTAACGAGGTATTTTGGCAATTTAATTAGAACTGTATATATAACTGGAAGATCTTCAGTTGAGCCTGGGTTCTGGAGCTCATATTGCAGTTCCACCAGAAGAATTCACCAACTCTTCACAGACTTAAAGGGACACTATAGTCACCAAAACAACTTTAGCTTAAGGAAGCAGTTTTATTGCATAGATCATGATCCTGCAATCTCACTGGTCACTGCAGTCTATTGATCCTGCAGTCTCACTGCTCTGCAATTTAGGAGTTAAATCCCTTTTGTTTCTGTCTATGACGCCCTAATCACACCTCCCCTGGCTGTGACTCACACACCATGCATGAAAAAAAAATGGTTTTACTTTAAATTAGATTTAACTTACTTTAAAAGTTCTGATTGTCTGCTCTCGAAAGTGAACTTTAATCATACACAGTGTGGGGTCTAGCAAACTATCAACAGTGCAGGGGATAACACATTTTAAATTAAAAAGAATTTGCAATGAAGGAAGTGTAAACATTAACTGACTCTTTACAGGAAGTGTTTAAGAAGGCTGTGCAAGTCACATGCAGGGAGGTGTGACTAGGGTGCATAAATAAAGTGATTTAACTCCTAAATGGCAGAGAATTGAGCAGCGACACTGCAGGGAAATTATCTATACACCAAAACTGCTTTAATAAGCTAAAGTTGTTTTAGTGACTATAGTGTCCCTTTAAATAATAAACTCAGCAGTATCCATGATGCAGAATTCGGATGAGGAGCAGAAAGTTGTGTCTGATATCTGTTAATCGAATAACAGCTATGCCTTTTAACTCAAATGAACTCACCAACTATTCCCTTAATGTGCAACAAAACAAGAAAAAGTTCCACAAAAACTGATGGCAGTCTCTTTTTTCTTCTATTTTTTTTAGGAAATAAATGACATGCAGTTAAATGTTTTTTGGCAGCTGATGAAACGGCTTACACAGACAGTAGCTGATATAAATTGCAGGCATCTGCATCCCCATCTGTTTACAAATAGAATCCGGAAAAGTGAAAAATCATTAAAACGTTGAGTAACTGCTTCTCCGTAACAAGGTAAAATCTGTAATTTTTTTTCTGTTGGGGGAAAAAAACAAAACACGTCAATATACCCAAAAAGGGTTATTAAGACAACAAGGTGAACAGATAAACGGCTCAGCAGTAGTAAAAGACCTGGGAATGAGCGAAGTCCTGAGTATATCTGTCATTGGGACTGTTGTGAATGGCTAGTACAGTAAATGGGAATGAACAAGGATGGATTGTAGATAAGAAATATACGACAGGCAGAGACTACATACAGTGTGCCTCTGGAATGTGTGTAAAGTTTTATAGAAGGAGAACGTGTATAACAAGAGTATACAAGGTGTATCAAGTGTAGTGTTCAGTTTGAAAGCCGTGTAGAACATGGGACAGAAGTAGTGTGTGGATTCAGCTCTAAAGCAGGGAAGGTGTGTGGAATTCAAAAAGTCAGCACTTGGAACTCTGCGTAGAATTCAGGAGGGTATCTGTGTAGATCAGTGGTGCCCAAAAGGTAGATCCCCAGAGGTTGTAAAAATACAAATCCCGTGATACTTTGCATTCCTTTAGAATGCTTTAGAATGACAAAGCATCACACAACATCTGGGGATCTACCTTTTGAGCATCCGTGGTGTAGATCATAGGACAGATGGAATGTGGAACTCGTATCATTCAAGATTTAAAGAACAGAGCAGGGAATGGTAGAACATAGAAGCATAGTTAATTTGCAGAGTTCAGAATGAAAAATACACAGGACTCAGCAGGAAACCCAAGTAAGACATAGCAGGGTATGTGCCTGCAGTTCAGGACTGAAGCCTTTACAGCCAGAACAGCATTTACATTACAGGGATAAGCTGCCAGTGCCAAATATGTCTTGAGAAAAGGTATTTCGATATTAGGAAGCTGCAAATGTAGGAATAATGGTGAGCAGTCATACAGAAGTCTTAAAAATAAATCAAAGGAAAGCTTTGTAGGCCATACTGTTAAATTGTGTAGGAAGAGACGGTGAAAATTGTTCAGTGTAGCATTGGCTGTCTACATACCACTGGAACATTTACTAAAGATCAGCTTAAATGAAACATTTTTATTAATATTTTACATATTTAAAACCTGTGCGGGTTCATCGATCTAAATAAGCTACAACATATATTACGGAACAATATCTTCTGACGGCATTGTGTATCTTTTCTTTCACGGGATGCTGTTTCCTGATGGCTTGTCTCCTATCTGCAGGGCGGGCCAGTGTTCCGCAGGGTAACACATGTTTAGATGTCCTAAGGGCTGGTGACACGGGTCGGAGGAGTTGTATCCGTTGACACTCCCCTCTGATGAGCCAGAACTAGCGCCTGGAAGACAGATAAACAAACAAAAGGAAGAAGTAGGATTAAGAAATGTTTTTAAAAATATTAAGTGTTTGAGAAGTAATGACAGATTATAGAGGAAGGGAAAGGAGAGAGTGAAAATGTGAGTTGCACAATGTGATTATAGATAGGAAATATTATAAAACAGGTGCACATATCCCTACATTATGAATACACGTGCATTAGAGAAGTCATCCAGCAAGGATGAAGAAGCTCTGTATCCTCAAAATATGGTGCTGTACATTAAAGGGGACTTCTCTGGTAATTACACCATTGAATAAAACAATGAAAATAACCTATAGATTGTGTTAACCTTTTACTAAAATTATGTATTAAAACTTTAACAAATGACATCACTATCCAGTTGATTTTTAAACCCTTTAAATTGCACACTGTTAGATATATAATATACATCGTTAAAATGTTGAAATTGAAATAATGAACACATGCGTACAATAGATCATTTTCAATATCACATGAGCACAGTGTCATTTCAGTGAGCCTTCCAAAGGCATTTAGGTTTATGGAATTTCTTGAACTATTCATTCCCTTAAACTCCTTCATTCCAAGCCAGGCAGCGCATGACTGAAAACTATATTTGCTGCCACCCACAGTGCATGGAGTACTTTAAAGGACCAGGGAAACAAACTTGTTTAAAACCCCTTCAGCCACTTACCTTTATCCAGCTCCGGGCTCCCTCGGCGCTGGTGATTTCTCCTCCCCCTCCGTCGTCAGCTCCCAAGTGGAGCTGAAAGCGCATGCGTGGCCAGAGCCGAATGCGCATATGCGGCCGGAGCTGCGCCCGCATTCAAACCGCCATAGGAAAGCATTACTCGATTTTCGCATTGAGCATCGCGGAAGCGCCTCTAGCGGCTGTCAGGAAGACTGCCACTAGAGGCTGGATTAACCCTGCAATGTAAACATAGCAGTTTCTCGCTGCAGTTTATAGCTGCAGGGTTAAAACCTGGGGGACATGGCACCCAGACCACTTCATTGAGCTGAAGTGGTCTGGGTGACTATAGTGATCCTTTAAGTGTATTATATCACCATTGGCAAGCTTACTTGAGACTGCTGAATGTGGCAGTGCATATGGAGAAGAAGATGTAAATTGTCCAAATACACCATTTATATTTTAATATATTTATTGAGCTAGTAAAGTTACTTGCAAATGAATGCATCAAAAATATTTACATTTGATTTCCTTTTTATATCTCTACCCGATATATTGTTATATAAGATTGAACAATACTGTTCTTTTTTATTTTAACCAAGTCTGTGTTTCGTACTGTTCTGCATCATTAAGAACCCATGAGACTCTATCCAGGTTACCAGTTTGGGACCACCCCTTCATTCTTCACATGGGAATGGTTAATAGGGTCAAGCAATTCATGGTTTCGGGACCCCTGTCTAACCCTTGGGGCCTTAAGCAGCTGCCTAGGGATGCCTTAAGGCTAATCCTGCTCTGGTCTACATTGTTCACAAAGATGCCGTGCTTAGTATTCCTAGACAAATATGTGTATTAGACAGGCACATCCTAATCAGCAGCAGCCGGTAAACTCACTCAGGAAGATGCGGTTCTCTCTCTCCTGGGGTGGTTCTGTCCTGCAGCACCGCCAGGGTGTCTCCGATCCAGGGTAATTGAGGTAGGGGCTTAGTGAGCCACGTCCAGATGAGGTGGATGAACAGCCTCCAAGGGAAACCGCGCTGCTGGCACTGCTCCGAGAGCCTACAGACATAGAGCGCAGCGGCGGAGGCGGTGACATTTGATAAGGTAGAACAACCAGAGAGGAAGGATGAAGATTCTCATCTAGAAATATATGGGCGAGAAGAGTGGCATTACTTAGAGGCAACACGCACATCCCTGAGCAAGGACACACACTTTAGCAGCAGACACGTAATCTCTGCAACGCTCTGCACAATGGCACACACAAATACACATCTGCTAGTGGCAATACCTCCTTCTCCAGTCGGACCATGGACAGCTCTACTGCTAATGGCAGCATCACTCGGCTGGATGTCAGTGAAAGGTTTGCACCCAAGTCCAGAGAATGCTCGTTCCTGTTTTCGTTGTTCTATTGAGCAACAATGTAAGTTAAAATGTTACTATACACAATGGTGAGAGAACACAGTCATTGAATAATATTAGTGCATGTATAAAATGTCCCCATATACCTATATCTACTAGCTTTAACAAATGAAGGCCTCAGGAAAGCATTGGATTGGCTAAAAATCAGCCATTTTGTTGATGTCACAAAGGTGGAGGAGCCAGTACCAGCGGACCCGCGCGGTGCTGGAAATAAGGTGAGTTTTAAACTTTTATAGGGGGGCAAAGAGGGGGGGGGGGGCAAGCCACCTAAGTGGTGGGTTTAGCACTATAGGGTCAGGAATACATGTTTGTATTCCTGACCCTATAGTGATCCTTTAATATTGTTGGATAAGCTTTACAAAAAATTAAATATTTTTGGATAAACATTTACTTTTTTAATTCTAAAGATATTAAAATTTAAAAATATATATATATAACAAAATATTATAAACTTAATAAAATTGCATCATTTTAAAAGTGTATCCAAAAATATTAAATCATTTTGAAAGCGTATCCAACAATATTAAATCAAGGCAAAGGTTCTTTGTTCAAAGAATGTCCTGTCTCACAATGATACGTGAGTGGTGAAATCACTACAGATAAGATTACTCTATACAGGTCCACCTGGAACTCTGTTTAACCTTTGGGCTCTATCCGGCTAAGTACAAGTGGTTGATGTGACATTACCTCTGTTTTTGATGGCCTGATCCCATAAGATTTTTTCCAAGTCCTTGGTCCATGCTTCTTTAATCTCTGCTGTTGGTGCCTGCAGTGTGTAGGTGTCTTCCAGCTTCCTTCTGCGGAACCAGATCTCAAAGCAGAGTCCGCTGCCCCCCAAAGTGTGAGTGAGACCGATCTCTGAAGTCTGGACATAGTCAGATAATTGTTTTAGTTTTACAAGTAATAAAAATGCTTACACATAAATTAATATATTAGAAAAAAAAATATTGAGAATGAGAATAAAAGTGTAAAAATACAATTGTGTATTTGCCCTTCGTGTGCAATTATGTATCCTGGGATCATGCATACTGTTTGGTTGTAATAGGTGGTAATCTTGTAACAATCCTAAAAGATGATGATTACTAGTTCGAAGGCTGGACATCAAAGTATTAGACTCCATTTAAACATACTTAAAGGGACAACCTAAGAAACAGAACCACGTCTTAATGTAGTGTTCTGTTGTGCAAATATCCAGTCCCTGGGGTCAAACATTGTGTAGTGGTGTCATATCTGAGAAGTAATAACATTTTGCCCGTTACTGCATCTGTAGTCGCTGTCTAGCATACAGCCATTAGACCATTTCCCCCTTAGTCTAGTTTTTCGAACGCACAAAGTGTTGATGCCAAATGTTGCTTTTGAACTTTTCAGGAAGCTTGCTGTAAGTGCGTCTGCATTGTTCTAAAGTCTCCCCACAGAATTGTGTGCAATTCTTTGACAGTCAGGTTGGCAGGCATGAACGGCAGACTGAGCCATCACTCAGTGTTTAAAACGCACAGTGCACACGTACAGCATTGCACTCATGAAGCCCAGGGAACAAAGCTAAGTGGAGTGGGCCTTGACTTAGCTAGGAGGCAGGCATATGGATAGGGGTAGTGACTAAGTTTAATTTGGTTAGGGGTTGGCCTAGAGCCATATAAATAGTGGCTATTTTAGGGAGAATCCATTTTGATTTAAATTTCCTCTTACGTATTGTTGCTCTCCCTCCCTGTTTATTGTGGGGTTTTTTTGGTATGTCTATCCCTAGTTTGGTCACAGCAGAGGGGGATGGATAGGAAAATTGGGGGCAGGTTGGCTTGGTAAGTGGGGGAAGTTCAAGTTCAGGAGAATTAGTTATGTTTGCATTGGTTTGGTAGGTTCGAGCTCGTCGGTAGCTGGGTGTGTTTGGGTATCTCGGTATACCCCTACAAGTGGAAAACGATGCCCTTGGTGACTGTGGTAACTGTTTGTGTTTTTTATGTACGACATTATTTTAATATGTTGCTGTTATTTATATGGGGGTCATTGTCTGTAAATGTTTTACATTGAAATCTGCTGGGCTTCAATGTCTTTAAGGGTGTTTGACTTTGACCGCTTATTTAAATGTATTAATAAAAATTATTATTAAAAAAAGTTGTGATATTTTCCCAAGACATTATTGGTGTCCATGTTTAATTGGTGGGTGGGTTTTTATGGGGTTTATTAGGAATATGCTTAGGGGACGACTATGGACATGTCAAGCATTTCCTTGGATAACAGCCATCAAGCATGATAACTTTAAAGTAGGTGAATTGGGCCGCTGTGAAGAGACTGGGCCAGTGCTGGGAAAAAAATGAAAGTTTAAGCATAATTTGTAAAAAAAATTAAAAAATGTTCCTTTAACAAGGGTATTTCAATGCCCTGTGTCAATGAGTGAAGATCTTGAATAGGAGGGATATGGTTTTAGGTAGGTCAGCACAATGCACATCATTAGATATTGTTAAAGGGTACTAATCACTAAACTTTGAATTCTAGATAACTTAAAATTATTTGCAAATTTAGGCCAAAATAGCAGAGCTTTTAAAAAAATCTCCAATGCAACCCCGAACCTTGTATGAATTCAATGTAAGCCAATTTTATTACATTTTGAAAGTGAGTGCATGTGTCTTGTATTGGGTTTGTTTGATTGTCTGGCAGTATGTATGTGTGTGCCTGTTACAGTGTATCTGTATGTCTGAGAAGTGTGTCTGTATAACTGGCAAGGAGTATTCTTTTGTGTGTGTGTGTTTGTCTGTGTGTGTGTGTATGTGAGCATATATCTATGTGTCTGGGGACATTTGTTGAGGGAAAGGCGACAGTTGATCTGTAATGGGGCCCCAAGAGTTCTGTTGGCAACTTTGGGCAAAACATGCTCGGCCCTTGGCCTCAATACCTTGAAGGACTGTTTGTAAACATAGATCTCACTTCCCGAGGGACTTTTTTTTGTTTTGCTGAAAAGAACCAGGTCTTCGAACAGAAAGACTCTTCTCAAACATTTCCTCTTCCTGTAGGAAATCATGAACTCTCCTTGGTGCAGTAACCGGCCTTGCTCCTTCAGGTTCACCTGTGGGGAAAAGATAAGAAGTACCATCATGGACTGTCCTGTTCATTCAGCTGCTCATTTGATCTCATCTGCCATTAAAGGGAAACTATAGAGAGGAATTAATGCCCCGCTATTTTTAGATGCATTATAAAGATAATACATTTAAAGAAATATGCAAAATAAAAAATACATACCTTCAATGTGTCCTGCAGATGCACTGTTTAGTCTAACTGCATTCAGCTATAAGCAAACCTCATCACCAAAATATACTCCACCTACTTTCTTTTGTGGTTTTAATAGTAAACAACAATTAAAAATTAAAACAAGTTAAACGTATTACCAGTACAAAGTGATAGCGTAGCGATATTAAAGAGGCAGGTTGAAGCACCAAAATCAGTGCAATGTAGTGGTTATAGTGCTAGTACGCGATGGGCACTGTCCATTGGTTCAGGGTCAAACCAAGCACCCGGAGACCGCCATTTTGCTAATATGGAATTTACACGTCTTCATTAGCAATATAACTTTCATCAATTTTAGATTTGGACAGCTATACCAAGCTGAGCATAACCAGCAACAGGACAAAGTATACGAAAACAGCTATAAACAATCCAATAATGCATTCTGATTCATGTTTATATATAACTCTAGGGCTTAGTTCTTATAATAAACTACGGAACTTCCAAAGCATTCCAAAGTTTACGTAGCTTGTCTAACTTTCCCTTAGAAGAAGATCGCAGGGTAATTCACTGAGTGTGATTTATCAGAAATGCAAAGTGAACTTACATTTTTAGGACAAAATAGTCAAATTGGGAAATCGTCTATTTTAACTTTTGGCTCTTTTGACCTATTCACTTTGAATTTACTTTTTGTGTAATGAGGGGATGTTTCTCTTTTCAAAACGAATCCCTTTCTCAAAGCCCTTTTGCTTTGGGGGGGAAAGGGGAAGGGGGGTGAGAACAATCCATTATTCTTCATTGGGCTGGGGAGATGGTGGTAGGAGGCATTAATTATCCCAAATCCCCGGACAACGCGGGTGGCTTGAAAACAATAACTGTCTCCAACATTGGGACTTACCACATTAACCAGAGCCCTTGAGGTACACAGCAACCATATTGGCATTCCTTAATAAAATGCCTCCTTCTCGGTTCATTGAATTCTAATCATGTCATAGCTCTGTTGCTATAGACATTGAGGCCTACAGAGTGCAATTTTTCTATGTTCACACTAAAAATCAATGAGCGGTAGGAAGTAAGATTTCATTAACTGGCCATCATGTCTCATATCTCATCTACTTATAACAGACGGACGCCCGAAGGTTTAAAAAAAAAAAAAATAATAATGTATACATGTATATATAACCTTACAAAGCTGAGACTGTCTTAATCAATCAGTTTGACTATTCTTATATTTATTTATTTGTTTTCTTTTATTATGTTCCAATCAATCTAGACATGTACTTATTCATAAAACTGCCAAGGGTCAAATGTTGTTTTTATATCATTACTATATTAATGTAGATTGCTATAAGGCAATCTGTATTGGCCATTTATCTGCGTCCAGACATCACTAACAAGAAGCTGAGTTGGTGAGATATGGGAATATTGAACGTAGAATTGAAAGGAAAAAAAAAAGAGAAAAAAAAAAAGGGAAGAATATGTGTTTATTTCTCTGAAAACTCACTCAAGCATACAGTGTGTAAGAGAGTGACAGGTGACATGAAATCAGAGACTGATAACTGATTTGCTACCTGTGTCTTATTTTTGTAATGTGTTGCTTTGCCCTGTAGACAGACAGCTGCAGCTTGTACTGACATTTCTCGCCTGGAACCTACGCTGACCTTAAAATCCTCTTCCTTCCCAAGCTGGGCTTTCTCCCTGTGGTAAAAGCTGCTCTTTTCCAGTGGTTTTTCAGCTAATCGTCTACTCTGTCTCTGTCCCTCTGCCATATCTCCGCTGCGCCCCTGTCCGTTGCAGTGTGTCTGTAATTAATCTCACGCCTCTGCCTGTCTCGCTCCGCTGTGTTCTGAGCAGTTATGCCACTGCTCGATTCGTCTCGCTCTCCCTAATGTCCCCCTTCGCATGCTGGTAATCCACTTTACCTCTAATGGCCATAAATGCTTTGACGCTCCTGATATAACATCTTTTTCGCTACATTTCACCGGAAATTTAAAACCTGCCTGTCACCCATCTCTCCTCATCTTTCAAGGGAGAATAAGACTCAAAAGCCTCTTTAACCCCTTCTCTCGGGCGTACAATTTGGCAGCTGTACAGCGCATTTTGTCACCCTAAATCTTTCCTATCCCTAAGGCCACCAGAGGCATCATGGGAAATAACGTTCGTAAGCATCTGCAATGCCAAGGTTAAACATTACTACTTTATAATCTACGATAACTCCAAATTGAGTGGCTCAACAGCATGACAAAATGATAGCTGTCTGGTTAATAAAGTGGTAGAAATTGCAACCCTACATCATCTATAATAATCTGAAAACCTGCTGGCTGAAAAATAAATTATAATTTGGTTTGGCTTTAAAGTGAACCTGCCGTGACTTTTGATAGAGCGTGCAATTTGACCTGTACGTAGTGCTGGTCTCATTGACAGCAAATGTAAAGCACGAGATATACCAGAATCTACTTTAACGAGTGACTAAACGCACTATAAGCACTACATTTAATGGTTATTGTTCAAAGAGGCCACGATAGCAGTCCCCTTCTTTTTTCCCTCTAAAATAATTGTAAAGCGGTTTGACAAAAAAGAGGGCTCACGCCGGCTCCCATTGCGACGACCTCTGCAGCTGCAATGATATTGCAGAAATCACACCTATGCATTATTAAGTTCAATTCCTCTCCGAGGGGGCAATGATAGTCCGACAGTGCTGGTGGTGGGTGGACATATTTGTCTTCACTCAATTCTTAGCATTTTTCAACCATAAAGGGGGCACTTGAGACCCCTAAAGGTTTAGGGCTTAACTGCAAGTCATCCTTGTCTCAGTTCATAAAAGGGCTGATAAAAAATTACACTTAGGAAAACACTCCAAGCAGCCAGGCTGATAGCCACGAGGGCTTCTTGATTCCATCTGCTTGAACAATCATTCAAATGGAAGGGAGAGTTTCCACAGGGAAACCTTAGTCTAATGCTTCTTTATATGAGGCATTCTATAGGGCAGGGAGCATTCTATAGGGCAGAGAGCATTCTATAGGGCAGGAAGCATTCTATAGGGCAGGGAGCATTCTATAGGGCAGAGAGCATTCTGTAGGGCAGGGAGCATTATATAGGGCAGAGAGCATTCAATAGGGCAGGGAGCATTCTGTAGGGCAGAGAGCATTCTATAAGGCAGGGTGCATTCTATTGGGCAGGGGCACTCCAGATCTTATAGACTACAACTCCTATAATGCTCTTATATGGAAAATGTAGTCCATAACGTCTGATGCTGAAGGTTGCCCCTTGCTACAGGGTGTTCGCCACAATTGTTGTATTTGGTTGGTGCATTAGTGGAAATTGCTGCAAATTCGCCAATTTGTTCAAACTGGAAAGACAGACCTGGGCAGAGTCGAGCAACGGTGAGACAGGCCTTGCCATTGGAAAAAAGGTAATTGTTTTTGGCTATATGGGGGGTGCCTGACAAAGATAAGGTTTAGTAAACACTCCAAATGTACAACTGAATACTGTTTTTTCATGTTGGAGTATTTCGTAAACTCAAAGGCTCTAAAAAAGGCTACGTTCCCCACGATGCTAACAATTGTATTAATTATCTGACCCAATATTTCAAGAATACATTTTATTTCATCAATAGGTTCCTTTTGAAATCTATAGCATTAAAGCAAGCCAGTGCAACCCATCACGCCAATCTTACATCACAATCCTGAATAGCGTCCATTGCAAGAAGGTCATTCCCGTGTCGAAGTTGGAAGCGCACAACCTCCCGAGCGGCTTTTAGCTCCTCTGCCCGTGCACTCTGCCCTTTGCATTCCCACTCCATGTCCTGCAGGAGTAGACTGTACTTGCTGATTCGTTGTATGGGTTTCAGAAGGTAGGAGGAGAGGTCCATCTTATCACCCAAATCCTGCTGCTTCTTCTGGGAAGACAAACAAATCATATCATGGGGGAAAATGTATCAAGGCATCGAGTTCTGAAAAATGGTGCAGTCACCGTGGAACCAGTGGAACATTCAGGCACATTCCTTAGGTGACTCTTCCCTTTTGCATCTTTGCACTACTTTTCAGAACATGACACTTTGATTAATCTCCCTGATGTGTATCTCTCTACTTATGCTTGGATAGATTTATTAAGGAAAAAAAAAAGAGAGAGAAAACACTTTTTAAAAATTGTGTCTAATCAGTACAGGATATTTATCAAAGTGTTCTCTTCTAAAAAGTGATCTAAAGTACTATCCATGGGGCAATCACCATGGAAGCTATTGGAACCAGCAGCACCAGAGGTGATGTATCCTCTTCTATATTTCTGCAGAACTTCTTAGAACAGAACATTTAGATATATCTCCTCCAATTACTCATATAGATGCTATATCAGATATTAGGGGACACAGCTTATCAATACCACTTCTGAAACCCAGTATTTTAATTCTGCAGGATGATTACAACTAAACTTCGCTCTGTATTTGTTCTTGTACCTTGAAGAATGTTGCTCCATGGTCCTGCAAGAGCCGGTCTGATTGAGGTTTGTTCTTGCTGTAAAAAGCGTACAGCCCAAATTGTTCCTTCTAGAACAGAATAGACAATCTGAATGTCATTATGCAGCGCACAAAGGCAAAACATTTGTAAATGTTTGTTTGCTTATTTAATTATTTTATGTCTCTAGCAAGACGCACTGAGTCCGTTTAATATGTTCTGCACATGTGGGAAAAAAAAAGATCTGAGGAATTTGTAAAACAGAAGACTATGGAGTTTATTGATATATATATTTTAAAAAAAGATATATTGGTGCAGTCATCTTCTCAATATGCTCTCGGAATCTTCTTGTCCAGCACACAGTGTCACAAGCCTTGTGTTCGTAATTGTGGGATAATTACATCATTGGCCAAGCTGTGATAGAACAACCTCGCAGATGATCAATATTGAAATCAAATTAGGAAAACTGTGTAATTATAGAGAAAATTGCACAACTAATAACTTACTTCTAGTTTGCTATTAGACTGTGCAATTATCTCAGCGATTTCTCTTTAAAATTGGAGCAATCACCATGGAAACTAATAAAATATTACTGCTGACTACTTCCATTTTAGAATGTTGCCCCACAATTGCAAAATGCACATCCCCCATTATGGTTTTTACACTGAATTGTCTAGAGAACGTAACGTGTCATGTTTGAGCTTGATTACAGTCCAGCTAGTAGTACCAGGTGTCTTTCACATTCATCTGGAAAGATGTACTAAAATCAATAGTTTTTAAGTTAGGCAGAAATCAGTTGTGTTCACTTTGGACTCAGCATTCAAACAACCTGCCAAGGAAAATGTTTTGGGTTGTTCCGGGGTGATAATCAAGTTAAGGTCAAAGAGTGATTAAGATACCACGGGCCCAAGGCAGGTTACCAGTTTAGGGCTCCTCTTTTTTTCATTACATAGGAATGGTTAATGGGTCAAGCAAATATATGGTTCCATGGACAATGTCTAACCCTTGGGCCATAGGCAGCTGCCTGAGGTTGGCATGTGGTTAATCCTGTTTTAGTTAATGTGTAATTCTGGCATTTTATGGTTTAGATGTTCCATGTGACATTCATGACTTGGCAACAGTAAGATAACAATATCATAGCTTGCACTTTCTATTATTTCTGTGGGCAACCATTAGGTAAACCAAAATGTGACCATCATACCATACCACATCATACATATAGCAACTGCTTAGTGTTCTGAGGCTTTATTTATACCCACGTGCTTGAGGAAGCATGACCCAACATGACTTGGGTCTCTCCTGCAGCTTGTTAGTTCCTGCAGGAAGATATGGCTGTGGAACTCATAGATTTTCTCCAAATTTCCAAAGATGGCAGCATGCTGTCCTCGCAATGTAGGGGGAAGATCTGGTCGGTCCATCTCACAGATATAGTGAGACAGGACATACCCCAGTGAACATACGTAATCTCTCTCTGTAGCAAGCAACTCCTCCATTATTCTGTGGAGTTTACTGGGGGGAATGAGATTGAACAATAAATGGAAGATGAGACTATGACGACAGGGTTTTATAAGAAAAAATTAGACGCACAAGAGTAGAGAAAACAAACACTAAGAGAAGGACAAAGTAAAGTATAATGAAACAAAGTTCAAAAGAAATAATAAGAAAAACTATTTAGTGCATATATGCAAAACAAAAAAAGAAGAAAAAAAATCCTTTTGACAAAAATGTCAAGATATAACAGTTTTCTAAACTTGACTCACGCAAAGTTAACATTGGCAGTCCAGTCATTGTCCCGTGTTGTTTCTGTCATTGCACCTCTCCTCCAGGGAATACGTGGTGTAAGTGGTTCCATAGCTAGAAGTGGTGACATGAGTGAAGAGCTTTCTGAGGAGTACTGGGAGGCAGTGTCCCCCATGGAGAAGCTGGCATGCCTGGAGAGTGTGCAGTTCCTTCCAGACTTTGTCACCCGCTTACCATTATCTCCTTGGATTTGGGTGCATGAGTCATCATTGTGAGACCTACCAAAGGCCAGCCATTGGACTTGCTCAGTATTTGTTGAAGAGGGTGACTGTACAGGAGTTCGTGGGGGCAGTTTGGGGCTGGGGGTGTGGAGGATCTCCAAAGCTTCATTGTTGGAGTTCTGTGCCATGAGTTCTGTGTTCTCAAGATCTGTCACATTGTTGCCATTGGACTCCTTGCTCGTTGAACATCCCTGAGAGTTGACAGGTTCTCGCATAACTCTTCCATTTCGATTGTTCCTAGATGACTTCAGGAAAAGGCTCATGGAACCAGCATGCAGTCCAAAGCTACAGCAGTTTATGACTGTTGCCTCTGCTGATCGCATGCTGCTCCTTGGTTTATAAACCTCTTCTCCATTCTTATCTAGGGTAGAAACTTCACTAGAACAACTCACATGAGTGTCCTCACTTTGGGTGCTGGTTACTGAGCCAACAGCAGCATCCTTGTGCCTGTCAGATGTATGTGTACTTTGCTCATCTCTACACTTTTCTAGAGTCTCTTCTAATAGTTGTTTGGCCTCCTGACACCTGAGCCAGGTTTCATTCCACACAGCCAGCCCTCTACAGCTGCTCAGTGTGTACGACTCCTCTTTCATTTCTTGAAATTTGTCTGCTGAAAGTTCATGTGTCAGCCGCTGCAGGAAATTCTCGAGGCACTGTTGGGTCTCTGGTTGACACCACCGATTCTCTGCCTTCTTTAGCTGTCCAAGGTAACGGCCGCAGCTCACTGTTAATTGTGTGATCTAGTGGAAAAGATAATCAGTCAATAATATCAGTGAGTCAATACTGAGACACAAGGGTTAATTGGAATTAATTTTCAATTTAAAGTCACATCACATAACCATAACTTCAACATACTGAAAATCTGCCCTAACATATGTAAAAGTGTCTTATCAATGTAGATCATAAGTGACATGCTAAATGGATGGTTCTATAACTAATATTTTCCTAACATTTATCTAGCATTCTTAGCATTTCTCTTTGACATTCGTATATGACTTGTTAGTGGATACATTTGTCCAATATTTTTATGGATATTGCATTTGCATCAGAGATGTGGTTAGTGAACAAAAGAGTATTGTCCAATGGATGAACAATATCATCTAAAAGCATGAAAAGTGAGGTTATGTGGACTAAGTTCAAGGACCTTGGACAGTCCATGGTATTTAAATGCATCAGGCATCAGAGAAGACAGAATTAACATTTTTTTTTGTAACAAAATAAATAAAGATGGTGAAAGTGGTATTAAAAATTAATTTAAGGGGGGGCGGAGCCTGGCGCTGAACCGGACCGGACGCCATCTCTCCCAGCTCCGTCGATCACACACACAATCTAGGCGATATCCTGGAGACTAGCCGCCATCCAACTACAAAACCGTAAGCTACAGCCTGGGGACACCACCCGAATCCCCAGATGCCCTTCCAATACTCCCCGAAGCATCTAAAGGCAAGACGCAGGACCGGGGCCTACCACATACCCGCCAACCGTGACCTCGAGTTTCTCTGGGGCGGAGTCCCCGCGGGAGACACAGCGGAGCGGTGGCCGACCCTTGCATCACCTGCTGACACGGCAATGGGGCGTAGAAATCAGAAGAGTACCCCCAGTAACGCTCCAGAACAGAGGGACATAGGAGCCATGCTTCAGCGGCACACCTCCTCCAAGATGGCGGCCGCAAAAGGCCCGACCTCACCAGAGGCTCCCCACACGGACGCATCTGCAACACTTCAGCTGCAGAACACAACGGAGGGCTCACAGCAACAGCCCACAGCAACAGCAGGTAACTCCGAACCTGCAACCAAACAGGACCTCCAAACCCTGTACACTATGCTGCAGGACATTCAAAACCTCCTCACTGCAGACCTGCCTATCCTAAAATCATCCCTGCATCAACTAACAGGCAGAATGGAGGCAACAGAGGCAAATCTTAAGGAGCTAAGCCAAGACACCTCCACCATGCAGGCATCTATACTCCAACTACAAACAGCCCAACAGGCCCTTACACTGCAGGTGGCGGCGCAGGAGGACAGGTACCGCCGCAACCACGTGAAAATCTGGGGTATCCCGGCAACGGTCCCCCATGAGGAACTGCCACACTACGTCAGAAGGCTGCTGGCTTCAGTGCTGCCACCTGCTACCGCAAAAAAAATAACCATCGCTGGGCTATATAGAATACCAACGTCTACCTTAACCACCGCCAAAACGCCCGGCGACGTCATACTCCGCTGCACACTACCTCAAGACAAGGGGCAAATAATGGCAGCGGTAAGAGACAATACCCCACTGCTCTTTGAGGATTCGCAACTGTCCTTCTACCAGGACTTATCCAAGGCCACACTACAATGGCGAAAATCCCTGAACCCTGTCACCACCCGACTGCGGGCAGCAGGAGTGCCGTACAGGTGGGGAACACCACGATCCCTCCTTGTCTCGTACAAGGGGTCCACGCAACGGCTAACTACGGGGACTGATATCCCAGCATTCCTTGCAGCTCTAGACATGCAAGAGGCAACGGTAGCACCAACGGACTCAAATCGGGCTCATGGATGGGACCCATCCAGAGTGGTACCATTTGTCCCAAGAACTGTAGCCGACTGCCCACCCGATTCCTGACTGGCAGGGACATCTCCAGCCCGGTCCAAATCTAACGGAGGGACTCACTGATCCGACAGCCCTAGGCTGCAAAATTGTAGAGATGTAAAGTTCTGCTTGTTTTTGGGTTACCTTCTTTGTTTTTCTCTTTTTTTTTTTTCTTCTTCTTTTTCCATGCCATAAGTCTATGTCCCTTGCGGTAGAATCACCCACTAGAGGACACAATACTCAGCCTGGGCCCACTGGGCATAAAGACACCAGGCTCACGACACTACACCTAAACACCCACGAAGCTGCGCCACCTATGACCCTAGTCCGGTTACATCTAGCCACACATGACCAATCATTGAAGCGCACCCCCCCCCCCCCCCCCGCTACCCCCTTGGTTAGGGGCTAAGCCTCTCTTGAGAGGTCAACCATGCACAAAGGCAATCATCCCCCCCCCATCCCACCCTGGGTAGGAGGGCAAAGCTTACACAACCGACACTTGAGTGCAGATATCGCTTGATCTACCTAAGATAGACATGTTATTACACCTCTTGTGATCATAACCCATGCTAATGTAACATGCTTTTGCTAACATCCTGTTCTGAGCGACATTATTTTAACATTATAAAATGTGCTGATAAGTTCCTTGTTCAAAATGTTAAGCTTGAAAAATATGCTCGGGGTATGCTTTTGGGGCTCCATGAGCTTGTTTGTTATCCACTCAAAGCACGATAAAAATAAAGAATTTAAAAAAAAAAAAAAAAATTAATTTAAGGGACAGTCTAAGCACCAGAACCACTAAAGCTAAAGAGACTGCCCCCTGCTCCGTCCAGTGTTGTTTAAGATATAAGCAGCCAGTTGCAGGATATAAAAGTGTGGGTTTCTTTAAATGTTATTTTTCCCAATGCACAAATGCATATTTATTAAATATAGACATAAATAAGCATGATATTAAATATCCTGTGAAGTGACAGATCCTACAATTGTAAACAAGCCCCATCTTACAACGATCTTGCATTACACAATCCAAACTTTTAATGATGTTATTTACGAGATGTCTTTTTATGTTCGCATTACATCCTTCCTGAACACACATCGTGCTAGCAGAACAGTTCTGGTAATTATTAATCATATTTATGTTCGTATCACGCAATATGAAGCACATACCATTAGTATTAGAACATAAAAGAATGTAGCTAGTGGGACCTACGGTTATAAACATGGAGAGTGCGTGCCATTTGGCGACCATAATCTTGATGTCATTGCTATGCTATTTTACTATAGACTACAGCTCTGTTGGTGGTGAATAAGTTAAAGAGGAACCGTTGTTTATATGGCATTTACTTCATTGAATGAAAAAAATTAAATCCTCTACAACTTGTCGTAAGCTTTTTTATTCATGAGACCATCTGTTTTCTTACAATTTTCTATCAAATGATTCCTGATATACCTTGTTGCAAAATCTGTAGAGATTCACAAGTTTTTCCAGCTCTTCCTTCTGCCTCTCCACCCTCATGTAGAAAGCGGTGAGTTTGGTCTGAAATCCACCTCTCACAGCCTTGAATGATTCCATCTCTGGGAAGAGGGAACCGTTGAATTTGTTGGCATCATCCAAAAGCACCAGCCCGTGATTATAATGTACCTAGAACCAAATGTAAAGTGAGCAGGGAAAGTAGGGACAATCCATTCAATAAACTAAGAGACAGGTCATAGGATGCATCCCTTTGCTACCAACATCTAGAACTATAGTCTAGATTAGAATAAGCAGAGAAGAGATGACGTCATATTTTCATAAAACATTGAAGGTCAACAACTTCAGTGAGTAAGTAAGAAAATTTATGTTTGGATAATTGTACGAACTATTTGAGGAGGTAAGTGACATCTTCCAGCATAGACAACAGTCGGAGACTTTAATGTTTATGGCTTTGAAGATAAGTAGGTAGACACAAAGAAACAGCGAATGAGAAAGAAAATGTATGAGTCATTTGTCTGGATCCCTGTTACTTACTGTTGCTTGGAGGTAAAAGTCTTTGAATTTCTTGTGGTATCTCTCCAGGGTTTCCAAGGTCCAATCCATGTTGTCCAGTTGATGTAGCTTATTCTCTCCATCATCATCCATCCACAAAATAAGCTGGGAGGGCAAAGATAGGACTAATGTGATTCAGTAATATATAATGAGTGATACCTCTAATTTTACTTTTTGGCTTATGCTTACACAAAAACGAGAAGGCTTTTCATAACCTCAAACTCTAATTATTACTTAGGAAGTGAGTCATCAAAATAAAGATTAAATTAATATTTTTCTTGATCCAAGCTCTATGGGCTCACTACTCCGCTCCACTGCCATTTATCTGTAACCTTATCATACATTGTGACAAACTCCCCTTTCACGAGTTCCTGGAGGAGCCTGTTTGCCAGCCTCCTGCCCACAGACTATGGACCCTGTAAAATGTGATGTAAAAGTCTCAATTTGTGTATTTGGACTACCGTATATACTCGAGTATAAGCCGAGTTTTTCAGCACATTTTTTGTGCTGAAAAACCAGAACTAGGCTTATACTCGAGTCAATAGTCTGTATTATGGCAATTTGCATTGCCATAATACAGACTGAGGGAGAGGGGGCTGGCAGAGATCTTACTTACCCGTCCTGCAGCTCCTGTCAGCTCTCTCCTCCTCCGCGCCGTCCGTTCAGCACCTCGGTCAGCTCCCAGTGTAAGTCGCGAGACTTACACTGTGAGCTGACAGAGGGAGCTGCACGGACCGGCGCGGAGGAGGAGAGAGCTGACAGGAGCTGCAGGAGAGGTAAGTAACAGCTCTGCCAGCCCCCCTCACCCCCCCCCACTGAACTGCTAATGGACCACTAGGGAAGGAGCCCCCCTCCCTGCCATGTATCAAGCAGGGAGGGGGGACGAAAAAAAATAATAATTAAATAAAAAATAATAAGGAAAAAAATATATTAAAATAATACAAAATAATAATAAATAAAATAATAAAATTGCCCACCCCCCCACCACTGCAACACACACACACACACACACACTGCACACACACACACACTGCACACATACACACACACTGCACACACACACACACACTGCACACATACACACACTGCACTCATACACACACACACTGCACTCATACACACACACACTGCATTCATACACACACACTGCACTCATACACACACACTGCACACATACACACACACTGCACACATACACTGCACTCATACACACACTGCATTCATACACACACACACTGCACACATACACACACACACACACTGCACTTATACACAGACTGCACACATACACACACACACACTGCACTCATACACACGCTGCACTCATACACACACTGCATTCATACACACGCTGCATTCATACACACGCTGCACTCATACACACGCTGCACTCATACACACGCTGCACTCATACACACGCTGCACTCATACACACACTGCATTCATACACACACTGCACTCATACACACACGCTGCACTCATACACACACTGCATTCATACACACACACTGCATTCATTATACACACACTGCATTCATTATACACACACTGTAAATAAATATTCAATTAATATATTTTTTTTAGGATCTAATTTTATTTAGAAATTTACCAGTAGCTGCTGCATTTCCCACCCTAGTCTTATACTCGAGTCAATAAGTTTTCCCAGTTTTTTGGGGTAAAATTAGGGGCCTCGGCTTATATTCGGGTCGGCTTATACTCGAGTATATACGGTATATGGTTCCTATGGACAACCATGAGGTGGTGGCCATCTTGTTTGTATGAACACAGGCAGCTGTGTTTGGTCGTCGAGTTCATGGAACTATTTTCCGACACTGAAACTCCTGAACACCGCTGGACTTCCATGATCGTCTAGGTTCGGTTCTACAACACTTAGCATGGCACTGTTCAGTGGAAACGTTCCCACGAACAAGGGGAACAAGCTCCAGGGTAAGAACATTAACTATGTTCAGTAGTTTGTTTGTTTTTTAAACTACCGAACTAGACCGACCGCAAGCCCTGATTCTCTGGAACTTTTTTGGGCATGGGATCATGCGTGCGGTCGCTCAATTTATGACTTCCAGGAAATTCCTGAACCGATCTAAGTGATTTTTGGATATGTTGGTCACCCAAATCGGGGCTACTGTGGGGTTTTATATATTTTTAAGGTAATTTTGGAGTGTTTGGGAAATGTGTGTTTTTTGTACCTGGAGATAATGGAGTTTAATACAGTTCTTGACTCAATTATCTCTGAGGCACAGGAGAGGGATTATCTTATTATGTATGGGAGTGTCCTGGATCTGAGAGCCAATGTAATTGTGTATTTGTTTCTACTGTGGTTTACTCTAAGGCCAGTTTTGGCTGCCAATAAAGGTATTCCAGCTTGTACTTCCAGAAATATGTGTCGTCTGGTTATTGGGACTGGAAAGGGCTATTCTTTAATCACTGTTCCAGTGCGGAGGATTCAACGGGGAAAGTCCTTGTAAGGACTAGAGCTCCCAGGACTGAGTGTCGTCCATTCTCTGGGGTGTCTAGAGTAAATTCCCCATTTGTCTCCAGGAGGGAGCGGTTCCAGGACCCCAGTCAAGCCAGGGTGACTGTGGGCAGAAGTGCTGCGGTTTGTCCCCTCTTCCAGATAGGAAGCAGTCCTTGGCGGAGGTACCCAGCCAAGGGTACAGGGAGCTCTGTTACATACATCTTTCCATATTATGTTTTCAAATCTCTTTCTACAATGTCATTACCTGACTAAATTGACTCTCCAAAGCTCGGACCTTCAGGAGTGACTCCAAGAGCTCAAGTCTTCGGTTGGATTTTGACACTAGAGCGTGTACTTTTTCCTCCAGACTGTTGTACATGTGTATCGCTGACTCCACCGCACTCCTGAAATATTGATTAGAATGAATGTCTTCTTAACATCAACTAATATTAGGATAAAAAGTATTAAGATGTATGTATAATGGTTAGTGTGTGATATATGTCACAATGGATAACAATGAAATATAAATAGAGCTAACTAATGGTGCTGATTTTGGACATCAGGCATTCCAAGGTTGATTACTTATGTGCCATATTGACTAGAATTAAAAATCTGGACTAAGCTCCTTGAAACGTGAGACCCATCAACCCAGTGCACTAAGGATAATAATATCCTTTCCACATTAGAATATGGCCTTGCCACATAGAGCATAATAATCACAGATGTTTCCCAGGAAGAAAAATGCTCTAATTTAAGGGAGCATTCCGGGCACCTAAACATTTTTTTCAATATATAGTATAATTTGGTCATGCTGGTTTTTTTTTTTTAAATAATGACTAGTTATGCTCCATAAGCCCACCCTTTATGCTTTTCTGAAATCTGCTTGTTTCTGTTTTTTTGTTTTTTGTTTTAAAAAGGCTGCTCAATATTATGTTATGTCATAGATTTCAATTGAAGATTGTTGATGGTTAACCTACAGCTCCCAGAATTCCTTTCTGAGCATGGCTTATATGGTTTAGCTCAACAGTGCGATAAAACTTAATGTGAGTACAATGATTGGCTGAGCCACTTCTTGGTTTGGTGAGAACTCACTGAAGAAGCTGTGCGGTCTGAGGTTGTGCAACAAACACCGGAACCTTCGAATTTGAAATTATTTTCAATCTATTGATATATTTTTGCACAGAATTTTTTGTGCATTATCTGTATAACACACTTAATAGAAATGTGTAAATTCACGCTGGAGTGTCCCTTTAGCTTATGAGAGTGTACAGTTGTTTTATTTAGCACCTATCCTGTGGAGTGTCATTCTCCGATATATGTGAGCTTCAGCTTGTGACTACTTTTCCAACACGTTTGTCCATGTGTGGAAAATCCTGTAATTATTTTAAGGCTGTTCCCATTAACACATTAACTTATTTTGCAGCTATTTGGATGTTGCCTTGAAATCACACATATCAAACTATTAATTATATCTTTTTTTTAGCAGCTGCAGAATGCCTATTGGAAATCTAACTAATATTACTCATTGTTGCAGCTCTATTCACAACTATGATTTGTTTTTTTTTCCCCCAAAGGGCATTAAATATGTTATATCCCCGTGTAGTATTAAATAGTTAATATGAATTGTTTCGCATATTGGTCGCCCCATGCTGCGGATGTGGGAGGGAGCAGCAGCGGTCTGTGTCTGTCCCTGCACTCCTAGTTGCTGAATGTTCCAGGAACATGTAATGAGCAGTATTTAACACTAATCATTCCTTATGTGAGCCAGAACAGCTTGTTACCTAGTGGGGAAAACTGGCTTGCAGAAAAAAAAGGGGGTGCTATAGTGACATCTAGCTGCCGAAACTGGAAGGACATGACCTAATCCTCAATGCAAACAGACCTGAAATCTTCTCTACTAGTTATGGCAAACCTCTAGTAGTCCAGCTGCTGAGGACTACGGTTCTCGTCACTAAAGTCCACATGGTCAAATAGCTGGAGTGATAATCCTGGGCTGCAGGGTTCTACATGGTTAATGTAGAAAAGAATGTTTACGTTTTTTGGGTGGTTATTTTAATCAAACTTCCAACCAGAGGCGGCTCTCTAATTAGGCGGTTTAGGCGGCCGCCTAAGGCCTCGCGCTGGCTGGGGCCCCGCGGCCGCCTAAACCGCCTGTGGGCAGAGTGTGTCAGGTCCTCGGTCACTGACCGAGGACCTGACACCAGGAGGGGACCCGGCGGCTTGCCCGGTATGCCGCCGGGTGCGAGGCCCCTCCTGGTTGCCAGGCCGGCCACCGCAGACACCGGTCTGCAGCTCCGCAGTGTGCAGAGCTGAAGACCATGTGACTCGCGAGAACCGGCCAATCAGAGTGTTGCCGCGGGTTACCACGGCAACGCTCTGAAATCTCGCGAGATTACACGGTCTGCAGCTCTGCAGAGCTGCAGACCGGGAGCAGTGGCCACCGGACCACCAGGGAGCCCACTGGACCACCAGGGAAATTAAGGTAGGCTCACCATCACCCCCACCACACTCAGCCTCATCCCCCCTTCACCCTCAGCCTCACCCCCCACCACCCTCAGCCTCACCATCCCCCATCACCATCACCCCCACCACCCTCAGCCTCACCCCCCTTCACCCTCACAATCACCACCCTCAGCCTCACCCCATCACCCTCAGCATCACCCCCACCACCCTCAGCCTCACCATCCCCATCACCATAACCCCCACCACCCTCAGCCTCACCATCCCCCATCACCATCACCCCACCACCCTCAGCCTCACCCTCCATCACCCTCAGCATCACCCCCACCACCCTCAGCCTCACCATCCCCCATCACCATCACCCCCACCACCCTCAGCCTCACCCTCACAATCACCACCCTCAGCCTCACCCCCATAACCCTCAGCCTCACCCCCCTTCACCCTCGGCATCACCCCCCACCACCGTCAGCCTCACCATACCCCATCACCATCACCCCCACCACCCTCAGCCTCAACCCCCCCTTCACCCTCACAATCATCACCCCATCACCCTCAGCATCACCCCCCACCACCCTCAGCCTCACCATTCCCCATCACCCCCCACCACCATCACCCCCACCACCCTCAGCCTCACGCCTCACCCCCCACCTTCAGCCTCACCGCCCTCAGCATCACCCCCCTCACCACCCTCAGCATCACCCCCATCACTACCCTCAGCCTCACCCCTCACCACCCTCAGCATCACCCCCACCACCCTCAGCATAACCCTCCGTCACCACCCTCAGCCTCACCCCACTCACCATCACCCCCTCCTTCTCACATCACCCCCTCTTTCTCACATCACCCCCTCTCACTCTCACATTACCCCCTCACTCTCATATTACCCCCCTCTAACTCTCACATTACCCCCCTCTAACTCTCACATTAGCCCCCTCTCACTCTCCCATTACCCCCTCTCACTCTTACATTACCCCCACTCTCACATTACCCCCCCTCTCACTCTCACATTACCTCACTCTCACATTATCCCCCCTCTCACTCTCACATTACCCCTCCTCTCAGGCTCACATTACCCCCCTCTCACTCTCACATTACCCCCCTTTCACTCTCACATTACCCCCCCTCTCACTCTCACATTACCCCCCTCTCACTCTCACATTACCCCCCTCTCACTCTCATATTACCCCCCCTTTCACTCTCACATTACCCCCCTCTCACTCTCACATTACCATCAACCCCCCGCTCTCTCTCACCATCACCCCCCGCTCCCTCTCACCATCACCCCCCCGCTCCCTCTCACCATCACCCCCCCGCTCCCTCTCACCATCACCCCCCCGCTCCCTCTCACCATCACCCCCCCGCTTCCTCTCACCATCAACCCCCGCTCCCTCTCACCATCAACCCCCGCTCCCTCTCACCATCACCCCCCCTCCCTCTCACCATCACGCCCCCTCTCCCTCTCACCATCACCCCCCCTCTCCCTCTCACCATCAACCCCCCTCTCCATCTCACTATCACCCCCCATCTCCCTCTCACCATCACCCCCCGTCTCCCTCTCCCTCTCACCATCACCCCCCTCTCACCATCACCCTCCCCTCTCCCTCTCACCATCACCCTCCCCTCTCCCTCTCACCATCACCCCCATCTCACCATCACCCTCTCCTCTCCCTCTCACCCTCACCCCTACACCATCAGCCGCCTCTCACCATCACCCGCCTCTCCCTCTCACCATCACCCCCCTCTCCCTCTCACCATCACCCTCCCCTCTCCCTCTCACCATCACCCCCACACCATCACTCCCTCTCACCATCACCCCCACACCATCACCCCCCTCTCACCATCACCCGCCTCTCCCTCTCACCATCACCGCCCCCCCCCCTCCCCATACACATAGGGTCTCAGACAAAAACGCAAACATGCTCACAGAGACATACATTCATACACACAAGGATACTCTCTGTCAGACACACTCTCAGGCACATACACAGGTAGACAGTGCATCAATGTGTATATGTGACGCTTTTTTGTTAGTGGGGCCTCATGTTTGCGTTTCGCCTAAGGCCTCATAAAGTCTAGAGCCGCCTCTGCTTCCAACAGTGCTTTATTTTACTGTTAGGGTACAGTGTTGCATCAAAAATGCATGTCAGGTTTTTTAGGAGACGCAGTGGTCAGAAATACAATGTTGCGTAGCTAAAATAGTAACCTGCACCTGAATTATTCTCTTATTTGTGTGTGAATAAGGATCGCCAGAAAATTGTGTGATGCTGATTTACGGCCATCACAAATCTGAAAAAACATCCACTACTGATTCACAAAGAAGAAGAAATGTTTATTTCAATTTCCCTAGTATTCCTGATATGTTTTTATAAATGGTTTATATGTCAGACTAGGAATGACTTGTCAATGTATGTAGATTTTGAATTGGCTTTTCAAATTAAACAAACATGTTTTCCACTTAACTGTCACTAATTCTAAGAATATCTAAGAAGGATGTATCTCTATAAAATTATTCTGCCATTCTTCTAGATCAGACCTGAACAACCTGCGGCCCTCCAGATGTTTTTTGAACTACAACGCCCATGATTCTTTGAATAAAACAGATTTCCCAACGCCCAGTATTCATTTAATGAAACAGATAGCCAGGGATTCATGGCTGATAGCTAGTGGATCATGGGAGTTGTAGTTCAAAACACCTGGGGGGGTGGGGGGAGAGTTGTGGGGTGCAGGTAGTGCAAGCCTGTTCTTTATATATTTATTATATACATTGTGCACAGTCTCATAGTTATTGTAACAATGTATAAAGTAATGAGGGTTCACAGACACAGAAATTTAGTTATAATGTGAACACAGACATTTAATTACAATGTGAACAATATTTGCAGAATAAAACAATTGTATAAAAAGTTATAGAGGGTAATATCATATGCGTTGTAATCCTTTAGCGTTTACACTGTTGCCCATACACTGTTACCCACACCAATGACAAATTTACAGTTGTTACACTCTGCATAATACATTCTCAGAAAATTGTACATTCATAACATTTAATGACATAGAAACATTTATAACAACCAGATCCTTTACAATCCAATAGCTCATTCATGTATTTAAGCTATTATAACAGTTACACATTATCAATGTGGTTCCAACGAACCTGACATCGTGTGAGCAGTAGAATCTTGTGGCCTCTTTACGCAGTCTGGCCAGGGTAGTACCTCCTTCTCTCTGCAGGGAGACTAACCGAGAGTCACTAAGTACCAACCTCATCAACTCTCGGTACTGGCTCATCTTCTCTTCTGCTTCCTGTATGGAAATGTGGGAATTTATTTAAATCCTTAAATCCAAAATTTACACTATCTTCAAATCCAAGGGTAGCATTCCCTGCAACCCACATTTACTGGGCGATGTATATGCTGAAATGGTAAAGGCCTGTACATCGATTGGAGCAACCGAGACTGACTTATTGCCCCTGAGGAAGTCCAGAACGTGGACGAAACGCGTAGGGCAGACGTAAATTTATTTTAACTGTGTTCTTTTATTTCATTTATGTTAATTTATGTATATAAATTACTGCTGATTCACAATGATTTTACCTGCTGGATATCTTGATTGATGGGGACTCCAAGTGGAGATTGGTGATAAGCTGACATTTCGTTTTTATCTTGTGAGTGCATACAAATAAATAAAGGGGTTTTATATATCTACTCTATGTGCACCTTTTTTCTATTTCTTTCACATATGATGCTACTATTTGGACGCCTTTGAAGAGCGAAGACAACTACAGTGTATTATTTTTGCCCACTATCAATTTACATTTGTGAGTTTGTGAGTTTGATACTTACCATTTCCCATTAATTATTTGTGTATAACAGTGTTGCACTATTTTGAGTTTTATTGTTTCATAGATTATGGTGTTTTTTATGTTTTATGAAGACCAAGAGGAGTCTTTTTTATCTACAATAGAACAAGGGTAATGTTAAATAATTTTTTATCCTCGTATTTTCTTCCACTGGTGTATTTGTAACCTTTTAGTGGGTGGATTTTGTGTGTTTTTATGGATCGTCACATACCTTGGAGTCTTGTGGAGCATTGTCATCTCCCAGTTCTTGGATTGAGTGCTGTAGTAAGTCGGAGGCTTTTCTCAAGTCTGCCAGGAAAGCATCCAGTTTCTGTGGAAGGAAGAGATGCTACATCATATAACCAGGTGTAAGCAATTTCGGAGGACCTAACTGAAATAATGTGTATGAATGGAATGTTGTGAGTTTTTGGTAACTTACTTTACAATGAGCTGAGGAGCTCCTAAGAAAGCATTTTGTATGTAGTGTCCCCGGATCCCCATTTTTTGGGGACACTGATATATTCTTCATTAAACATTCTGCCTGGAAGTATGTGGACATTGTGTGCCCCCTTTGTCAAGTAAATGAACTAACCACATTTGAAATCCAAACAGAACTTCCATTATTTATTGATTTCACCCCAGAGCATCTGAATGCCACATACATGCCAGGAGCATCTCAAAGTTAATTGTGAACTGGAAACCCTTATTGTATCTATTTGCTATAGTATGCATTACCTTTGAAGTCTTTCCCCAATCTACAGGACGTTAGAAAGTGCAGAGGGAATTCTTTTTCCCCCTCGCTACTTGAAATAAAAAAAAGAACTTTAACATTGCAATATATTGATTTATGTAAAGGTTTGGGATTATTTACAACGTGGAGAAGTTGGGATCCACATAAAATCAACGAGCTCCAGTGCTGCAGGGTGCCCATCCTCACATTTTTAACGATTTAGGATGTTAATGTTTTTGAAGTCTTGGAAATCATTGGGGCCCTTTTTCATGGCTTGCAGAGTTCTGGTAATGAAGGGTTTTCTTTGGCACCCTCTCCTGTTAACTGATCCTATTTTGCTTCTAACCTAGTTTACGTCAACACATACCACCACTTTCTGCTGACGACAATTGCTGCCCTGCCTGATGAAGAATTCACGTACTGCAAGAGGGAAATATATTAACTACTCATGACCTCTATTTTGGGATTGCTTCTTATTTTCTCCGATATAAAATGACATCTACAGACACCAGGGTAGAACTTTTCATGTACCAGACATCAACATGAAGATATGTTGTTGCAGTTATGGTAACTCAAGTTGGACCAATAGGAAGCATTGAATAAGGCCTTTGCCCGGTTGCCCCTACAGATTAAACGCCTTCACAGCTAAGACAGACAGTCGCCTGAAAGGTGTTTCTACAAATTAGTTTGAAAAAAAATAATGCAAAAAGATTGGTATTCTCTTCCAACCCAGCTATAATACGTTTAGCACTTAAAGATCTGCTAGTTTCTCATTGTGGATGAAAAAAGGCTGCGAAACGCAGGTGGGATCAGCAACCAGGCACAGTCTGTGATTTGCAAGGAAGCTCCCAGCGTTCCTTTTGGAGGAACCAATAAATATTTATTGGAACTGTCTGATGATGCTTTGTGTTGAACCTGCCTAAAAAACTAGTATGGATATAGATAGTTTTTAAAATGTACCATGACGGTTTATAGATTATTTCTGATTATTTCACATGGGTTACACTGAAACCTTGAGAGTCATTGTGTGGTGTGTGGTGTGTGGTGTGTGTGCGTGCGTGTGAGGTGTTTGTGTGTGGTGTTTGTGTGTGTGTGTGCGTAAATAAACACAATCTCAGTTTATATAAGAACATGTGTATTATATTGTCTGTAGTTTTCACTAATCAGGCTCGATTTTTCAATGCGATGTAACAGGCACCTGATAAAACTGGACCCACTCGCTGTGACAGTATGGGAAGGTGCCCCCCAGGTCCCAGGTCAGCTGTCCAATCTCCACGTACCGGCTCAGCCCTTTCAGTGAAGTCAAGACCTCTACCTGGATGTTGGATAAATCAATGAGTGTAGAGCAACGTATATGACAAGGGTCATTCTCATTAACTAATCACTACGGCTGGATTAAATTGTAACCAAGTGTAACGCTGCATTTCTAATCATCCAGGGGAGGTTACATATATATCTCTCCATGGATTTAAATAGCTAGTAAACAGCTAGTATCTAACAGCTTGTTATTTGCAATACCGAACACTGCATATTGCTCTGTTTCATTAGTGAATCTGTAAATGATGCAAGGACGTATTGATAATGAATTGGAACATTTACTTTAAAATAGCCAAGCTTTGATTCTAGCTGAATCTGTTTTCAGATCAGTCATTTTGGCCTCATAAATATACATATAATGGCAGAAGTTAAGCATCCGCCTAAAGTATATATTGTTTGGAATTCTGCATCAATGATCAGAACACAGGTGATGTTCAAAGGGCTCACAGAACATACACAAAACTTCAGAATCTATATGATCTATCTAATAATAATAATAATAATAATACAGTATTTTATTTTTTAATTTATAGAATACATCTATCTAAATCAGGGGTTCTCAACTCAGTCCTCAGGACCCCCTACCAGTCCAGGGTTTGGGGATTACCTGGGTGTGTCTAAGGTGTTTAGAAAAAGGGGGGAAAAAACACCTTAGACTCTAAAGTGTTTTTTCTTTCTTTTTCTAAACACCTTAGACACAGCCAGGTAATCCCCAAATCCTGGACTGGTAGGGGGTCCTGAGGATAAGGTTGAGAACCCCTGATCTAAATATATATAAAAAGAGAGAGAGAGGTAGAGAAAAAGAGAGAGATCATTTTTATATAATTTCATATATATATATATATTCCTTTATATATGATTTAGATAGTGTGATGCCAAAAATATCCAGAATCTGGTATGTGGTTGGCTTCCGCAGATTCTGAATCCCAGCATTCTATGATTTATTTTCAAAGCTTTTTTTTCTCCATTATGTTCTAATCATAGTGTTATCATTTATTTTATTTTTTTGCGAAGCAGTGAAAGCTTCAGGAAAAAGAACGATTTTTTTTTTGAGTCTGAGTAGTCAGCTATTCTAGGACAGATTCAGCAGATGGAACTCATTCGTAATCAGGTCTAATTGATAATCCCAGTGCTGCCAGTGAAAGGTTTTGTGATACAGAAAGTCATTTGGATTTATAGCCCAGTTTTATAAACACAACCTTGCTGATCTGTCCTATCAGATCTGTTTTACAGCTCTTTGCTTCACCGCCAGGTCAATTTATTATTTGGCAATGTCCCAAACAGGTCACAATGTAGGACTTTCCCAAGAAAATAAGAGTGTCCGTAGTTAAAAATCAGTGGTGATTGCCTATTGGAACTCCTATTGTTGTGGCCTTGGCCTTGCTTTTTAAACCTCACTGGGAACATCCGTAACATTTCTAGGGCCAACGATTGACCACCAATGATCTACGGGTTAAGACAGAAAGTTTTTACCGGTAGCCCAGGTATTCTGTCCATCTGGCTGGCACTGTCCTTCTCCACCAGGATTAGAATGTTTTGAATAGAACCAGGACACGATGCCTACAGAAGATGGGGAGAAAGAAATGACAATCACAGATTGTAAGGCAGATTCTCTTCGGACCCTCTATCACAATTAACAGATGCGCTTTATTTATTAATTTGTTAAATGTTAATCATCCGAAGGGTTGTCTATATTAGAGATTAGAGGATACATTACCTATCGTACAACAATCACTAGACAGTTATCATAGAATTTCTTAATCCCTGCGTCAGGACCACAAATTGGGTCCCCAAGCTACTTTAGTCTGTTGACTTGGTTGGAAGAGACATTTCATGTATGACATTTCATTCATGAGAGGTAAGATTTTTATTTGCAAATCTAAAAGTTATAAGATGGCATATTATGAAGTTATGGGGACTTAGTGGAGTTTCCAATTAATAACATTCCATAAATGTTTAAAAAGAAATAAGAGAACAAGCCATTATTATAAGCAGTTTTGGAGGGTATTTGAGATAAAATTAGATAAAAGTTCAAAAGAGACAGATCCATAAACACTGGATACCAGCTAATATATGTGTTCCCTGAATATGATGGTGAGTTGGTTAAAAAGGAGCAGACTAGTTTACCTCAACTGGACGCTGGTGGGACAAGACCATAGAATTGGGACTGTCCCAATGAAATCATGATGATTGAGAGGCCTGAGATTATCCCAGTTATTCAGTAATGTGTGAACTGTTCTCCAAATATTATGGGTTAATGTTATTAATGTTAAATACTTTTTGACTTCCCAACAATTCACAATTTAGTAAATAACCCAGTATAGTCTGCAGGCTCATCAGCGTTTGTAGGAATTATGTACCCATCAGCTGGTTAAGAATGATGGGAGTTCCGGCCCAACAGCAAGTGAAGAACTGCACTATTCCTGACCCATGTCTTCTTACAATAACAACAAAAAAGCTATTACGACTGTACTTCTTAATGACAAAATTAATGTTTGAATGTCATGATTTGGGCTCGGTGTCCACAATCTTCCATATCTCATTAACAACTAAATGTAAATGGCAAAGAGTCACAGAGAGAAGTAAATCCATTAAAAAGCAATAAAATCAGGGTGGGGAAAAACCAGAGGAATACGTGGGTGTCTAGTTTTCCATTTGTCAGACTGAAAGGATATCATTTTGAAGTGGTTGAGTAACTGAGATGATCATCAGCTGGTGTCTTGGACCAAACTGATAAATGTCTGAAACATAATTTATCTGATTGCACTTTGGTGTGAGATGAGAACATGGCTAGAACAGTTGTATACAGTGCTGATATTCAAGAATCTTGTTTTTAAATCTCGAAGGTGGTCCTACCTGGGCCGACTGTAGAGCTGCATGTAGACATGATGTTGGAGGTTGCTTCCTAGCATCGACTAATATCAGGACTCCCAGATCCTTGACTTCCTTTCTGGGGAAAAGAAATAACATGACGTGGTATTAACGAGAACCACCTGCTTATGTAACTAAAAACACCAAACTCCCACTGTGGTATTGCTTAAAAAACCTTGCAATAAATGCATATTTATTCTGACACTATAGACAAAATGAAGACTGTGTTAGAAATTTCAATAATTTCAATTTACCCAAAACATATATGTCATTATTAAGGGTGATAAAAATATCCCCTTGTCTGCCTACTATAGTCATTTATTTTAGCTCAAGAAATAATTATCTACAGGGGCCTAGACACATTTTCAACTTTTTTTTGGAAAAGCAAAGATGCAAAACCTTCCAGGGAGAATGTATGGTGGTTATAGTTAATGTTCAATAATTCACAAGATGATTTTCAACAGGAAGAGCCCAAGTTATATTTGAAGTCCTAACTATCCACGCAAGAAGGTTTGGAGCATTCCCAAAAAGGCTTCAATTTAATAATCTTTCTAAATAATTCAATACTGTTAGAAAAAACATTTAAACAATTTATCTTCAAAGATTCCAGGAGATAAATAATTTGGAAAGCTGTTCTAACAGTATTGAATCATTTTGTAAAGCTAATTAAATCAAGACCAAAGTCTTTAGAATGGTCTTAAGTTCTTTTAATGTACAAACTAAATCTTAAGTAAGGGAGAGGTTTGGAGGTTTTGTTGTGAGGGTGATCATGGCAGATGTCATGCTTGCATTTCCCCAAAGAGTCACCTTCAAAGATCTAAAGATCTTCTGATACATTAAATGAGGACAATGTATCCGAAGGAATTCCAGTTAATTTTACAACCACGATCACAGACTTGCCTATTAGAACCTAAAGGGTGCAACAAAAATAATTCAAAGGTCAACCATCTGCTAGAGAAGTCAACATGCTGTATTTCTAAAATTGTAGCAACCATGGGTGGCCAGGCACTGTACCTACTGGGTAACCAGGCAGAGGGACTTAAAGGGACTTATCTGCACATATCCTGCAAGTCCACATGTAGAATGCCCTTACGTTGTCTACTTGTCTAACTGGCTGACACTCAACCGTGTAGTCCATGTAAGAAAGAACCAAAAAAATATTTATTTATACAAATTGAAACATCTATAGACCTGTTTCCCCCATAAAAATATTATTCTAGATTTATGTAACCCATATTTATTATGCACTCCAGTGTAAAGAAAAAGAAAACAGGACCTCACTCTGACCTCACCATGGCAAGTACGCAGGGTACATTCTGGCCATATCTCCATTGGAAATACCCAGCCACACCATGAGAGCCACAACATAAATCAAGTGCTTGCTGGCATCATTAAAGACACTCAAACATGTTTTACTACAGGGACATTAATTTATTTAAACTCTTTCTTAACTGTCAGCAACCAGATCTAAATGTTCTGCCTCCACCCTTTTGTTTTTATAGCCTTGCAGCAATGAGATTAAGTGATTTAATTTAAAGTTAGCAGCAGTTCATTTTAAGCAACTGACCAGTACTGTTTAACATTTAGATGGCAACTGAATGCCCCCTCCACATTGAAGGGCAATGGACCATCCGATACCCTCAGCTGGTTAGGTTAGCAGTTGTTATTATGCCTCCTATGGCTCTACCCAAAGCTCTCTGGTGCAGGCCACTTAAAATATAAGTAAGTTATGTTTATAACCCATAGAGCCATATAAACTATTGGTAGCCCCCATGATCCCTGTAGTTATCAAATGGGGCTTTTGACTAATATATATATACTTTAAACTTTAATACTTAAAAAAAATTACTTTAATAGTAATTTAATGTATGCAAAGTAAGGACATCACATCATCCTAACAGTCTAATGAGAGAATATAAACATATTATGAGTAAGACTAATAATTGAGAGAATGAATGTTAGTTCTGCTAATTCTGTGTGTTTGTGCAGAGGAGATTTGTGTTAGTGCAGAGGAAGAACATGTTAACATGTTAACATGAGAGCAATATGCTTTCTTGCAGATTGGATACGATGTTACCTGGCCACGGAACAAAGGTAGAGCAGTAATCTTGCCACCTCTTTCACCGAACACCAGGGAGTCTCCCACGCGCTGCTATCTGTGGTCACCTGGATTAGGGCCCTGCCCTGCTTGTCCCTGCTTCCTGGGAACCACAAAAATATCTCAGTTAGTACATCCTGATTGCCTCACAGAGTGAGTAAGCAGGCAAATTGAGTAAACTCGATCCAGGACACAAGAAGTGACACGTACACACCTGGGAGGCAAGCGATTCCAGAGTACAGTAACTTGGCACTGAGGTCCTGGCACTGAATTGGAGGGTCCGAGATGGTTTCCCACGGGATAGTTCCTCTTGCTGGAGATCCTACAATGGAAACCCAAAGACCAGTCTTGGATGGGACCTTCTGGACAGAGGAAGTAATGTCAAGTCCAGAGGTGGAATTTGGCACCAATCCTGTGCAGGGAGCCAGAGAAATCTGTTGAACAGTTTGTTTGATGTTGGCTTTGGTTGCAAATTTACTCTCGCATTACTACTGGGTTAGAAGGACTTTATAAATGTCATCATTAACAAACTGGATAGCTAACATAGGCATTTCAGATAAATGAGAACCACGTTCACTATGATACTCAAGAGGCCTTAGAGCCATTGACATGCTTTTAAATATTAAAGGATGAAAGGATGAAGGAGAGGGACCTCAGTTAAGAAAAAGGATAAATGAGTCATTTAATACACGTGAGTTTACAGAGGAAGAGGTTCTATTTCAACTGTTAAAAGTAAAGACAAGGGGGCGGGGCCGGGCCGCCAAGATGGCTGGTCGCAGGGAAGCTCGGCTCCTGCAGACTACACACAATTGGGCTGGAAATATGGCCTTTGCAAAGTCCACAGATACCTGCCACTGCGACCCACGACGCACAGAGGCTACCGGATCCGAGGAGAGGCTGGCTCCAGCAGCTTCAGTCCCTCGGAGGTGAAATACCCGCGACTCACAGCGGGAACTTAGCCGGCGGTGAGTGGGGTGGACGGCCGCCACCCCACTATCCTGCCTAACGGAGCTGAAACGGCAATCCATCTCACGGCGGACCCGGCCCTGTTACCTCCCCCCTTTGGACCGGGGGGGTGATCCCGGTCCTCGCCCCACAGCCGTACTCACAGCGTGGCAGTGGAGATCCGACAAGGACGCCCGGCCATTACACAGGCTCAGGGCCCAAAGATGGCGGAGACCATGTGCGACATCGCTGACACCGAACATCAACATCCCCGCCTGAAAGGACTGAGCCTACCGCCAAGCGAGAAACCACAGCACACCACCCGACCTCTTACTCCCAACCAGCTTGCACTGAGGCGACACAGAAACCAGCATACTCGAGCAGCCGTCACCAAACCCTCTACAATGGAGGTCACCAGCTCCCGGATGAACAAGAGAGGCAAGCGCAACAAGCTACAGCGGAAACCCAAGAAATCCCAGCAAGCAACCCAATTGACAACATGGAGGGACTGTGCCCTGATGCCTGCTCTGATGGACACTCACTCCCAGCTACTCAGAAACAGCAGAGCAGATATCTGGGGTAGTGGCGGGACTCCCCCTGTCTGTGAGGTCTCGGGACCACCATGATGGCAGCCCTCTCCACTGGGCCGATTAACCAGGGTGAAATCCCACTAAAGTGACCTAGACACAGCCTGAATATAGCGTTATAATTTCAAAGCACTAGCCTGTTAATATAGCGAGCGATGTGTTCCTGCTTCACTATGTTTTTAGATATTATCACTCAGCCTGCATTTAATGTGTTTTATTAATCCTAACGTTTCAGCTTCGAAACAACAAACATGTGAGTTATTATAACCAGTAGTTTAAAGTTGCAATCAGTTTCTAGTACTAGCCTGTAGTACTCACCTGAATTTTTACACATGCATAATCTATGATGTCAACTGATCAGCGAATATGCAGACTAAGCCTGAATATTGTTTTAAGCGTACACTTTGAAGTCAATGACTTAAGGCAGAATATGATAGAATTCATGTGGTCAGACGTTATTGTATATATAGCCTGTTTAGACTGTATCTAATATGCCAAAATAGTGCAAAGTCCTGTTATATCCTAAGCTTACTAAAATTAACACTAAAAATGTGCAAGAACTAATATATACCTCACTGTACTTAATGTTTGAAAAAGCATGTGGATTGCCTTTGGGGTACCGCATGTACGTTCTGTTACGTTTATATGCACTACAAAAATAAAGAATTTAAAAAAAAAAAAAAAAAGTAAAGACAAATAAGTCAATGGGACCTGATGGAATACACCCAAAGCTATTAAAAGAGCTTAGTGGTGTACTAGCAAAACTAGTAAACTTTATTTAACCAATCATTGTTAACAGGAGTAGTCCCAGAAGATTGGAAGTTGGCGAATGTTGTGCCCATTCACAAGAAAGGTAATAGGGAGGAGTCAGGCAACTATAGGCCAGTAAGCCTTACTTCAGTAGTGGGGTATGTGATGGAAACCATGTTAAAGGATAGGATTGTTGAACATCTAAAAACACATGGATTTCAAGATCAGAGACAACATGGGTTTACTTCAGGGAGATCATGCCAAACTAATCTTATTGATTTTTTTGATTGGGTAACTAAAATTATAGATCAGGGTGGTGCAGTAGACATTGCTTAACTAGATTTCAGTAAGGCTTTTGACACTGTTGCACATAGAAGTCTTATCAATAAACTGCAATCTTTGAGTTTGGATTCCAATATTGTTGAATGGGTAAGGCAGTGGCTGAGTGACAGGCAACAGAGGGTTGTAGTCAATGGAGTATATTCGAAGCTTGGGCTTGTCACCAGTGGGGTACCTCAGGGATCTGTACTTGGACCCATTCTCTTTAATATTTTTATTAGTGATATTGCAGAAGGTCTTGATGGTAAGGTGTGTCTTTTTGCGGATGATACTAAGATATGTAGCAGGGTTGATGTTCCAGGAGGGATAAGCCAAATGGCAAATGATTTAGGTAAACTAGAAAAATGGTCAGAGTTGTGGCAACTGACATTTAATGTGGATAAGTGCAAGATAATGCATCTTGGACGTAAAAACCCAAGGGCAGAGTACAGAATATTTGATAGAGTCATAACCTCAACATCTGAGGAAAGGGATTTAGGGGTGATTATTTCTGATGACTTAAAGGTAGGCAGACAATGTAACAGAGCAGCAGGAAATGCTAGCAGAATGCTTGGTTGTATAGGGAGAGGTATTAGCAGTAGAAAGAGGGAAGTGCTCATGCCATTGTACAGAACACTGGTGAGACCTCACTTGGAGTACTGTACACAGTACTGGAGACCATATCTTCTGAAGGATATTGATACCTTAGAGAGAGTTCAAAGAAGGGCTACTAAACTGGTTCATGGATTGCAGGATAAAACTTACCAGGAAAGGTTAAAGGATCTTAATATGTATAGCTTGGAGGAAAGACGAGACAGGGGGGATATGATAGAAACATTTAACCCCTTAAGGACACATGACATGTGTGACATGTCATGATTCCCTTTTATTCTAGAAGTTTGGTCCTTAAGGGGTTAAATACATAAAGGGAATCAACACAGTAAAGGAGGAGACTATATTTAAAAGAAGAAAAACTACCACAACAAGAGGACATAGTCTTAAATTAGACGGACAAAGGTTTAAAAATAATATCAGGAAGTATTACTTTACTGAGAGGGTAGTGAATGCATGGAATAGCCTTCCAGCTGAAGTGGTAGAGGTTAACACAGTAAAGGAGTTTAAGCATGCGTGGGATAGGCACAAGGCTATCCTAACTATAAGTTAAGGGCAGGGACTAATGAAAGTATTTAGAAAACTGGGCAGACTAGATGGGCCGAATGGTTCTTATCTGCCGTCACATTCTATGTTTCTATGTTTCTATGCTGCCATCTCTTCCCCAGGTAAACAACACACATGCAACTGGCCATCCAACTGACCTAAAAGAATACTTGATTCATCAGACCAGGCAACCATATTCCATTGCTCCATGGTCCAGTTCTGACGGTAATGTCTCTATTGAACACACTTTTGGTGGTGGACAGGGGTCATCGTGGGCACTGACCGGTCTGTTGCTACACAGCCTTGTATGTAGCAAACTGATGGGCTAGCCTTCGCTTACCACATGAATCAAAGAGCTTTGGGCACTCATGACCGTCACTTCAATTCACCAGTTGTCCTTCTTTGCACCACTTTTAGTATGTACTAATCACTGCATACTGGGAACGCCCTACAAGAAGACCCCACAAGACTTGCCGTTTTGGAGATGCTCTGAGCCAGTCGTATCACTTGGCCCTTGTCAAAGTCACTCAGACCTTTTTGCTTGCCCAGTTTTCCTGCTTCCAACACATAAAATTCATGAACTAACTGTTCACTTGCTGCTTAATATATCCCACTCCTTGGCAGGTTTTCTAACAAGAAAAGAGGAGATTACCCAACCCGGGTGTCCTATAATAAGGCAACCAGATGGGTAGAAACCCAGTCCAATCTTGAGCTAAAACGTAGCAAAAACAAAAAAACTTTATTAAAGTCTATTAAAAGACTGGGTGAGGGTTGTAATGGACAGAGTCCTATAGGGAGAATGATAGCTGCATAGGTAATCAGCTTACAATAGACTGATTCTATTAGGCAAGCCCCTTACTTATAGGTCGAGGCAGTATGCTAAGCCATGCAACAATCCGGGAAACAAAACAGCAGTAGGGACAGGAGGGAGGAGAGAGAAACAATAATAATAATAAAATAAAATAAATGATCTCACACGCCAATCCCCTAAAGTCCTGTGCTAGCCCTTATTCTCCTGAATAACACCTTCGTGGGTGTTCTATTCTAAGACTCAACTAAGTCCATACAGATATCGCCCCAGTTAAAAAACTAAACAAACATGAGTGCAAAAAAGGTGCTGAAGTGCTCAAGTAAGTGAAGGCTGACTGAACCCGACGCGCGTTTCGGCGTAACCGTACGCCGTCATCAGGGGTATCTAATGGGAGGTTGTCCCCGCGGTTTATTTAAACCGGCATCTCAATTAGGTCCACGTGGGTATCTACCAATCCCGTGTATTCAGAGCAGAGAGGGGGCGTGGCATGAATATGCCGTAGAACCAGCCCCTCACGTGTTCTCCGACCAAATCACTGAGACCAGTGCATTTAGACCGGGATTTAACCCTTGGAGTGTCCAAAGGTTGCCACTGAAAATGTAATAAAGGATCACATAAAATGAATATGTATAAATAGGAGCCTACAGCTAGTTTGAGATATAAATTACAGATATCCGTATATAGCCGGTTTTACAATAACCTGGCAACATGAAAACAGATACTGAGTTATCACTGGCAAATAACTGTAGATATCATCCAAGTTTATATATTTAAGTAAATGATCCTAGATTTACATGGGGTATAATGGGGCACTCAAGACAAGGGTGGCAGGCTAACCCACAAGTATACAGGCCATAGTGAGAGTATATTTGGGGGGGGGAGCCTAGAAGTGTCAAAAATAGAAATCAATAAAGAAATATATACATATATACAAGCTTGTTATTAAGATAACATTATTTGTCAGAATATGGCAGTACTTTAAATGAATGGGGAGTAAGAGAAGCCCTCATTCAACCCTGTAGGTGAACGTGTTTTGAGATGATAGATCCAGAAAGCTTCTCTCTGTCTAAGTCTCAAATCCCAGTTCCCTTTTCTAGGGGGTTGAGGTATATGCTCAAGGCCCATAAATCGAATACCCGCTGAGGAGTGGTTATGGTATTGGTGTAGGTGTCTTGAGACAGGCGTCTCCAGATGTCGTCTAACTGAGTTAACGTGTTCGCGTATCCTAAGTCTGAAATGGCGAAAAGTCTTTCCCACATATTTTAGACCACAGGAGCAGGTCAGTAAATAAATCACTCCTGTTGTATGACAATTGAAAAATGAACGAGGTTTAAACGTCTTTGAGTCACCCATGTCAGGGATTGTCTTGGATTGTCTACTGATGAATGGGCATGCACTACAGTGACCACATTGAAAGGTACCCATAGGTAAGTATTTATGAAAATAGCCAGAGGGGGAAGTTGTTGAGAGATGACTGGGTGCTAAAATATCTCTCAGGTTCCTGCCTCTTCTTGCTGTAATCGAAGGGAAAGGTGGTAGGATTTCTTTTAAGTGCTTATCAGACTTCAGGATGGGCCAGAATTTCCTAAAGAGATTTGACATAGTGTCCCAACCAGCATCGAACGTACCAATGCAGCGTATTGTGTTCTGCTCAGTCTTTCGACTCACATCTGTGATCAGTGTTTCACGTTCAGTTTGGACAGCTCTAAGATAAGCTCTTTTCAGAACCCTGTTTGGGTAGCCCTTGGTCTTAAACATATGTCTTAACTCATTCGCCTTAAGTTTGAATTCTTCCATTGTTGAACAATTCCGGCGAAGTCTCAGGTATTGACCTATGGGGATTCCAGACTTGAGCGGTGTAGGATGATGGCTGGTCCAGCATAGAAGGTTATTGGAGGCAGTCTTTTTCCTGAATAGGGTTGTATCAATTTTGCCCCCAGATACCTGTAGTGTTAGGTCTAGGAAACAAAGTTTTTGACCTCCCACTTCACTCGTGAAACGTAGATTGAATTCGTTATTATTCAACAACTTCCCCCTCTGGCTATTTTCATAAATACTTACCTATGGGTACCTTTCAATGTGGTCACTGTAGTGCATGCCCATTCATCAGTAGACAATCCAAGACAATCCCTGACATGGGTGACTCAAAGACGTTTAAACCTCGTTCATTTTTCAATTGTCATACAACAGGAGTGATTTATTTACTGACCTGCTCCTGTGGTCTAAAATATGTGGGAAAGACTTTTCGCCATTTCAGACTTAGGATACGCGAACACGTTAACTCAGTTAGACGACATCTGGAGACGCCTGTCTCAAGACACCTACACCAATACCATAACCACTCCTCAGCGGGTATTCGATTTATGGGCCTTGAGCATATACCTCAACCCCCTAGAAAAGGGAACTGGGATTTGAGACTTAGACAGAGAGAAGCTTTCTGGATCTATCATCTCAAAACACGTTCACCTACAGGGTTGAATGAGGGCTTCTCTTACTCCCCATTCATTTAAAGTACTGCCATATTCTGACAAATAATGTTATCTTAATAACAAGCTTGTATATATGTATATATTTCTTTATTGATTTCTATTTTTGACACTTCTAGGCTCCCCCCCCCAAATATACTCTCACTATGGCCTGTATACTTGTGGGTTAGCCTGCCACCCTTGTCTTGAGTGCCCCATTATACCCCATGTAAATCTAGGATCATTTACTTAAATATATAAACTTGGATGATATCTACAGTTATTTGCCAGTGATAACTCAGTATCTGTTTTCATGTTGCCAGGTTATTGTAAAACCGGCTATATACGGATATCTGTAATTTATATCTCAAACTAGCTGTAGGCTCCTATTTATACATATTCATTTTATGTGATCCTTTATTACATTTTCAGTGGCAACCTTTGGACACTCCAAGGGTTAAATCCCGGTCTAAATGCACTGGTCTCAGTGATTTGGTCGGAGAACACGTGAGGGGCTGGTTCTACGGCATATTCATGCCACGCCCCCTCTCTGCTCTGAATACACGGGATTGGTAGATACCCACGTGGACCTAATTGAGATGCCGGTTTAAATAAACCGCGGGGACAGCCTCCCATTAGATACCCCTGATGACGGCGTACGGTTACGCCGAAACGCGCGTCGGGTTCAGTCAGCCTTCACTTACTTGAGCACTTCAGCACCTTTTTTGCACTCATGTTTGTTTAGTTTTTTAACTGGGGCGATATCTGTATGGACTTAGTTGAGTCTTAGAATAGAACACCCACGAAGGTGTTATTCAGGAGAATAAGGGCTAGCACAGGACTTTAGGGGATTGGCGTGTGAGATCATTTATTTTATTTTATTATTATTATTGTTTCTCTCTCCTCCCTCCTGTCCCTACTGCTGTTTTGTTTCCCGGATTGTTGCATGGCTTAGCATACTGCCTCGACCTATAAGTAAGGGGCTTGCCTAATAGAATCAGTCTATTGTAAGCTGATTACCTATGCAGCTATCATTCTCCCTATAGGACTCTGTCCATTACAACCCTCACCCAGTCTTTTAATAGACTTTAATAAAGTTTTTTTGTTTTTGCTACGTTTTAGCTCAAGATTGGACTGGGTTTCTACCCATCTGGTTGCCTTATTATAGGACACCCGGGTTGGGTAATCTCCTCTTTTCATGTTTGTAATTACAGGGTTATGCCCTATTACCCAGTCTAGGTGACCGTCTCTCTTGGGGCACGGAAGTTGGGTTTGGAATTTTCTTCCCAATCTTCTGACCCCTAGAGGCTTTTTCAATTTTTCTAACAATATAACCAATGTTTTTCACTTCACCTGTCAGTGGTATTATTGTTGTGGTTGATTAGTTTATGCACAAGTAGAAATACATGTTGTGTGCCAACAATCAATTTAGCCAAAATATATCAATTTAAAAAAACAAACAAAAAACATGCTTTATATGAATATATTCCCCATAATGATTGTCTTAGTTACGGTTCACTGCGGGAGGGCACGGATCACCGCCAAACTCTGTTTTTTATTATGACTCTAGTCAAGATGTATGTCAAAAAAATACCCACACTCCCATGAATAATGCAAATCAGATTTTATCTGCACACATACACACACACTGCACACATACACACACACTGCATTCATACACACACTGCACTCATACGCACACACTGCATTCATACACACACACTGCATTCATTATATACACACACTGTAAATAAATATTCAATTAATATAATTTTTTTAGTATCTAATTTTATTTAGAAATTTACCGGTAGCTGCTGCATTTCCCACCCTAGTCTTATACTCGAGTCAATAAGTTTTCCCAGTTTTTTGGGGGTAAAATTAGGGGCCTCGGTTTATATTCGGGTCGGCTTATACTCGAGTATATACGGTAGTTATTATACAAATTGATATTATATACACCAAAATTGGAAAAGAGAATTGATACTTCTCTATCAAAATTCCAAAATGAACTGCTGTACAATATAATTACCTTATTAGTCAAAAGAAGGCAGAGTTATCACCCGACGTTTCGGCGCTGGTGGCCTTTATCAATTATTACACCATTTTGATTGTATAATAAAATCTGATTTGCATTATATGAGGGAGTGTGGGTATTTTCTTAACATATGATTACTATGTAAGAGAAGAGGAGATTGGACTTTTTAGTAGTAATATACTTATACATGCTACTTTGTATGCATTTTATATTTCTTTGTGATACTCAATAAATGTAATTTTTTAAATACCCTTACTCCATCTCCTCCATATATCTGGTATCCACCTGAGGGAAGTGTCACCTCTAAATTGACACTGATGCCTACAGCACTTAGAGCCAGTCCCCAAAAGGCTCTATAAAAGGTGAGCACCAAATTTATACTTGTGTTCTACAATACTTAATTGAAGATAAATCTGCACTAGGAGTCTTCTTTTGTGCTTTATTTTGGAGATATAATCCGCAGACAGAAGGAAGAAAGGAGCATCTTCTATTCCTAGGTGTTGCTGCCTACCTTGAAAGGCACACTGGTCGATGTGTTTAGAGCCTATACCCTCATAAAAGGCTCTTTACAATGTGAGTTCCCCCCTTTTTATACTTTTCACTCTAATATCAAGTTATCTGACAGTACTACCCTATATATTTCCTTTGTTTATTTTTCATGTACACCCCGTGCCTATTGTAAGGGGTAAGTGCATAAGGATTATTTATATTATACTTTTTAAGCGCTGCACCTATATCAAGTGTTGGTTTAATGTTTCTCACACTCTAAACTCACTGCTTGGTATTCTGTTTTTTTACTATGTAAGCCACCTAAGGGGGTGGTTATTATACCCTTTTGCAACTAGTTGGTATTCACAGGCTGTACATGAATGGATTAACCCCTACATGCTTTAATCTAGTCAAGATGTAAGCAGAACATTTTTGCCAAAAAAACAAACATTTTTATCTGCATCTTCACAAGCAATTCTGGTAACACTAAGTATGAGTATAAATCCCAATATTTAATTTTTGCATTAAAACATCTCCCTATATAATATCGATATGAAATTCTCATATTGACTGTGTTGTAAAATCATTGATATCTCAACAAGATCAAAAGGTAACTTATGTCAATTTAAGGACTGCTTTGTCTAATGGGCTAAGCCGAGGGTGACAAAAGTTGACTAATGGTGGGTCTTCCGACATCAACTTTTCTTCACAGCAGCCATTGCAAGTCCCTCCAGTCAATAATATAATCACACTAGCAACAGATGTGGGAAAAGGTATCTTCCCGCACATTGCGCAGTGGTCTCATGTAGATAATCCATAGACCCAGGGCCGGATTAAGAGCCCAGTGGGCCTGGTGCTGACAATTATGATGGGCCTATTTACAGAATCTTTTCGACCAAAAACACTAAAACGGTCATACCTCCCAAGCGTCATGTATCTGATGGAGATGGTGTTGGAGGGAAACTCATAGGATGCAGCTATAAGAAAACACATACTCTATGCTAATCTCTCTCTAATTTATGCTTTCATCTTTCAAGTAAATCCATACCCCCTAACAGCAGTGTCCAGTGAAGCAGGAAGTCAATGGGCGGGGTAAAAGGGTGGGCCACTGGTGCGAATCACGTCACCAGACCTGCCAAAAGGGGAGAACATGCCCAAAAAGGGGGCATGTCTGTCCAAAGAATTTGAAGGACAGCCTGGCATGAATGCATGTCAGGCTGCCCGCCAATCCTGCAGGCTGGCCAACTAAGGGCATACTATGCAGGCAGCATTCTGAGGTTGACATAAATGCGTCTAATGATGCGCTCACTCCATGCTTTCTAAGGACTGTCCCCTAGCACTTGCTGGTCCACTTGTCTCCTTATCTTCTTACTAGCAGGCAGAAGTTCCTGGTATACAGTCTGAGACAGATACAATGTGTATGTAGTGAGTGTAGAAAAAAAGAGGGGACATACCACAGTGTTAGAGAGACCAACAGCATTACCTAAACTAATTTTATTGTCAGCCAGTCCACACAGGTTTTGTTCCCATACATCCCTCTTAAGCTTCCAAACTTAAAGGGACACTATAGTCACCAGAACAACTACAGCTTATTGTATTTGTTCTGGTAAGTAGAATCATTCCATTCAGGCCTTTTGCAGTAAACACTGTCTTTTCAGAGAAAATAACTCCACTGGCCACTCCTTAGATGGCTGCTAGAGGTGCTTCCTGGGGCGGTACTGCCTAGTGTGCAGCACTGCCATTCAGTGTCTCCACCCTCTGCATGCAGACACTGAACTTTCCTCATAGAGATGCATTGATTCAATTTATCTTTATGAGGAGATGCTGATTGGCCAGGGCTATGTTGGACTTGTGCTGGCTCTGCCCCTGATCTGCCTAGTTAACAGTCTCAGCCAATCCCATGGGCAAGTATTGTAATTTGCTCAGACCACCACTTCTGATGATGTCAGCAGACAGTCAGTTCAGAGGCAGAGCCAGCAGCTGCAGACTTGAATACAAGTTATATTTTACTATACTTAGGGAGGCAAGTAGGGTCCAGGGTGGTGGTTTTAACATAATAGGGTCAGAAATACTTGATTGTGTTCCTGACCCTATAGTGCTCATTTAAGCAAGAGTATGTAAAGAGTAGTTAGGGTTGCCACCTTTCTTGGGAAAAAATACCAGCCTTAATCATTTGTATAATCACAAGGAGTGACATCAGAGAAAATTCTGTAAAATCACCAACACACTACTCACAGTTTGATTCTGCTGTATAGATGGATTGCTCCCAATGTCTCCCTGTCTCCCAGTGTCTCAGTCTCGCAAGTCACCCAGTGTCTCAGTGTCCCTATGTATCACAGTGTCAGTGTCCCCATGTCGCCCAGTCCCCTAGTCTCCCAGTGGCTCAGTGTCCCCACTTCTCCCAGTGTCCCAATGTCTCAGTGTGTCCCCATGTCACTAGGATACTGGGGACACAGTGAGACCCGGGGACACTGAGAGACATGGGGACACCGAGAGACCCGGGAACACACAGACATGGGGACACTGGAAGACATGGGGACACTGAGACATTTAGGGAAACTGGGAGAAATGGGGACACTGAGACACTAGGAACACAGACACTGAGACATGGGGACATTGAAACATTTGGGGACACTAAGACACTAGGGACACAGAGACATGGGAACACAGACACTGGGAGACTAGGGGACACTGGCTGGGAGAGAGACACTTGGGGACACTGGGAGACATGGGGACAGTTGTGGACATAGACATGGGGACATTGGGACATATAGGGACACTGGGAGACATGGGGACACTAGGCACACTGAGACACTAGGAACACAGACACTGGGAGACATGGGGACACTGCAACATTTGGGGACACTAAGACACTAGGGACACAAAGACATGGGAACACAGACACTGGGAGACTAGGGGACACTGGCTGGGAGACAGACACTTGGGGACACTGAGAGACATGGGGACACTGAGAGACATGGGGACACTGAAACATTTGGGGACACTAAGACACTAGGGACACAGAGACATGGGAACACAGACACTGGGAGACTAGGGGACACTGGCTGGGAGAGAGACACTTGGGGACACTGGGAGACATGGGGACAGTTGTGGACATAGACATGGGGACACTGGGACATATAGGGACACATGGGGACACTAGGCACACTGAGAGACATGGGGCACAGACACTCCGAGACTTGGGGACACTGAGACACTAGGGACACTGGCTGGGGGACATGGGGACACTGGGAGAAATGGGGACATAGTGTCTCCGTGTCCCAATGTCTCAGTGTCTCCCAATGTCCCTATGTCTCACAGCGTCCCCATGTGTCTCAGCGTCCCCATGTGTCTCAGCATCCCCATGTGTCTCAGCATCCCCATGTGTCTCAGCGTCCCCATGTGTCCCAGTGTCCCCTAGTGTCTCAGTGTCCCCATGTTTTCCAGTGTCCCCAAGTGTCTGTGTTCCCAGGTCTCCCAGTGTCTGTGTCCCCATATGTCCTAGTGTCTCAGTGTCCCCTAGTGTCTGTGTCCCCTAGTGTCTGAGTGTCCCCATATGTCCCTTAGTGTCCCCTAGTGTCTCAGTGTCCCCATGTGTCCCTACTATCTTTCCCCCCATCCCTCACTTACTGTAGAGCTGTTGTCTGGACTGTGCTGTGCTGTGTTGCTGCTCCCTCATGGATCAGTGAGTAGTAGAGAGAGGCAGGGATATTCTGTAACTTCCTATACCTGCCTCTCTCCACACACAGTGACCCCTACTGGCCGGTGCTGGTATTGCAGAGTAATCGCAGAGTAATCATTTATTCTGAGAAAAATACCTGCATTTGTATTGCTGGTATTACTGCAATACCGGCACGGCCAGACAGCCTCAAATACCGGCTGTGCCAGTAAAATACCAGTCAGGTGGCAAACCTAAGAGTAGTGTGTAAAAAAAAAAAAAAAAAATTTATTTTTTTTTTTAAATGGGCCTATTCCATGGGCCTGGGCCTGGAGCTGCAGCTCCATCAGCCCCTATGTTAATCCGGCCCTGCATAGACCTCTGTGTTGTACTCTCACACATGCACAAGAGTACACCAGTGATGTGACTCTTCGTGAATAAAGTTCGTAACCTGAAAACTGACACAATGAAAAAATGGCTTCTCCTTCCTTGTCGCCGCACACGAAGTGGGCACGTAACCTTCAGGAGTCATTGCAAAATATGCAGAGATCCTTTAAATGACAGAGCTGTATTATATGTGCATGAGATATGTGCATTAATATGCTTAAGAATGGCAAAATAACTGAAAATGTTGGTTTATTTAGTCAGAATGCAAAATTGCCATTGACCAAATTAACAAATGACTTACTGACCAAATGTCACTGGGTCATTCAGTTATTTTGCCCTTTAACCCCCCAAGGTCAATAATAACAATTACTAGTCTAACCACCTACCACCTATGGGTGGGATTGGGAGTTCACTCGGTTTTTCTGCTTTACTAATAAGTAGACCCCATCCATTGACCACAAGTAGGGGCAGCGGGGTACATTAGGATGTCCCACACCATAATTTTTTTTATCGGCCCCAATCCACTGGCCACAGGTGGGGGCATGGTTTGATCATTTAAAGTCCTACACCCAATGTTGACGGGTAGGGGCACAGGGGTCAGGCCCCCCTTTTATTTTACAGATCCTATCCCCATTGTAAGGGGAAGTGTTTAGTTTTTATGCCCCCACATAAGAAATGGCAGGTGGTGGCAAAAGGCAGGTTTCAACCTCCCTTATAGTAATATGGGGGCCAAATGACCCAATAGGCTTATTAATTTATTTTACATTTTAATCTGGTGTCTGGCTAGCATTCACTGACCCGTCATATGAGTGATCCTCGCACTTCCAAGGTTTTTTTGTACTTATTTGCCTGCTGGTAACCAGAGAAATTAGTGGTTGGCCAACATTCTTTAAATAAACTAAAATTTCACCGAAACGAATGGATGGGTTACCAAACCTTGGAAAAAACAAAAATCTAAAATATCATGAAAAGAGATGATATCATCTATACATCACTAAGAACCACTGTAGTATTTTTTTCTAAACATTCCAAAGCTTAAAATAATTACCATTTTTTTAAAGCAATAGTATAGAAACAAGCATGCAAACTATCAACAATAATACAATAAAAGAAAAAAAAAGAATACATTGATGTTACTGGTAAAAATATTTAGACATTTTTTTTTTTTTATCATGAAGCCATTTGTATGTTCTGTCTACACAATGCCATGGGATAGGTGGCAGCGAACCTTCGGCTTTAAAACTCTTCTCTATAAAACATCTGATGATACTCTGTGGGTGACCTCTGCACAAATGAAGTCAAGTGTGGAATGTTGTGACCTAAAAATGGAGCTAGTGGGTCACACAGGGTTAGACGTTATTTTAATATTGTAAATATAGTAAGGTCTCAAATTCCCTTGGAGTGGAAAATACAACTCTCAGAATTAGATTTAAAGGGATTGCAAAGCCATATAACAAACGATTTACGTAAATAATAGACTTTAAAAGCAGAATGAAAGCCATGTGATTCCTTTATTTCATCAGTTCCTTGCTTAAAAGGAAAGTCCATTGGCCAAAAACACACACAAAAAAAAAGATTTAAATAAACAAATTTACTGTTAGTGGATACACCCACAATGAAAACATGCGTGCGCTTAATAAAGCATTTGTTTTCATTGTGTGTGTATATGTAAAAACAGTTTGCAAAAGCTGCAAGTCTCTTGTCTGCACCTTTGCATACCCTCTCCTTCTAAACCCACGCAGACTGCTAACCAATTCCCAACGCAGCTCAATAGGAAGTATTTGCACGGCAGGTGCTCTGGTCAATTGATGTCTCTTGAGTTTAGCTCCACTGAGCTAAACAACCAGGAAGTAACAGGACCCGTTGTCTGACTGACTGTAAGAAGTTTAATTTATAAAATTGTCAGTTTCTATTGAAATCTTGACTTTTTGTAAAAATTAAAAAAAAAAGAGGATACAAAGCAAGCTAAAGTGCTTTAGATATCTTAGGTGTCCCTTTAAACACTCATTTTAAACAACAAAATCCCTTCCAAAGAGTAATTGCCATTTTAATGGATCTATTGGACATTTAGTAAATTCAACACCAAAAGAACCTGGTAAACCACAGAAAACATTTTTCCAACATTTTACCATATTACCCCGAAATTACCCCAAAGTGTTTACACATTAGGAAAATGAACCACAAACACCTTCCTTAAATTGATGATGTTTGCACTCAACATTTCCAAATATTTACCCGTGTTCACCAGGTAATTAATGAATGCAACTAAACGATAAATAAGTAGCAACAAAATAAGGCAGCTTCAAAATAGCAGGGAAATCGATAAAACCGCAAATACACATATACACCACACCTCACATGTCCAATCTGAACACGTTTAAAGAAACAAACAAACACATGTGCATGTGTTGGTTTTTAACCGGCTACTGTCACACTTGTCACCTATTAGCTTAACGACTGCACTATAAAAGGGGTCAAACAGACAGGTCAGATCTCTCGGGGCACAGGTTTTTAAATGGCGACTAAAGTTAAATCTGGGTTCAAACTTCATCATCATTATCTGTAAAACCAATTTATATTAATTGGATATTATTGGGTTACAATTGTGTTGAATATGCTTATATGGTTATAGACCAAAGTCAGAAAGAATTATCAGATGACAACTCTGACATCTGATAATTAGCCCTTTGGAGTGGGAGTGTCGGTATGGCATCAGGAATGACAGGCTGACATACTGCCCCCTAACATGCAGGACCATGCAGAGAGCGCTGCTGAAGATGCGAGACACCAGGGAACTAAACTGGGACAACAGGACTGTCTGGAGCCCTGTCTTATGTTTCTCTTTGTCCAACTGCAACCCAAGTAACATGAACATTTATTTTTGCAATCCAAATAAATTGAAAACAACTGTTTCTGAAGATGACTACAAGGATACATGTTTGTGCCTGTCTCATCAGCTGTAACTACTGCATGCATGGCCATGGTGGCATTCACACGGGCATGCTGGGTGCTGAGTACAGAGTTAGATGATCTTGGGTGTCAGCCATGGGCAGGGACAAGGGACAACGGGGGAGGGGTGATTGTAAGATAGAAAGCATGTTAGATATTTATTACCCATAAACAAGTGTCAAGTGCTTTTTAAAACCTCCGTCATTAAACTATTCAACATCTCGCTGTATTACCAAGCGTAAATTCTTTAGGACAACTGCTATTGGACCCTTAAAGAGTGGTATAGAAATATTATAATAAAATTTTTTTTTGTTTTGTTTAAATTTCACGGAAATCAGTAGCTCTGCCATTCACTGCAGTGTTCCTGTGAAGTCACGTGACATGAATGGGAGAGAATAATGCATTCCCGTGATACACTCCCATTGCATCTCATTAATGGCTGGGTTCTGGATGGAACCCACGGAGAATTGTTTTCAAACTAATAGCATTCCTCCCAAGTGTGCCTATTTAGGAGGGACAGTTCCTATTATGGACCCAAATCACTCTGTCCCTCTTTTCTATCCCAATGTCCCTCTTTTTAGAAGCTCCATATTGTTGGTTTGTCTGAGTATATAACAGAGCTCCACAGCAATAATACAGTAATGTGTCTTTAAACTACAATAAATGTGTTTAGAAATCAGTCTGTGTAAATAAAATACATTCTTCTTGTTCTATATTACGTTGTAGTTGCATAAATTGTTACTAATAAATCACCTAAAAAATTTCAAAACGGCTCAGCCCATGGCTACACCCCAACTCACCCCCTCCCCCCCCCCCCCCCCCCGCAAAAAGTGTACCTCTTTGTCTATTTGAAATGTTGAGAGGTATGTAACAACATGGACTAAAAACACATATGAAAAACTGCTCCCTCTAGCGCAAGGATTCTCAACCCAGTCCTCAAGGACCCCCTACCAGTCCAGGATTTAGGAATTATCTGGGTGTGTCTAAGGTGTTATTTTTTTCTTTTTCTAAACACCTTAGACACACCCAGGTAATTCCTAAATCCTGGACTGGTAGGGGGTCCTTGAGGACTGGGTTGAGAACCCCTGCGTCTAGCGGATCCAGTGGAGGTGAATTTTACTTACCCCTGGTTGTCCCTCGAGGCCTCCACCTTGTTAAAGCTCCAGGTCCTCTGCGGCTCCTGGCGCTTCAGTTGCCAGGACCCACGTTAGTGATGTACTCTCGCACATGCACAAGAGTACATCACTGAAGTCTATAGAGGAACCTGAGGTATGCCCCATAGACAAAGCCTGAATTCCACAGTCATCGTTTATAATGGCTGCTGGGATTGAACTAATGTTGACAGTCAGAGGACCTCCTCCTTTTGTCAAGCTCTGTCAAGCTTTACAATAAGGCAAAGTAATAGACAAATCTGTTTTAAGTTCTGCAAGACAGAAGCCGGATTCATGTTCTCGCTACAGAATTTCTCTTTCCTGTCGTCTATAAAATCAGGTTGGATACTTAACCGGTTATTTTGGCTCCTAAGGTCTATACAGATTTATTGGTCCCTATTGAAAAAGCTGGCTGAATTTCTACCAAGTTTAGCTTTAAACTGAAGTCAAAATTTCATAACTGATGTATAAGGATCGAAGAGGGTACAGCAGCAACCATGGATAGATTTTCCATAAGGCCACCGAGTCCACCAGAGGAGGCAGTCAAGCGAAGGGCGGCATGGCTGGTAGGGAGCCTTTACTGGCTAGCCGATTCTCCTGCTGTGGGGCCAAGCCAACCGGGGAGAGCTCCTCCAGGGCCAGCACTCAATACAGAGGAGGTTTCATTGTATCAGAGTGTTGCTATGGGTTACCACGGCACCTCTCTAATACAATCCCCTGGTGCCGGCTGGAAAGAGGTGTCTGCACCCACCGTGGTGCAGACTGGAACATCTCCCATCAGGCCACCTGGGATCAGATACTATCAACCCACTACAGATCCTATACTCCTTTTACCCCAACAACAGGCCCTCCTCCCTCTCAATGCACACATTACAGCCACTGTCTTCCCCAACACACCCAACAGTCCCTATCACTCATAAATGCACACTACAGCGCCTCTTCCCTGCACACATACATTACAAACCTGATCCTCTATATATGTTTTCTACAACCCCAATTTCCCCACTTATACACAACAACCTCAATTCCCCCCTACACACTCTGCAGCCCCATTTTTCTGCACAAAACATAAACTATAGTCTCTATCCTCACAAATGCACACATTACAGCCCTTGTCCACACACAGTCCCTATTCACGTGCCCACACAAGCAACATCTCAAACCTTGCATTAGCAATATCCTATTCGCATACCCCATACATTTGCATATATGTATGTTTTTTATAGATATATATATAGTGGTGGTGCATTGAGGAAGCTGGCCTTGGGGCAGCAAAGACGGTAAATCCGGACTGTCAGCTACTGTGCTGCTGGGCCCCAGCCAGGGCACCTGACAGCTCAACATATCTCCATGACCAAATCTAACCCTGGTACACAATATGGAAGCAGACCTGCTTCTCTTCACAAAGACTCTGTTTTCCCACTAGACACCAAGATCTGCTTTTGGTTTAAGGCAGGAGAAGATAATTCTGGTTTAGCTTAGACAGAGAACTTCTGGCTCTCCTGTAACTAACCTGTAGTGTAGGCAGATACCAGGGAGACGCTAAGGCACTCTCTGTACCATAACCACTACATACATATGTGGTAGTTATGGTGCTTAGAGTATTACTTTTACTTTAAATCTTAAAATACAATAAAATATAATGTATACATTTGATGATCATTTGACCAGCACAATGTATAAATTGCATTTTATTTTCTTCTGAATGCCAACAAGCCATCCGTTATAAAGCGACAGGTGCACTATAAGACAGCGGATCAGTTGTTAACCTTTTTTTAACAGAGATCCAAAATATTTACATGACATTAGCTTCATGATACATTCTTCAAATGTAAAATTAGCTCGGTGACCCACTTTTCAACTGTAACACAATATATAGCAAGATACATTTTACAAAATGCCTTAATTAGACTCTTCCCGGGCCCAAGAGGCAGCTCATTGCCCCAGAGAAAGCAGAAAACATGAGAATAAACCTGAATATAACACAAATAGAGTCCAGACTTAGGGGGAAATACCACTGGGTGAAAAAGTTATTATAGTGTCTTGTATGCTTTATGAAAAGTTAATCTCAAAGCTTTATACAGTGAAACCTCGGAAGTCGAAAGGTCCCTTTCTCGAACAATTCGGAAGTCGAACACAAATTTCGACAAAAAATGTCTCGGTACGCGAACAATCCTCGGTACCCGAACAAATCATGCCACAAACATGTTCAATTAGACACACTTTAGACACATTTAAATGCCAGACAAACAATAATTTCTCTTCTCCTTTCCACTCACGCCTTCAACTCTCATAATTACAGGTAAAGTGAAGTTACATTTTCATTTCATTTACTTTACATTGTGTTTGTTAATTTTTTTTCCTGTATGATTTTATGCATGTAAGGCATTTTTAAACTGTAAAATTTGTGTTAAAATGCTGTAATTTTGGGGGGTGTGGAACGGATTAATTAAAATTACATTAATTCTTATGGGAAATGTTGATTCGGTTCTCAAACAAATCGGAAGTCAAACAGCCTTCTGGAACAGATTAAATTCGAGTTCTGAGGTTCCACTGTATATTATTATTATATATTAATAGACATTTGACCATTTTCAGATTAATGTACCCTTTCTTGTCATATGTGCTAATTTGTGTCCCCTGTAAAAATATAGATTTACTCAAGAATAATGTATCCTCATCAAACCAATCATTTCGTTTGGGCCTGTCAAAAAATGGTTACTTATTGGTTACTGGAGCAGTGGCAATGGGCAGTGATCTTTTTTTGCAATTAAGTTCCCAACATTTTACCTTAAACAGAGATTAAAAAACAAAAAAAATCTTAAACCACCAAAAACAAATATTGGAAAACAGGGAGTAACTGAAAAAGTATTGAATAATTGCACAATGGAATATCTTAGATATAGGAGACTTACAGTCCGAATTCCTTTCTATCATGTTATATTTTCAAACCCTAGTTTTGTAGTGGCATTCAACATGTATAGTTATAGACAAACATATCTTTGGCTTTCAATGATACCTTTCCCAACGAATTTAGTCCTGCTGAGTCGAGGGGAACATACAGCGGACACCCTCCTCCAAGTACCTCCATGGTGACTACCACCACCATCAATGGTAATTCCGTCCCCTGTTGAAGAGGAATTGCGCTGTCCTCTTAGAAACGAAAATCTGTGTACAAGAGAAGGGGAGGAGTCTGAACCAGATGAAGGGGTAGATCTGGAATTTTTTGAGGAACCCAGGCCAGGTACATCTCCGGGTTTTGGTTCTCCTTTGCCAGGGAAAAGCCAAGAAGCAGCTGTGTGGGTTGAAGTTTTCCTCCGGGAGCAAAGTGGACTCTCCAGGGCAGCAAACATGGTTGATGTATCAGCCCTGCTCACGGGGTCCTCCAATATATCAGCCATGGGTGCAGAGCAGAAACTAACAGGATTCTTAAGAGCAGCCATGTACGACCGTCGGAAGCGGCACTTTGTCTCCTGGACATTCAAGTTGTTATTTAGTTTTCTATTTAGACAAGGGGTGCATGCCCCCTCCTCACTGGTCATACCAGTCCCACAAACCCACTTATAATTAGCGACACTCGAAACAGGATCTCTGTTCACTTGAGGGGCCTTGGGGGGATCCCCCATTTCAGGTTGACCAGAGGAAACAGATGGCGGGTGGTCCGCCGCAGAAGCTATGTCCAATAGTTCTACATAGTCCCCTTCCAGCTCCAGGTGTGTGGAGTCTTCCAGGCTTGGTATCATTAGCTCGCAAGTTGTGGTTTCAAATTTTGCACAAATGAAGGTGTTACATCATCCGTGGTACCAACTCTGACATCATATTTGGGTACAAGAGAGGAGAGACCCAAAAAATTAGACAACCACACATCTGTTTTTATGGTTCCTTTTTCAGAAATCTATTAGATATTTCTGACTTGCACTCTTCTCATGTTGCGCATGAGCTAAACAAATTCTTTCACCAATCAAATATCATTTACTAAATAAGCATTCTGTATTATTTTTTAAAATCCACAGGCAAGTTCCAACTAAATAGGACAATGATGTACTCCAAGGCAAGTGTCTTCCACTATCAGCTCACATCTGTCGTTGACACATTGCTCGGTTTTCAGCAAGAAGGTGACAATTAAACGCTGTGTTAAATTGTAATTGGTTTCTGATCACTCCACAATGCCAAATTCCCCAAAAAAGAATTTACACGAGCTGCAGGGAGAGAAAGCCAAACATTAGGAACTGACGAGCACAAGACAGACATAACAATGTGCATGTGGATAAAGTGAATAAAATTGTAAAATACCGAATGATGATAATAACTACGATCAAAACATTTTACATCAGTTTTGCATTCCTTGTTAAGTAAATTTTACTTGAATCTGAACGGCAAACCTAAAGCTAAAATATCTGTGACTATGGCAGAAATTGAGAATGTATAGAAATTCAGAGATTAGGGAATAAACCGGTAAATGTTCTTCATTAAGAGGAAGCAATCAGCGAGTGTCATCTTGCTACAAGTTTAACCATCCGATAACTCTCCAACTGTTTTAAACTAAACATCACGAAAGTTGTAGTTGTAGAGGTACCTGTCTGCTCCCCTACAGGGAGATTGATTGAGAAAACAGTTGGAACGCTGCTGTGTCCTCTGCACAGATGTGAAGAGACATATGGGGTGTGTTTGCTAAACAGTGAGTTGCAATCAGTTGACAACGATGTTGTGAGATTTAGGCCAATGTATTTGAGTTGTTAAAATCACAACCTTCTCCTATCAGCGTTTTTGTAAGTCAGTTAAACACATCGCAACTCACTGTTTAGTGAATATGCCCCTTAACCCCTTAAGGACACATGACATGTGTGACATGTCATGATTCCCTTTTATTCCAGAAGTTTGGTCCTTAAGAGGTTAATGTTAAATCAGAAATAAATCAACGCCAAGCTAACAGTTGGCAAAGTGCAGCAGATTCGAGTATCCTGGGGAGTGCTTTCTAGTGTAGCCAATTTATAATCTAAAATAAAGAAAAACAACAATGAAAGAAAACAATGTTTCACCCTCCCCCCTTCTGTACAGCTGTGTACATGTTACCTCTAACGTGTGCACGTTCTGTGGGTTTCCTCCAGTCTGGTCCCAGTGCATCAGAATTGACTCTTTCAGTAGATTCCTTCCTTACAACACTCTTCTCCCACAACTTAGTTGCCAAGTGGTGCCAACCACACTCAAAGTGACATAAAAAGAGAAAAAGACCCTGACACACACATTGTCACAGAGGCCTCCACTCTAAAGACCCCCCCTCCCTCCTTTTTGCCCTTCCATTGATGCGATTGGGCGGCTGCCTTCTGAATTTAGCCTCACCAAAGACAGAGGAATGTAAAGTCAGAGCTTGGTGTCAGTCTGTCAGACATTAATAGAAGCCTCCCTCCCCCTCCGGCTTACTGGCACTGATCGCAGGCTAACAGTTGCATCAACAGTCACCTGCTGAGACCCCCAAACTCATGAACACATACATTGCATTTTGTTACTAACACACAGGACGTTTGAGTTGTATAAAATCGCACATGACCCACCAGTGCCAAGCCATTAAATGATCAGAATTTTAGTGAAGGACGGAACAATTGAAGAAAGTGAAACTAGCAGAGGAGAATACGAAAGTAGAACTTAGAGTTGACATAGAAACGGTACCCTATCCCTAGCAGGAATTTATGTCAATGCCAATTTTCTTTATTCCAAGAGAGCAACACTGTGGGTTAGGTAGGTTGCGGAATATTGGGCTATGTTTGCCATTCTTTTACGTCTCGCTGTAGACTAAGGCAATATAAGGACATGTGGGCAGATGGAGGCACTAGCCATTAAGGCACAGAACAGCTGTTATCACAAATCCTGCCTTGTTCCATCGCGAAGAGAAAAAAAATATACCACATACACATAAAATTATATATATATCAGGAATGTCAAACTTGGCCTTCAGGGGCGAAATACTACCAGAGTTTTAGAATTTCTATAATTAATGTCTAATCAAACAAATAAACGCATGCATCTTTATGCAACGTGAGGATTTTGAGTCTGTACACATGCTGCTTCTTGGAGCCTCGAGCACTGGCATTTGATGTTCTACTTTTATCGGGTAGCGAAATTGTATCATAAAAAAATGAATGAGTATATACTTTTCATGCCAGCTAACCCACCGGTGGGCATGGTCAAAAATGGTTGGAGACCGCATTTGCGTATTGAGGCAGGGTACATATTAATGATGAACATGACACATTGTTGCAGGTGTATGACAAAATGACAACTAACTCAGTGACAGCAGCAGTGACAGACAGGAAGGAGTTTCAGTAACAAAAAAATAATTCTTATTCTTCCTTCAGAAAAGTGGCAACAAACATAAAGTATACAAAACAAAGCAATGAACAGAATAACTTTTATACCTACCTCGTTTATCGTCAAAATTCACTGCGGCATTCAGTGTCTGAGATCCCAAATTTAAGCCTATCCCTGTGCTTTTGTCTTTGTTTTTTTTTGTTTTTTTGTTTTTAAGTTCTTAGTTTTCAGTGTCAGACTCTCTTGCCCCAGCCCGTGTAATCGCCTAGTTTGGCAGCTTCCCGCCCTGCCATCTCCTCCCCCAAAACAAGGGATAATAGCGAGCCGAGATGAAGAAAAAGGCTGGACTTGAGATTTCAAAAGCATTGATTGTCTATAGAGTTGGTGTCTTATTGTGTTTTTTTTTCTTTCAGTAAATCTCCCTTGTGTAAAACTGCTAACCTTAACTCTTTGATTGAAAGAGAAATTTGCAGTCCCCCTTCAGTACACAAATGGTTAAAGGGGATCTTTAAACGTTTGCTTTTATCCCCATCATTTGTGATAGTTAATTATGGTATAGAAAGAAAATAGTTCTCTGTTACCATAATTGTATTGTGAATTTGGTTTCAAACAAATTGCGATTCGTCACAATTTTGAGCGATCGCCAATTCGGCCGAACGTTAAATCTCAAAAAACGTCATAAGGATATGTCACAAAACAGAAAACAGACACTGGGCAAGTCATTTCATTTTTTTTTCTTTGTTTTTTTCTATATGTATTGGGGTTGATGTGTACTATGGTCGTTGCTGCCGCCCAGGAGTGATGGGAGTTTGAGCGCAGGACTTGTTTTTTTGTATTTGAAGTCGTTTCATTTGTTTCATGATTCAGAGTTTTGCTGTGACGTCAGAAAGAGAGGGAGGGCACGGGAAGAAACTGATTGTTTTGGATGGCAAATAAACAGCGTAGTTTGCCATGATGGACAAGAGATTTGGGCTATATCTCCCGATATATAAGAGGTGGCAAAAAAAGATGATTGACAGAAAAAATTATTAGAGATGAATAGTCACAAATCAAGTGACAAGTGACCAGCAGAGGGGGGAAAAGGAAAGAGCAGTAAAAAAAATCTATATATTTTCTAGCTGGTTTTGCATATTATTATTTATGTATTATTTAGATAGCTCCATCAGATTCCGTAGCGCTGTACAATGGGTAGACTAATAGACATGTAATTGTAACCAGACAACTGGACGTACAGGAACAGAGTGGTGGAGGGCCCTGCTCAATGAGCTTACATTCTAGAGGGAATATGTATTTTAGCCATTTTTGCGTTCCACTGCACTTATAGAAGAATTCTCGCTCCAATTTGGTTTGCCCGAATCGTTTTTCCACAATTGATCGGATCAATTAAATTCATCAGAACCGAAATGTCACATGAGCAAAACCTGGTTCATCCAAACCAAAAATGTTTTAATTGTTTTTTCGGCTGAATCAAATTTGTTTGCCCTGAGCAAGTCTACATATTATATAAAGACCTGGTACCCTGTTTAATGCAGAGTATATATTATAAAGTTTTTCTGGACTCATCTCATGGATTACTGGACGTTACAGAAACACCCTCACTAATTGGTTATGCAGATTGGTTATATTTTTTAGTCATTTCCCATCAATCAGGAGTAAAATCAGCACTTGTCCAAGCAGGCTGGAGTGAAAAATGTATAGATCAGAGGTATCTAACAGGTAACCTTCCAAAAGTTGGCTAACATCGCTGTGGGTGATGCCCACTGATGAATCTTGTTATATTGTCATGTTAATGATTGGTGTTTTTTTTTTTTAAGGTTTTTTGTTTTTTTGCAAGCATAGAACGTAAGACATTTCATCATATATACAATATAACAAAGTTATGTATGGTATGGTGATTGATGTTTTTCATTTCTCCCAGAAATGGTGACCCACATGGCAAAAAATATAAAAATAAAAATCAGTCTTTCTCAAACTTTTTCGCCAAGGACTCAAATTAGGTACTTAGCTTGGCAATGGCATTCTTTACATTCAATGTTAACTCAGTTAATGTCACGGATTCTTCAGGTGTAATGTAACACACAGCAGAACATCTTCATTAGACTCCTATGAGTGTTAGATATGTCTCTAGAGTGGGGCTGCCTAAAAGGTAGATCCCCAGTGGCTTTAAAACTACAGCTTCAATGATGCTTTGTCATTCTAAAGACATTCTAAAGTCATGCAAAGCATCATGGGAGTTGTAGTTCTATAACGTCTGGGGATCTACCTTTTGGGCACCCCTGCTCTAGAGGACTTAGGAAGGTAGGGCTGTTACAGTAATCGCCTGGCATCTTATTAACATGATGCGCCTGCTCTAACATTTGGGGACCCACTAAAATGGCATGGAGAGCCAGTTATCAAAAACACGGTGACCTGTAACAAGCCTAAATGATGATGTTTAAACTTTTCCAGCCATATTAACAAAGTAAGAAGAATAGAGAAGACGTAACGCGTTCTGGCTCTTTATCGCTGCAATTGTCCATTTGCTGAAGGTTAACGTTCATTATACAGATTCTAAATTAAGTTATTTTATCATCACTTGGTCTTCAGCCCATTATGTGACCCTGGAATAGTAGCACTGCCGAACCTAGTAGTCCTGTTGAAAGGGTTAAAATGACTCTTGAGTAAAGAGTAACAGGTGACACGGTAACACTAGCTGTGCTTTTTAACACAGGGCAAATCAGCGAGCAGTGAGCAGGCCCCTCGTACCCCCTCCCTTTCCTTTAATCTGCTCAGTCCCACAGCCCTCTAGCATGACAACATGAGATGCTAAGTGGAGGCCTTTTAAGTGCTGCGGGCCATTCTCAAGTGGAGTTTGAAGCAGCAAAGAGAAGTGAAAACAGGCTGTGGGAGTCAGACCCTTAGATACATTCCCATCGTCTGACTGGCATGTTGCAATCTTCACGGAGACATTCAATTCCAGCGAAGGCTGCGCAGACGTGCAAATCTTTATTAACTCTTTGTGCAATTAATACAGCCTTTGCTAATTAAAAGACTGCCCCTGGGAACGTCAGCGCGACTAGACATAACAAGATGAAGGGGTATAGATTTGGGCTGCATGTGCCAAGCTTAGTGTTACGAACGCTGGTATTTTAGATACCAGTTTGTTCGCTTTCTCCCGAATGGCTAGAGGCAGAGTGATTGTAGCTTGCAGTTCGAGTGTTGATTCCAACGTTCTCCAGATGAACAGACAGCATACCAGCAATGCTCAAAACAAGATATTTTAATAATTAAGGACCATTTAAGTTTCTGCTTTTGGCATATGAACAATTAAGCTATTCTCTCTGGCAATGGCGACTAACCTTGGAAATTAACCTAAAAGATGGCTTATCATGGGGGAATTGTAGTTCACAAACATCTAAGATGCTTATATTAGCCATCACCATCCTGTGGTATCTCTGTGTTTCTCTTTGTAATATGGCCACTGATAGCACGCTAACATTTTTTGTAATTTAGCCCCTACCCACTTCATCCACTCTGCGGTATCATCAACTAGCTTTGGTCCCACAAGTCTCTGCTGTCTTTGCATCTGTACTTGAAGTTGCCAGATCAACTATGTTTTCTTTGACCCACAAAACATGTTCACGCGGATGGGCAGCATGTGAAAAGTGCAGTCCTGCAGTATGTAGAACATAGAATTTTGCAAGGTTCCACGATCATTTATAACCTGAATTCCTTCTTGTAGTTTGGGAATTGTGCAGAGCACAGGGCAGTGCTGTTTTTTATTGTGCTACCAGTCAATATTTATAGGTGAAATGTGTCTGAGAAAAAATGAAGTAACCTCCCACCAGCTGCACGGCTCCCCAAGAATATGCCGGCACTTTCTAATATTAATAAGCACTCGTTATCACCAGTAAGTCGTGACAAAGAATTATGAGAGTTTATTATGAGAGTTACAGTCCATCAGCAGTTGGGAAAGGAAAATCCCTGCTCTACCAATCTACCAGGCAGGGGATTATAGCCTGAAGGCCCTGCTGGGAGTGGAGCTGTCTGCTCTGGCTAACAATGAATGTCTTTAGAGCAGAGTTTAGTGCAGCTTTGGGGGAGCTGGCTGTTTAGGCACAAACCTCAACAGCCTTCACCTCTTGTAAAGAATTGCACAAGCGATTAAATCTGAGCAGCAGTTTGTCATGGCAACGTGAATGGAACCACGCTACTCCCATTACACACATGAACAAGAGCCATTAAGGGGATCTCTTCCTTGGCAACATTTGCTGATGTGTAGAGCCTTTATATATGACGGATATGTGATAAATGGCAGCGATACAGCGACTGAACACCAGTTAAATGTCAGCGATTACCGCAGATATACATTGTTAATGCGCACAAGACTCATTGCAGTATATTCCTAAGATTAAAAGCTGATCTGTCACCTGAGACCGAACTTTTACTGAATCAAAAGAACATGAAAGAGGGTTTATGTATATTGTTTAGTGTTTTGGAGACCGTTCTGTAGTTTTCAAGATCTTTTTATTAGTTTTTAAATCACGTCCCACGGTGGGGATGGGGGGGCAAGAAGGGGGAGCATGTCAAAACCTCTCCAGATTTCTTCTCTAGTTATATAACCTGTTATTTAAATTTTTGGACGTTACGACACGGGCAGCCAATCTAGATAGAAAGGCCAGGTGCACTCACAGAAATATAATACTCTAAGCCAGGGGTAGGCAACCTACGGCACTAGTGCCATGCACGGCACTCGAGGTGTCTTTGCACGGCACTCAAGGCTGCTAGAGTCAAACAGGCTCTGGCCTATCAGGAGTCCCAGTAAAACTTCAGATATCTGCTAATCCGAAAAGGTGGTGAAGGACAATCCTCAATTTATGCATTGCAGCACGTAGAGGTAGTGATCTCAGATCACTTCCTCCCAGCACTTGTCAATAGGAAGCCACACTGCAGTAGAGCAGCTCGCAGTTGCTGTTGCAGCTCCTGTCCTTGACATGTACCTGGCCGGACTAGTCCCTACTGGAACCCAGGGAAGCCACCCACACTGCTAGATATACACAGAAATGCAGAATAATCCTCCCCTCATACAAATAATACGGACAGCCCACACACAAACATACACACAATCCGCACAAACGAAACACCACTAACAATCCACATACATGCACACAACCCCACATGCAATACCCCAAACAGCCCCCACACACTACCAAACGCACACTTTCACATATCCATCCACACACACAATACCACAAGCAGCACCCATACACAGCTTACATTCATATGTATCATACACAATACCATAAACTACTCATGAACATAAATATAATAGCTCATATACGCAGGGCCTTCTTTAACGCGGGGCAAACTGGGCAGCTGCACCGTGAGCCCTGCTGGCCTCAACTATTTCTAACCCTCTGTCTGGTAATCTGCACACTAAGGAGGCCCACCGGGTGGCCCATGCACAAAGGTCAGCAGGGACCCGGCACACGCTGAGGTGCTTTAACAGCGCGAGCGGGCCCCTTGCTTTTCGGCAGCAGGCTGGGAGTAAGTGACGGCCACGCATCACTTCCTCCCACAAAGAGAGGAGCGCGCAGGAAAGAAGAGTAGGCAGATTGGAGGGGGGCTGGCCAAGAGCTCTAGACCCCAACTCCCAACGCCTTCAGCCACCAACAGGAAAGGTAGGAAACTGGAGGGTGAGTTTTAACGTGTATGTCTGTGTCAGTATGTCTGTCAGTGTGTGTGTGTGTCATATCTGTGTGTGTCAGTATGTCTGTGTGTGTGTCAGTATGTCTGTGTGTGTGTCAGTATGTCTGTGTCTGTGTGTGTGTGTCAGTATGTCTGTGTCTGTGTGTGTGTGTCAGTATGTCTGTGTGTGTGTGTGTCAGTATGTCTGTGTCTCTGTGTGTGTGTCAGTATGTCTGTGTCTGTGTGTGTGTCAGTATGTCTGTGTCTGTGTGTGTGTGTCAGTATGTCTGTGTGTGTGTGTGTGTGTGTCAGTATGTCTGTGTCTGTGTGTGTGTGTCAGTATGTCTGTGTGTGTGTGTGTGTGTCAGTATGTCTGTGTGTGTGTGTGTGTGTGTCAGTATGTGTGTGTGTGTGTGTCAGTATGTCTGTGTGTGTGTGTGTGTGTCAGTATGTCTGTGTGTGTGTGTGTGTGTCAGTATGTCTGTGTGTGTGTGTGTGTCAGTATGTCTGTGTGTGTGTGTGTGTCAGTATGTCTGTGTGTGTGTGTGTGTGTCAGTATATCTGTGTGTGTGTGTGTGTCAGTATATCTGTGTGTGTGTGTGTGTCAGTATATCTGTGTGTGTGTCAGTATATCTGTGTGTGTGTCAGTATATCTGTGTGTGTGTCAGTATATCTGTGTGTGTGTCAGTATATCTGTGTGTGTGTCAGTATATCTGTGTGTGTGTCAGTATATCTGTGTGTGTGTCAGTATATCTGTGTGTGTGTCAGTATATCTGTGTGTGTGTCAGTATATCTGTGTGTGTGTCAGTATATCTGTGTGTGTGTCAATATGTTTGTATGTCAGCATGTCTATTTATGTGTCAGTATATCTGTGTCAGTATATCTGTGTGTGTGTGTCAGTATGTTTGTATGACAGCATGTCTGTGTGTATGTCAGTATGTCTGTGTGTGTGTGTGCTTGCAATCACGCCAACACCACATACAAACATATTCCACAAAAACACACAAAAACTGCTTAGTGCTAAATACAGACCTGCAAACATGAGTAAATGGTAGAGCCCCAGCTGTCAATGCATTTCTGGAGTTGCACGACAGATGGGGATCTACCTTTTAATCACCCGTGCAAGAGGGAGACCGCCAAGAATTCTTGCACCTCTCTACTTTAGGTCCACCACTGTGTTGAGGTGTAGGACGTGATTGCATGCCTGGGAAGGGAGGGACAAGGTCCAGGGGGCCCTAAGCAAATGCTTTGCCCAGGGTCCAGTCATTATTAAAGACAGCCCTGCATATATACGCACAAATACAATGATACAAAGCAATTACAGTACAAACACAAGCAGAATACGGCAGCACACCCACCTCGATTTATAAAAAAAATAGGACATCACAATCCTATATCGGCACAGTGCTGCTAAAAGGTTGCCTACCCCTGCTCTAAGCATTCGAGCGAACATGAAAAGGTATTTAAACAAAAAAATATAAAACGATTTTTAAACAATATCAAAAACTGCTGACATGTTAAACACAGCATACATTTTTAAAGAAACTATTTTTTGTTTTGTCTGTTTGTCTGTAGACACACTTAGTAAACAAAGCTGTAAGCCTGACACAATACTGTTGTCTGGATCAAAAACTGCCAACAATAAAACGTTTTATTGCCAGCTAAAAACATTCAGCATCACTCTCTAAAATGTAAACCTCCATGAATCTCTAGGAGGAATAAAACATACTAAATAACAAATAATAAAAAAACGTTTTGGAAGGGCACCAGGATCACCACGTTACCATAGGGTCCTGTTCAACCTATTGTTTCCTGTAAGTTTATTTGTAATTGTCCTATTTATAGTTAAATCCCCTCTCATAATATTGTAAAGCGCTACGGAATCTGTTGGCGCTATATAAATTGCAATAATAATAATAATAGGTAGATTGTACAGGCTATGTTGTGTCTCCTTTTGGACTAATTACCGATTCCGGTCAAAACCAACTCAAATTAAATCCCATACTGTCCATTCTTGGGTTTTCTAAACCTGCTCTGGATTCACTAGTGACCCTATATGTTTTGGTGCTATCCTAGGTCAGACAGTTATGTATATTATGGGATAGAACTGATAGTTCTCTCTCAACTATCTTTTTAAGATGCCTATATCCACAGAGAATGGATCTATGCACCCAAAATCATATGTTCTTTTACTAATGAGCCACCTCAAAGCCCATCAATAAGGAAAATGGTCACCAACTACCCCATGCATTTTATTATACTACCACCCTTACTTTCTAGGAAAGGGGAGGGAGAAATAACTGGATTCTATAAGTTTATCGTAGGTTATGAGTTCTGTTGAAATGCTCAAATGATTGCCCAGTAATTCACTCCTGTGTGATCATCTAGGGCAGGGGTTCCCAACTCAGTCCTCAAGTACACTCTACCAGGCCAGGATTTGCGGATTACCCTGTTGTGTCTGAATTTTTTTTCTAAAAACACCTTAGACACATGGGCGTAGGAACCGGGGGGGGGGGGGGACGCATCCCCCCCCAGCAAATCATGCGGGGGGGACAGGTTATGGGGAAATCCCCCCCAGCTCCGCCGGCTCCCCTCATGCTGCAGCCGACCGAGTGCTCTGTAGAGAGCCTCAGGCGGCTGCAGCTTTGCCCGGGCTGGTGCGTCCATGAGGGTGCACCGCCCGGGCGCAGCATGAGGAGAGGGGCTGACAGGAGGGAAGCGCTCAACGCTCCCTCCTGTCACTCCCTCACTGTAGCGTGGCCGAGCCCTGTATGGTACGCGGGTACAGGGAGCATCTGTCTCCTGTACCCGGCCGGAATAACAGGAAGTGCACACTGAGTGTGCACTTCCTTTTAGTCCGGCCGGGTACAGGAAACAAAATCTCCCTGTACCCGCGGACCATACAGGGCTCGGCCACACTACAACAGAGGTAGGGGAGGGGGGAGGAAGAGAGGAGGGAGGGAGGGAGGGAGAAAAAAGAGAGTGACAAGGGAGGGAGGGGGGAGGGAGAAAAAAAAGAGTGACAAGGGAGTGAGGGGGAAAAAAGAGAGTGACAAGGGAGGGAGGGAGGGGAAGAAAGAGTAACAAGGTAGGGAGGGAGGGGGAGAAAAAAGAGAGTGACAAGGGAGGGAGGGAGGGAGGGAGGGAGGGGGAGAAAGAGAGTGACAAGGGAGGTAGGGAGGGGGAGAAAGAGAGTGACAAGGGAGGGGGAGAAGGAAAGTGACAAGGGAGGGGGAGAAAGAGAGTGACAAGGGAGGGAGGGGGAGAAAAAAAAGAGTGACAAAGGAGGGAGGGGGAGAAAAAAGACAGTGCCAAGGGAGGGAGGGAGGGGGAGAAAGAGTGATAAGGGAGGGAGGGAGGGGAAGAAAAAAGAGAGTGACAAGGGAGGGAGGGAGGGGGAGAAAGAGTGACAAGGGAGGGAGGGGGAGAAAGAGTGACAAGGGAGGGAGGTGGAGAAAGAGAGTGACAAGGGAGGGAGAGAGGGAGGGAGGGGGAGAAAGAGAGTGACAAGGGAGGGAGAGAGGGAGGGAGGGAGGGAGGGGGAGAAAGAGAGTGGGGAGGGAGTGAGGGAGGGAGGGGGAGAAAGAGAGTGACAAGGGAGGGAGGGGGAGAAAGAGAGTGGCAAGGGAGGGGGAGAAAGAGAGTGACAAGGGAGGGGGAGAAAGAGAGTGGGGAGGGAGTGCGGGAGGGGGAGAAAGAGAGTGACAAGGGAGGGAGGGGGAGAAAGAGAGTGACAAGGGAGGGTGAGAAAGAGAGTGACAAGGGAGGGGGAGAAAGAGAGTGGGGAGGGAGTGAGGGAGGGGGAGAAAGAGAGTGACAAGGGAGGGAGGGGGAGAAAGAGAGTGGCAAGGGAGGGCGAGAAAGAGAGTGGGGAGGGAGTGAGGGAGGGGAGAAAGAGAGTGACAAGGGAGGGAGGGGGAGAAGGCAAGGGAGGGGAGAAAGAGAGTGGGGAGGGAGGGAGGGGGAGAAAGAGAGTGACAAGGGAGGGAGAAAGAGAGTGACAAGGGAGGGAGACAGAGAGTGACAAGGGAGGGGGAGAAAGAGAGTGACAAGGGGGGACAGAGGGGGAGAAAGAGAGTGACAAGGGAGGGAGGGGGAGAAAGAAAGTGACAAGGTAGGGGAGGGGGGAGGAAGAGAGGAGGGAGGGAGGGAGGGAGGGAGGGAGAAAAAAGAGAGTGACAAGGGAGTGAGCGGGGAGGGAGAAAAAAAAGAGTGACAAGGGAGGGGGGGAGAAAAAAAGAGAGTGACAAGGGAGTGAGGGGGAAAAGAGAGTGACAAGGGAGGGAGGGAGGGAGGGAGGGGAAGAAAGAGTAACAAGGTAGGGAGGGAGGGGGAGAAAAAAGAGAGTGACAAGGGAGGGAGGGAGGGAGGGAGGGAGGGGGAGAAAGAGTGACAAGGGAGGGAGGGGGAGAAAGAGAGTGACAAGGGAGGGAGGGAGGGGGAGAAAGAGAGTGACAAGGGAGGGAGGGAGGGGGAGAAAGAGAGTGACAAGGGAGGGGGAGAAGGAAAGTGACAAGGGAGGGGGAGAAAGAGAGTGACAAGGGAGGGAGGGGGAGAAAAAAAAGAGTGACAAAGGAGGGAGCGGGAGAAAAAAGACAGTGGCAAGGGAGGGAGGGAGGGGGAGAAAGAGTGTCAAGGGACGGAGGGAGGGGGAGAAAAAAGAGAGTGACAAGGGAGGGAGGGAGGGGGAGAAAAAAGAGAGTGACAAGGGAGGGAGAGAGGGGGAGAAAGAGTGACAAGGGAGGGAGGGAGGGAGGGGGAGAAAGAAAGTGACAAGGGAGGGAGAGAGGGAGGGAGGGAGGGAGGGAGGGAGGGGGAGAAAGAGAGTGACAAGGGAGGGAGGGAGGGAGGGTGAGAAAGAGAGTGACAAGGGAGGGGGAGAAAGAGAGTGACAAGGTAGGGGGAGAAAGAGAGTGGGGAGGGAGTGAGGGAGGGGGAGAAAGAGAGTGACAAGGGAGGGAGGGGGAGAAAGAAAGTGACAAGGGAGGGAGGGGGAGAAAGAGTGACAAGGGAGGGAGGGGGAGAAAGAGTGACAAGGGAGGGGGAGAAAGCGTGACAAGGGATGGGGAGAAAGAGTGACAAGGGAGGGAGGGAGGGGGAGAAAGAGAGTGACAAGGGAGGGAGGGGGAGAAAGAAAGTGACAAGGGAGGGAGGGGGAGAAAGAGAGTGACAAGGGAGGGAGGGAGGGGAGAAAGAGAGTGGGGAGGGAGGGAGGGGGAGAAAGAGAATGACAAGGGAGGGAGAAAGAGAGTGACAAGGGAGGGGTAGAAAGAGAGTGACAAGGGGGGACGGAGGGGGAGAAAGAGAGTGACAAGGGAGGGAGGGGGAGAAAGAGTGACAAGGGAGGGGGAGAAAGAAAGTGACAAGGGAGGGAGGGAGGGGGAGAAAGAGTGACAAGGGAGGGGGAGAAAGAGTGGGGAGGGAGGGGGAGAAAGAGTGACAAGGGAGGGAGGGAGGGGGAGAAAGAGAATGACAAGGGAGAGAGGGAGGGAGGGGGAGAAAGAGAGTGACAATGGAGGGAGAAAGAGAGTGACAAGGGAGGGAGAAAGAGAGTGACAAGGGAGGGAGGGGGAGAAAGAGAGTGACAAGGGGGGGACGGAGGGGGAGAAAGAGAGTGACAAGGGAGGGAGGGAGGGGGAGAAAGAAAGTGATAAGGGAGGGAGGGGAGAAAGAGTGACAAGGGAGGGAGGGAGAGGGAGAAAGGAGAAAAAGGGAGAGGGAGAAAAAAAAAGGGAGAGGGAGAAAAAGTGACAAGGTAGGGGGAGAAAGAGTGACAAGGGTGGGAGGGGAGAAAGAGTGACAAGGGAGGGAGGGGGATAAAGAGAGTGACAAGGGAGGGAGGGGGAGAAAGAGAGTGACAAGGGGGGGACGGAGGGGGAGAAAGAGACTGACAAGGGAGGGAGGGAGGGGGAGAAAGAAAGTGACAAGGGAGGGAGGGGAGAAAGAGTGACAAGGGAGGGAGGGAGAGGGAGAAAGAGTAACAAGGGAGAGGGAGAAAAAGTGACAAGGTAGGGGGAGAAAGAGTGACAAGGGAGGGAGGGGAGAAAGAGTGACAAGGGAGGGAGGGGGATAAAGAGAGTGACAAGGGAGGGAGGGGGAGAAATAAAGTGACAAGGGAGGGAGGGGGAGAAAGAAAGTGACAAGAGAGGGAGGGAGGGAGGGAGGGAGGGGGAGAAAGAAAGTGACAAGGGAGGGATGGGGAGAAAGAGAGTGACAAGGGAGGGATGGATGGAGGGAGGGAGGGGGAGAAAGAGAGTGACAAGGGAGGGAGAGAGATTGACATTCATCACACACACACACACACAATCACACAATCATGCAACCCTTACACACACAGAAACACACAATGCATTCCTTACACACACTCAATGCACCCCGTGCACACACACACACACACACACACACACACAATCACACAATCATGCAACCCTTACACACACAGAAACACACAATGCATTCCTTACACACACTCAATGCACCCTGTACACACACTCAATGCACCCCTTACAGACGCACACTGCATCGCGTACATACACAGAAACACACCTTGCAGCCCTTACACATACAAACACAGATTCACACAATGCATTCCTTACACACATATCAGGACATCCCCTACACACTCCACCCCCTGTGAACAAACTCATTGGTGGAACATGAAGATGGACCCTGGGACCCAGACCTTGAGCTGTGTAAAGGGCCCCCAAAAAATGATTTTTGTGACCACAGTTACAAACAGCCTCCAGAGATCCTGTTCTACACCAGACCAATGGAGCCAGACTGCAGCTAGAGCCCATCGTCATCCTCATCTGGTTGTAAGTAGGCAATCTAGCATATTATTCGTAGCACTAATCTCTAATTTACCTCACATTAAAGAAACACTATAGTCCCCAGAACCACTACAGCTTAATGTAGTGGTTCTGGTGTCTATAGCCTGTCCCTGCAGGCCTTTTAATGTAAACACGGCGGCACTCCAGCACTGGCGTTAGTTAAAATGGCAGAAAAATAATTGGAAAAGGTTAGGGGGGCTACTAATAAGGATAGGGGGAGAGGGGTAGGTAGAAAAATAATTGGAAGGGTTTGGGGGGCTACTAATATGGATGGGAGGAGGGGGGAGGTAGAAAAATTATTGGAAGGGGTTAGGGGAGTACTAATATGAATGGAAGGGGTAAGGTGGGTTCTAATATGCATGGAAGGGGTTAGGGGGTACTAATATGCATGGAAGGGGTTAGGGGGGTACTAATATGCATGTAAGGGGTAGGGGGTTAACATGCGTGGAAGGGGTAGGTGGGGTTCTTTTGTGCATGGAAGGGGTAGGGGTGGTTCTAATATTCATGGGAAGGGTAGGGGTGGTTCTAATCAGGAGGATCCCGGCACTGTATCCGAGTAAGTAAAACCCCTTCCCTGTAGTGACCCTTTAATGTTATTATTTAATCATTTATATAGCGACTGCAAATTCCGTAGCGCTGTACAATAGGATAAACAACTCCTAGTTTACGGAATAAGAATATACCCGGCGAGTAAAAATGCTATCCCCCCCCAGATTTTTTTGGGTTCCTACGCCCATGCTTAGACACAATTAGGTAATCCCTAAATTCTGAACGGTTATGGGGTATTTGAGGACTGGGTTGAGAACCACTGATTTAGAGTATGTGTCATTCTGATTTTAACTTAGCCCAACTTAAAGACTATTTACTACTATCGACTAAATAAGCTATGGGGAAGTAGAAGCTCTTGGTTTCAATCATATTGATTTGAAAATATTTGAGAATATTTAGTAGTATCCTACTAATCTCCCAAAATTTAGGGGAAACTTGGCAAGTGACAGTGACCTTCTAGTAGACGTATATACACACCCAACATGCTCACAGTCAAGTAACGGGAGTCGGGAGCTTATATCAATCAAGGTGACAAGTGACCAGAATATTTAACTCAAGTAGTATAAAGGAAGATCCTACTCTAATACTAAGTGCTATTTTTTAAAATACACATAGCTTCAAATAAGATCCCTTCTGAAGTAAATAATCGTATGCAGTTTGCATAAAATGAAAAGTTTATAACAAATTGCTTGTGCTTAGAGCACTTACCATATCCATTTTCCAAAGAACAGTTATTTAGATAGAGTGTTAATGATTAGCAAGAGACAAAAGACTTGGGCAATTCACTTGCATCTCCCTAGAGATATATTGTCCCTGGGCGTTTATAGACTCCAACCCTGATGCATTTTTTACAAAAAGAAAAGATGAATAGACACGTGTCACATGATTAATTAGCAAGTATAAAAGAATGTTATAATGCAACAATTGCTTTCATATATCTTATAATAGCATTTTTAGCCCCCTCAAACTTAAGCATTCAATAAGATGAGAAATTCTCTCATCGTTTATGAATGCCAAGTCTGGAACTCTAATAATGAAGCCTAATATAATGAGCTTGCAATTTATTGGTATAACTCTTAACTACATACAAAAGGACTGACTTCATACCACGGCAGTTAAATCTGCTTGAACAAATGGGAATTTATTTCTACCAAGCTTAAATAATAATAAAAATGGTTTAATTATAGTGTAGTTTAATGATACAGAGCTACAGTAAGGTATATCATTTAATTTTAATGCTATACTGTGAGACTGATCGAACAACCATATATATTGGGCTGGTGCAGACAGGTGTCTGCTCATTAATAAGACTGTACAAGGGACAAGAGGTTATCCATTTAGACTTGTAGAAATGAGATTTCACCTATGGAAGATAAAATAGTTTTCAAGAGTAAGAACAATAAAGATATTAAGATTGTTTTAACAGATTTAGTAAAAAAAAAAAAAAAGTAAGATTTTTTTTTTTGTAAATATATTTTTATTGTCATTTTCATATATTCAATGTGAGACTCACAGGTCTCAGTCGTTGTAAACAATATATAAATCGAGACTCGCAGGTCTCTTTAAGATAAGCAAACAAAGCACAACGTGTGCTATAAGATATAGGTTGGAAGTGGAGCACGCAGGCCCCCGACAGTGGTGGACACGCAGGTCCTATCAAAAGTGAACCTTGGTTAGGTTTTTGGTAAAACATTCGTGTGTCCCTCTGGGTTTAACTGCATATTAGGTTATCCCTAGTAGTTGTCATGGTGCTTAAATACAAAACGAATGTATCTGCGGTTCATAGGGTAAGGGGGTTAGGTAACCAATGTTCAAAACATCTCTCAGTCACTGTAGGTGAGCTTTGTGTGTCTGCGTGGCTGCCTGAGCCTTCGTACATTGATCATACGTGTCTCTGTGCTGTCGGGGCATTTGCCTACGGCCTTAATGGAGGATGTGGGAAATGTTAGAGGGGGGGGAAAGCAGGGGATGGGGGGGGGATTCTAAAGGTGGGGGGGGTATGGGGCTCCGTGGTAGGTTGGGTGGGTGGGGTGATAGGGTCAGTCCGTCCCGTCGTGTGAGTCTCCCGTTTCCAGATGAGTGGTGAAGTCTGTCCGTATAGTGGTTACTATCCAGTGTGTCCAGGTCTCCATATATTTCTCAGTGGTATTGGTGGTTCCTGCGTGGAGTTCTTCTATAGCCCTGAGGTCCTCCATTTGGTTGAACCAGGCTTTTAGGGGCGGGGGTCTGTCCTGTCGCCAGTATTGAGGGATGATCTGCTTTGCTACATTGAGGATCCTAATTGTCAGGGATTTTTTATACCTAGATCTGGGTGTTGTCGTGTGGTGTAACAGCATCGCCGCTGGGTCCAGCGGTGGTGGTGCATTTGACAGCCTCGACAAGATATCATGAATAGTCTTCCAAAATGGTGTTATCTTACGGCAGTCCCACCATAGATGTAGTGTGGTGCCTGTAGCCTCTCCACATCTCCAACACAGGTCGGAGTGTGAGGGGTCTATGGCATGTAATCTGTGTGGGGTGCGGTACCAATGGCTCAATAGTTTAAATGCCGTCTCTTGCGTCTTCGAAAAGGTGGAGCAGTGGTGCGTTAGGTAGCAAATTTTGTCCCATTCTGTCTCTGTAAATGTCCTCCCCAGGATCGTTTCCCATGTTCCCTTAAAGGCTGGAGTCTCTGTGGGGGTCTCCCTCTGTAGCAGTGAGTACAGGATTGAAATGCTGTGGGGAAGGGGGTCAGGTTGGATACAGTAGTCCTCGAAGGTGGTCGGTTCCCTAGCGTGGTTCTGTCCTCCGGGCAGTGAGTCAATGTAATTCGAAAGTTGTTTGTACCTAAAAGTTTGCATGAATGTGGGGTGTGTGCGTTCCGTCAGTTGTGTGAGTGTTTTCCGTCCTTTATGTGTGTGTATGTGGTGTAGTCTGGGGATTGGGTTGTGTATGAGGTCTCTGAAGGCCTTTGGATCCAGCCCGGGTGGAAAGTCTCGGTCATGGATAAGTGGTAGCAAGGGTGAGGGGTGTCGGGTGAGGCCATGTACCCGGGACGCTCTGTGCCATACCCGTAGGGTATGTTGCGCCAGAGAGGAGCATCCCCGACCCAGGCCCCCTCCGGAGCACCATGGTAGGGTCGACACCGGCCCCGCTGTCTCAGTCTCTTCCACCGTTTTCCACTGTTTGTGGACGTTGGTCTTGGTCCAGTCTAGGACCCTTCGTAGGTGGCCAGCCGTGTAATATAGATAGAAGTCGGGGATGGCCAGCCCCCCCCTCTCCTTAGGCAGAGTGAGGGTCTGGTACTTGAGACGTGGTCTTTTCCCGTTCCATATATACGCGCTAGTCAGCGTACGTAAGGCTGTGAAGAATCTTTTAGGGATTGTTATGGGGAGTGTCTGGAATAGGTAGAGTAATCGTGGGAGAAGGTTCATTTTAATTACCTGAACCCTTCCCAGCCACGATATATGTGGGTGAGACCATTCGGCTAGTTCCCTTTTGAAAGTGTTCAGTATAGGGGAGAAGTTTTCTCTGTATATGTCTTCTTTCTGTCTAGTTAGCCATGTGCCTAGGTAACGTATTTTATGTTCTGCCCATTGGAATGGGAAGCTGGGGCGGATGGGGGTAATTCTGTTGTCAGGTAAGTCTACATTCAGTATGTGGGATTTGGAGTAATTTATTTTGAGGTTGGAGATGTGTCCGAATGACTTGAAGGATTGCAGAATGTTGGGGAGAGAGATCTCCGGTTTCGTAACGTAAAAGAGGAGATCATCCGCGTATGCGGCCACTTTGTGATGTGTGTCTCTTGTGCGTATGCCCGTTATGTCGTGGTGTTCTCTGATGGCTATCATAAAGGGTTCAAGGGCAAGGACGAAGAGCAGTGGGGAAAGTGGGCAACCCTGACGGGTGCCGTTATGTATCGGAAATTCTTCCGTCAGTGCCCCGTTTACTATGACATGAGCCGTGGGCCCATCATACATGGCTGTGATCCAGTCCTGCATGTGGGGTCCCAGACCTATTTGGCCCAGGATCTGGAATAGGTACTCCCATCCCACTCTGTCGAAGGCCTTCTCCGCGTCCGTGGACAGGAGGAGAAGGCCTCCGGCGTCGCAGGTCTTGTTGTGCATAAGGGCAAGGGTTCGGATGGTATTGTCTCGCGCTTCACGGTCTGTGACAAAACCGACTTGGTCGGGGTGCACTAGTGAGGGGATGTGTGGCTGCAGGCGACCGGCAAGCATCTTCGCCATCAACTTAATGTCACAGTTGATGAGGGAGATGGGCCCGTAGTTCCCGCAGTGCTCCGCGTCCTTGCCCTCCTTTGGAATGATAGTAATGTGGGCTGTCAACGCCTGTTTGGGGAAATGGTGACCTTCTCTAATCGAGTTAAAGGAGGCCAGCATAGGTTGGTACAATTTGTCTGCGAAGTGCTTGTAGTAGCTAAGAGGCAGGCCGTCGGGGCCCGGACTCTTGCCAGGTTTGGTTCCCTTAATCGCCCTCGATAGCTCCTCAATCGAGAAGGGTTCATCGAGCTGGTCGGCCACCTGTTGGTCTAGTACGGGTAGTTTATGGGTCGTCAGATAGTGTCGGATGGAGTCTTTTAGGTGGGCGGCCGCCATCTCCGACTTCGGTCGGGGAAGCGAGTAGAGTTCTGAGTAGTAAGTCTTTATCGTTTGCATGATTTCGGATGGTAGGCGGCGCGTCACTCCCTGTTTGTCTCGTATTTTATTGATGTATGTCATTTGGCGCCGTTTCGCCAGCATCCTGGCCAAGAGCTTGCCGCTCTTATTGCCGTGAAGGGAGAAAAAGGCTCTATGTCTAAGGGCTTCTCTATGGTGTTTGGACTGGATCAGGGAGGTCAGGTCTCGTCGCAGTTGTAGGAGTTGTGTGTGAAGGGCCGGGGATTGGTTTTGTTTGTGAAGCGTGTCGTGTTGATGTATGTCTGTTATGAGTTCTGTGATTCGGGCTTCCCGTTGTTTCTTGAGTTCTGCACCCTTTTGTATGAAGTGTCCCCGTATGACGCTTTTGTGTGCTTCCCATCTAATTGTCGGTGAGGTGTCCTCTGGTGCGTTGTCCTGAAAGTATTCGGTCAAAACTCTGTCAAAGTGTGTGGTCATGTCTTGGCGTGATAGCAGGTATTCGTTCAGTCTCCATTTGGTCATTGCGGGTCTAAGGAGCGGGGATCGGAGGGTGATAAGGACTGGAGCGTGGTCTGACCAAGTCGCTACTCCAATCTTTGCGTCTCGTATTAAGGAGAGGTGGTAGTGTGTGGTGAGAAAGTAGTCTATGCGAGTGTATGTCCGGTGGGGGTGGGAGTAGAATGTATAGTCCCGTTCGTCCGGGTGATGTGCCCTCCAGCAGTCAATTAGTCTGTGTCTATTCAGTAGGGAGGTTATTGCTCTAAGGTGTTGTCTGGGGAGGTGGGAGGTGCCCGTGGAGCTGTCCCAGGTTGGGTCTATGGCAACGTTTAAGTCGCCCCCTATTATGAGGACCCCCTCTGTGAAAGCGTGAAGCTTCCACAGAGTGCTTTTAAGGTAGCGGTGGTGTTTGTAGTTCGGTGCGTACAGAGTGGCAAAGGTGTAAAGGTGGTCGGATATTGTGCCTTTTACAAAGAGGAATCTCCCTTCCCTGTCGGTCATGCTTGCCTTCTCCACAAACGGTATTTTCCTATTAAATAGTATCGCCACCCCCCTGGATTTTCCTTCGTGGAAGTCACTGTAGTATCCTGTTGGGAAGTGATGGTTAGTCAGCTTGGGCCTGTCCCCATCTCTAAAGTGGGTCTCCTGTATCATTACTACAGATGCTTTCTGCGAGTGAAAGTCCCGCAGTGCCCCTGACCTCTTCTCCGGTTTGTTAAGCCCTTTGGCGTTTATGGAGAGGACAGTGAGGTCGCACGGCAGTAGTGGTCCGTCGGTCATCGTGGGATGCGTGTACTTGTCTGTGTCGGGTCCGGTCAGTGTGTGTCGTGGGTCAGTCGGGTCGTCCGGTAGAGGAGGGGAAGGAGGGAGGGGGACGGGGGGGGGGGAGGACAGGTATGGGGCGGGAAGGGAAAGGGAATCTAGGCGGGGAAACTATGTACAGTGAACCAAGCAGCCACTCGGTGGTGGCTGTTTAAAGGTCGAGCGTCGGGGGACAAGGAGTGGTGGGGTCCACCAGTGGTCCACCAAGTCCCGTCCACCTGTCTGTGGGCGCTCTCTTCCTATTGGGGAAAACGGAGGAGGTCGAGGGTCTCCGTGTGAGTCCCGCCCGGGAATCCCGGGGTTGTGTGGCCTCCCGTGCCCTCACACCCCTGGCTCTCGTGTGTCGGGTCTCACCTGGAACCTCCAGCCCCCCTACGGCTTCAAATGTGTGTGGTGGGTGAGTGATTGTTAGTTTCATCCTCGTCCTAAACTCGTATTGGCCTGAGGCCCTCAGTGGGTAGGGTTTGATTCTTTGGGCTTTTGGTATTGGTGTGGCGTGTGGCCCGGTGGGCATGTCAGTGAGCATCAACAAACAATAATAGTTGAAAAAACATATTAAGCAAGTATAACAGTTTAAATGAGCTTATTAAACAAGCATATATTGAACAGTTTATCTACCTAAGAAAAAGTCCCGTTTCCCCATTCCTCAGGATTGGTTTCGGTTTTCCCATGCTACTCTACGGGTGTAAGTCCTATTCTGTTCCCTTGGTTTGTGAGGAGGTTAGGACAGTATGCGACTCTCAGTGTGTGGGTGGGAGGGGGTACCCCATTCGTGATTTTAGCGGTTGTCGGGGGTGGGTTCAGATTCCAAGTTTGCATTCTTTAGCATCTCACACCCATCCCTAGTTCAAGGTAGGCCCTGTACTCGTCCTCCGCCCTCTGGTTTTGGTGTTGAGTTAACTCCCCTGTTGCTATCGAGGAGGGGGGTCGTGCCCCGGGTGAACCGCACCAGCATCGGCCCCCGCCTCTGCTCCCCCACCGGTTCCTTGCCGGGCGGTATCACCTCCGCGGCGCGGTCCAGCCAGGGACGCCCCCCTCGCCCCTCCGCCAGGGGGGGTTCGCTAAAGTCGTCTCAGGACGTGTGTCTGGGCTAGGGGGTAGTGATGGTGGGCCGATTAGGATTTGCTCGGGTGTGAGCTACCTGTCTCTCACGGAGTTGTGTCTCTAGCGGGGTCCCAGGCTGTCACAGGGCAAACCCTCTGGTGTTAGTGTTGAATTAACTCCCCTATTGCTATCAAGGAGGGGGGTCGTGCCCCGGGTGAGCCGCACCAGCATCGGCCCCCGCCTCTGCTCCCCCACCGGTTCCTCGCGGGGCGGTGTCGCCTCTGCGGTACGGTCCAGCCAGGGACGTCCCCCTCACCCCTCCGCCAGGGGGGGTTCGCTAAAGTCGACTTAGGTCGTGCGTCTGGACTAGGGGGTGGTGATGGTGGGCCGGTTAGGATTTACTCGGGTGTGAGCTACCTGTCTCACACGGAATTGTATCTCTAGCGGGGTCCCAGGCTGCCTCAGGGCATGTGGCTTCCCTCCCCCCATCCCCCTCCCCCCCCCTCCCCCCTCACCCCCCCCCCCCCTCCGTTACTTGTTGTAATGAATCAAGTGGAGTCTAGTGGAACAAAAGGAAAAAGTCTCATATGTGGTGCATGGGTGGTCTTAGTCTCTGAGTTCATGGAGCGTAGTAAATACTTGCAGTTGGGATCAGAGGTAGAAATGTCTCTCGGCTTAAGAGGTTGCTCCTGATTGGCGTATGGTCTGGGCTCTGGTTCTCCGTTGTCTGCGGGGTTGTGAGACCGTTCCTGGGTGGAAGGAGTAGAATGTCATCGGGTCTGGCCATGTGAGCTGAATAGGCGGTAGTTGCAGTTCAGTAGTCAGTTCTGCTAGGTCCTCCGGGGTTCTCACCACAAATAAGCCGTTGGGAGTGGAAGCTTGTAGTCCTGAGGGATAAGTCCATCGGTAGCGTATTTTGTTAGATTGTAGGACACGAGTCAGGGGTTTAAGTGTCCTTCTGTAGGCCAGAGTTGCTGGCGACAGGTCAGGGTACAGTTGTAGGGGTGTGCCGTTCAACAGGACCCGGTCTGATTCTCGGGCCTGTCTCAGGATGTCCTCCTTTAGTTGGTAGCTCGCTAGGCAGCAGATTGTGTCTCTGGGTGGGGACTCCGGGGGGCCCCTAGGTCTCAGGGCCCTGTGTGCCCGCACAAATTCGATGTGCGTGGTTTCAGGCCTTCCAAGGAGCCTGTTGAATAGTCCCATTAGTGTTACGCGGATCGGGGTAGTCTGATCCAGTTCTTCCGGAATCCCCCTCACCCTGATGTTTTGTCTGCGTCCCCTATTATCTAGGTCTTCGAGGTGTAGGGCCATCTGGCGTAGTTGTGCCTTCAGGGTATTTGTAGTGGCGTTTTGTGTGGCAGTCAGATGGTCACTATCCGCTTCCAGCTGGGATACCTTTTGGTGCAGGCCCTGTAGTTCTTCTCGGAGGGAGTGGAGCTCTGCCGTGATGGAGTTTCGGAGCTCAGAGTTCGCCTCCTTGAGGTCTGCCTTGGTTGGTAGTGCCCGGATTAAAGTCACCCAGTCCGGTGTTTGCTCTGGGTGGGGGTTGGTGTCGGGGGTGTCCGTGCAGGGTTCTGCGGTTGGGGAGTGAGGGCGCGAGGCCCACGAGGTCCCGGAATCCGTCGAGGCCTGTGAAGCCAGGTCCGCCGGGGTTTTCAGGTATTTGTGCAATGTGGACGCCGGGGTGCCCTTGGTTGTGTCTGCGGGCTTACCAGCGTGTGATGAGCGATGTGTTTTGCCCATTTTGTATTTGTAGGGAGTGGATGGACGAGGATTTAAGATAAGCCTGCGGGGAGCTCTCAGATTAAGCTGCCATTCCTCTCGGCCTCCAAGCCACGCCCCCCCAAAAAAGTAAGATTTTTAAGCAAACTATTCAAGTATATAATAGTTATTTTTTAGATAACAGCCTGTTAAACCAAGGTGAAACCTGACAGCCACTTTGAAGTCAGCAGCAGAGGCCGAATGCCGACCCTGTTACTCATTGACTCATTGAGAGCAACTTTACCTTCTAATTGTAGTATTTTAATTAGAGATCCTGTCGCAGATCATACTGTAGCATTGTATAATTACAGTTTGTATCAAACATACTTGAGGTCTTTTGTCAGAATAAAAGAAAGTATTTCACCCCCAAGGATACAGTTTAGTTATATAATTATAGATTGTAATAAGATGATATTTACCACCCCGTCACGGGTGCTCTCGATCTTTATGAAAGAGCCTGTCTCAATGATAGTACAATCCATCAATATAATGGAAGGACCTGTTACCTTCACTAGATCTCTAGAGCCCCTTTCTGTTCAATGAGTAGTGTAGATCTTCACAGCCCTCCTTTCCCCCCTCGACTCACTGATTTTACATGGGAAGATCTAGTTTCCCCCATTGGCTAACTAACATGAGAAATAAGATGCCACAGAGTCCAAGGTAGGACATGTAATAACCAACCAACCAACCTAAACAAGATACTGTGTATATGCCAAGGAGAGTCGGCTAAAGATGGTACTTTTTTTCCCCTGCAAGACTTAACACTCCAATTGCCATACAGTTTGGCTCTTCTGTGTATTACTATGTTGGGGTTGAATACTTATACATAGAACACGTTGCAAGGTTGTCTTTTAATTTGAATTCTCCAACATCCGGTGTAACGTTAAAATCCTTGATTCTAAAATTGATAATATATTTTTTAGTGTATTTTTTGTAATCTGTTGATATGGAAGAACTGGCTATGGGTGTGAATACTTTTTTAAGGCTCTGTCAATGTGAGGAACTCATGCCCTGTGCACTCAGCTACTTGAGATTCTGCAGAGAGTGATTGCCAGTTTCTCTCCATTGATCCAGAGAGCCTACTACATTGGCAGCTGTGATTACACGTCCCGGACAAGGTGACATCTCATTTTCCATGTTAACATACTATAAAGCGTGTAGTCACTGAGATCAGTCAGTGTAACTGCCCTTAACTCCCTCAGTACTGGATTTGTGAGCAGCATACAGTATTATTATTATTATTATTATTGCCATTTATATAGCACCAACAGATTCCGTAGCGCTTTACAATATTATGAGAGGGGATACAGTACTGGTACTAACACCGACAGCATTTCAAAGCTATATTACGGAGAAAGGAAATTAATTTGCTTTTAAACAAATGTATACCATAAGGCTGGATTATTTTACGCGCATCAAAGGAGTGATCTGAACTCCCAATGAGAAGGATCTCTTAATGAGAGATGATTATTACATTTCATCTGTTCACAATTAGGTATTCTCAGCCGAAGCGCCCTTTACCCCAAATTTGCATATAGCAACATGTATAATGAAAGATTTCACAAGCAACACAGATAGAATCCCGAGGCTGTAAGCTTGTTTGAGAATTGCCCTCTTGACCCTGACATATTTGTTTGTCAATTATTTGCCGTTTTACATAACCTCATTGCAAAATGTTAAATCTCTGCAGCATCAAATAATGAAAATATTCATAATAATGATAGTAATGATAATAAGAAAGAGGACACAAGGACAAGGAGGAGTCCGAGAAATGTTCCATCTCAGTGCCGTTTTGAATTTGTGGGCAGTTGCGATTATGTACTGGTGTCATGCTGGCCCTGGAGAACAATTTTAACATATGCGGTTTTATAGAGGTCTTTTGGTAGGCAAAAGTTTCCGTGACATATAGTTACATAGTATTCTAGGTGGAAAAAGCTCTATCAAGTTCAACTTGATTCTGTGTCTCCTCCCTAGTGGAGTGACGCGGCTCAGGAATCCATTGCGATTTTCTTCCATTGTGATGCTCTTTCTCATCAGCTAGGAAGACTATGTCTTTCATATTGCTGTCAATATCTGTGAGGTTATCTTATCACTTGTTAAAGGGAGCTGATCTTCTTGAGGAACCCTAGAGTATCGACTCCAAGAAGTGATTTCTTTGAGGCTGGCTTACTTTTTTTTTCCTTTTAATGTCACCATTGTTTAACTTTCCAGTTCCAACAATCCTTTTTCAAATATTTTGGCTTTTTATATAATTCTTTATTTTTGCAGTGCATGAGTTAGTATACAAGCTGTTGGAGACATAGAGTAAAAATTCAGAGTTATAACAAAGCTTATCGAGTTATGACTCTCAGTATAACTGCACTTAACTTTTTTTAATTATTTTTTTTTTAAACATGCAAGGGTAACACGACAATATTATACAGTAAATTGCTTGTCAGGATTGGCACACATTTGTATAAGTGAAGTTAATAAACATGTAAAGTAAGAGGAACACTGTTTCTGCATGTATCACTAAACGGTGAGAGATCTTAGTTACGATTTTTAGTATATAAAGCATGCACACCGTGTTATATCAAACTATATTTATATCAGACAGGCTCAGACAAGCATGCATGGTATCAAGTAGTGGCACAATGCAGGAGCATACCCAGGCAGAAATAAAATCTAGTATAAACTATGGATTGTTAGATTGTGTTATGAAACCACTGGCCTCCGGAGCTCCCCAACGTTAGAGCTTTAAACATCCCCTTTATGTTATGGGAAGGTAGGGAAGAGAGTGTGAAATACTTAAAAAAAAACCACACAAAAAAACAATAACATTGATACAGCAGAGAGGCATATTTTAAAGATCGAACACCAGTCAGTTAGAGGTCAGCCATCACGGCGACCGCCATCATGGGAGTGAAGCCCAAGCCGCGACTCCGATGTCTGGATCATCCAATCCCCACCAGTGGCAGGAGTGGAGCCCGTGCTTGAGAGTTCAGGTAGGTTGCAGTAGTAGTGTATATCTTCAGGGCTCTCCTTCCGCCCCAGGTCTGCATGAGGGCTTGCCTCGCCATTTCACCGACTCTGGTGGTTACCGGAACCAGGGTATACATTTTCCCGGGCAGGGCCGGATTAAGAGCCCAGTGGGCCTGGTGCTGACAATTATGATGGGCCTATTTACAGAATATTTTCGACCAAAAACACTAAAACGGTCATACCTCCCAAGCGTCATGTATCTGATGGAGATGGTGTTGGAGGGAAACTCATAGGATGCAGCTATAAGAAAACACATACTCTATGCTAATCTCTCTCTAATTTATGCTTTCATCTTTCAAGTAAATCCATACCCCCTAACAGCAGTGTCCAGTGAAGCAGGAAGTCAATGGGCGGGGTAAAAGGGTGGGCCACTGGTGCGAATCACGTCACCAGACCTGCCAAAAGGGGAGAACATGCCCAAAAAGGGGGCATGTCTGTCCAAAGAATTTGAAGGACAGCCTGGCATGAATGCATGTCAGGCTGCCCGCCAATCCTGCAGGCTGGCCAACTAAGGGCATACTATGCAGGCAGCATTCTGAGGTTGACATAAATGCGTCTAATGATGCGCTCACTCCATGCTTTCTAAGGACTGTCCCCTAGCACTTGCTGGTCCACTTGTCTCCTTATCTTCTTACTAGCAGGCAGAAGTTCCTGGTATACAGTCTGAGACAGATACAATGTGTATGTAGTGAGTGTAGAAGAAAAGAGGGGACATACCACAGTGTTAGAGAGACCAACAGCATTACCTAAACTAATTTTATTGTCAGCCAGTCCACACAGGTTTTGTTCCCATACATCCCTCTTAAGCTTCCAAACTTAAAGGGACACTATAGTCACCAGAACAACTACAGCTTATTGTATTTGTTCTGGTAAGTAGAATCATTCCATTCAGGCCTTTTGCAGTAAACACTGTCTTTTCAGAGAAAATAACTCCACTGGCCACTCCTTAGATGGCTGCTAGAGGTGCTTCCTGGGGCGGTACTGCCTAGTGTGCAGCACTGCCATTCAGTGTCTCCACCCTCTGCATGCAGACACTGAACTTTCCTCATAGAGATGCATTGATTCAATTTATCTTTATGAGGAGATGCTGATTGGCCAGGGCTATGTTGGACTTGTGCTGGCTCTGCCCCTGATCTGCCTAGTTAACAGTCTCAGCCAATCCCATGGGCAAGTATTGTAATTTGCTCAGACCACCACTTCTGATGATGTCAGCAGACAGTCAGTTCAGAGGCAGAGCCAGCAGCTGCAGACTTGAATACAAGTTATATTTTACTATACTTAGGGAGGCAAGTAGGGTCCAGGGTGGTGGTTTTAACATAATAGGGTCAGAAATACTTGATTGTGTTCCTGACCCTATAGTGCTCATTTAAGCAAGAGTATGTAAAGAGTAGTTAGGGTTGCCACCTTTCTTGGGAAAAAATACCAGCCTTAATCATTTGTATAATCACAAGGAGTGACATCAGAGAAAATTCTGTAAAATCACCAACACACTACTCACAGTTTGATTCTGCTGTATAGATGGATTGCTCCCAATGTCTCCCTGTCTCCCAGTGTCTCAGTCTCGCAAGTCACCCAGTGTCTCAGTGTCCCTATGTATCACAGTGTCAGTGTCCCCATGTCGCCCAGTCCCCTAGTCTCCCAGTGGCTCAGTGTCCCCACTTCTCCCAGTGTCCCAATGTCTCAGTGTGTCCCCATGTCACTAGGATACTGGGGACACAGTGAGACCCGGGGACACTGAGAGACATGGGGACACCGAGAGACCCGGGAACACACAGACATGGGGACACTGGAAGACATGGGGACACTGAGACATTTAGGGAAACTGGGAGAAATGGGGACACTGAGACACTAGGAACACAGACACTGAGACATGGGGACATTGAAACATTTGGGGACACTAAGACACTAGGGACACAGAGACATGGGAACACAGACACTGGGAGACTAGGGGACACTGGCTGGGAGAGAGACACTTGGGGACACTGGGAGACATGGGGACAGTTGTGGACATAGACATGGGGACATTGGGACATATAGGGACACTGGGAGACATGGGGACACTAGGCACACTGAGACACTAGGAACACAGACACTGGGAGACATGGGGACACTGCAACATTTGGGGACACTAAGACACTAGGGACACAAAGACATGGGAACACAGACACTGGGAGACTAGGGGACACTGGCTGGGAGACAGACACTTGGGGACACTGAGAGACATGGGGACACTGAGAGACATGGGGACACTGAAACATTTGGGGACACTAAGACACTAGGGACACAGAGACATGGGAACACAGACACTGGGAGACTAGGGGACACTGGCTGGGAGAGAGACACTTGGGGACACTGGGAGACATGGGGACAGTTGTGGACATAGACATGGGGACACTGGGACATATAGGGACACATGGGGACACTAGGCACACTGAGAGACATGGGGCACAGACACTCCGAGACTTGGGGACACTGAGACACTAGGGACACTGGCTGGGGGACATGGGGACACTGGGAGAAATGGGGACATAGTGTCTCCGTGTCCCAATGTCTCAGTGTCTCCCAATGTCCCTATGTCTCACAGCGTCCCCATGTGTCTCAGCGTCCCCATGTGTCTCAGCATCCCCATGTGTCTCAGCATCCCCATGTGTCTCAGCGTCCCCATGTGTCCCAGTGTCCCCTAGTGTCTCAGTGTCCCCATGTTTTCCAGTGTCCCCAAGTGTCTGTGTTCCCAGGTCTCCCAGTGTCTGTGTCCCCATATGTCCTAGTGTCTCAGTGTCCCCTAGTGTCTGTGTCCCCTAGTGTCTGAGTGTCCCCATATGTCCCTTAGTGTCCCCTAGTGTCTCAGTGTCCCCATGTGTCCCTACTATCTTTCCCCCCATCCCTCACTTACTGTAGAGCTGTTGTCTGGACTGTGCTGTGCTGTGTTGCTGCTCCCTCATGGATCAGTGAGTAGTAGAGAGAGGCAGGGATATTCTGTAACTTCCTATACCTGCCTCTCTCCACACACAGTGACCCCTACTGGCCGGTGCTGGTATTGCAGAGTAATCGCAGAGTAATCATTTATTCTGAGAAAAATACCTGCATTTGTATTGCTGGTATTACTGCAATACCGGCACGGCCAGACAGCCTCAAATACCGGCTGTGCCAGTAAAATACCAGTCAGGTGGCAAACCTAAGAGTAGTGTGTAAAAAAAAAAAAAAAAAATTTTTTTTTTTTAAATGGGCCTATTCCATGGGCCTGGGCCTGGAGCTGCAGCTCCATCAGCCCCTATGTTAATCCGGCCCTGTTCCCGGGGTCAGCATGGGGTCTGGATGATATGCGCCTTTGTCGGCGGGCAATTCTCCACTTCAGCGAGTGATGCTTGGGGGCAGTGCCTCGAGGGGCTCTTGGCCCGGATGGGCGAGTAGATGTGTGGATATGCGCTTGCTTGCTTGGAGGAGGCCTGCTGCACTCCGGCTGCTCGCTGCTCTCAGGAGCGAATTCCTGCTCTGCCAGAGTCGCCTGCTCACGTTCTAAGATTTTTCACCAGAACCTCTGGAAGATATTATCCAGGCGTTGCAGTGAAGATTCCAGGGAGCCGCTTAGAGGAGCTTGAGATGGGCGCAGATCCTGCTTAGTCAGTGGGGTGGCAGTCGCCATTTTGTGGCTTGATGCACCACGCCTTCCGCCGGGTGTCTGTTTGTGGCAGGAGGTAGGAGCAGTGCTTATAGCCCCAGAGTGTCCAGTGGGGACCGGGATATCCCCCGCCGGTCCAGAGGGGGGGGGGGGAGGGGATAGGGCTGCTGCCGAACCAGACCAAGGATTGAAAAGCAGGGAGGTCGGCCGCCTCTCCCCAGCCCTTACTAGGTAGGCCGCAGCAACGTAGCTCAGGTCTTCATCGGGTTACAGGCTGGATTTGGGTGTCTGCGTGTGGCTCAAGTGTCCAGCTTCCAGATAATGCCTTCCAATAGCGATTAGTAGTCGATTAGTCGGGGTTGTCCCCCAACAGGGTTAGAAAAGCCCGGGAGCTCAAGTCCCACACGTCTGCCCCGCATGGAAGCCAGGCTCCGCCCCCCATATTTTGGCTTTTTATACCGATCTTAGACTATGATTTAATTTTCAGATGTGCAAGGAAAAAACTATTTTCTCTCTGTCTTTTAGTAATTTTTTTTTCTTTTCAGTTCCAGCATTCAATCACTTACCTATTCGGTTCAGACGAAATATGGTAAAATGTTAATTTATTTAAAGAATGTCGGCTGACTATTAATCTCTATGGCTCACTGGCAGCACTACCAGCCAGTGGGCAAATAGTTGAAGGGACACTATAGTCACCAACACAACTTTAGCTTAATGAAGCAGTTTTGGTGTATAGAACATGTCCCTGCAGTCTCACTGCTCAATTCTCTACAATTTAGGAGTTAAATCACTTTGTTTATGCAGCCTTAGCCACACCTTCCTGCATGTGACTCACACCGCCTTTCTAAACACTTCCTGTCAAAAGTCATCTAATGTTTACAATGTATTTGTCCTTCATATCTTCCACATCAGCACAGTTTCTAGTATTTCACATGTTAACTTTTTTTTTTTTTACATGTTTACTTTTTGTTTACCTTTACAGGCATTTTTTCTCAACCTCATTCCTTAGGAGATTCAAGTTACTTATTAATTTGCTCAAGCAGATTCTGTAATGAGGTCTACGAACTTTTTGTTGTGCGTTCATGTAATGAAAACTAGATAATCATCAATTATGCAAAGGCGTACATTTGTCTTTGTGGATCTCTTCTTTTCGTTATATTTTGACCGGATATCAAGCCATCCCCCCAGTGATATGTACTGGACAGTATCTTTAGCTTCAATGTCCTATTCCATTATTCAGCATGTCCACTGTTAATTTCATATTTGTCCTGTTGACTGATTTCTCGATTTTCCTTCAGATTTCGCACCTTCTTTTCTTTGTGTAGTTCTGCAATGGCTCTATACATCAAAAATATATCAAATATAAAATAAATATATTTATATATAAAAAAAATAGTACATAATTAACATATTTTTCATATTTTTAAACTATTTTAAAAGTTTAGCCGAAAAAATATTAAATCATTTAGGAATATTAAATATTTAACAATATTAAAATGAGGCCATAGTCCATTACAAACATTAAATTAAAAATTTCAAAAAAACTTTTAGCAAAACCGTCAATTCCACTCCGAAGACCAACATCAGATTTCTATTAGAGCCCCATGAATAATACTACTGCCATTTAAGCCTCCACTTTAGTTGAGTGATGCTGTACTTTGTTTTGCACTTGGATTTACAGGACAACCCATGTTGCTTTAAGGCCACCTGCTTTTAATATACTGGGGACTGTAACAATCACCCTTCTTAATAGACAATGCCTGGATGAGAGTGATGGGATTTCTACTATACCTAATGATGTAGAATTATTAAAAATCTTTATTGTACTTGTATTGAATTATTGCACTAACTCCATTTTAACCTCACACCTTCTTCAATCCTCCATTTTGTCCTCCTAACCTGACTTCTTCATTCCTCCATTTTGTCCTCATAACCAAACTTCTTCATTTTAAAACTACATTACATGACAGAATTTCCCAGCACATCTAACAATGGACAAAGACTGTATTTTCTATAAGACATGATTAACTCAGGAACTGCTGACTTTTCCCTAACTCGCAACATAGTATAATTTGAAGGCCATGAGAACACAGTAGTAATGAAATGTTCTATTCATAAGAGACCTTGCACCTGGCCACGAGATCTGAGATCACTGACCGTGTAAAATGACGCTCCAGACCCCCTTGTCCCCACCCGTGTCCAAAATAATACCACCTCTTGGTGGGTGGGCACGGGACTAACCACTTAGTTTTTGAACCAATTAATTATACAGATAGGTGGACACTAATTCAGACACTTAACAATTAACCCAATTAATGATGTTTATTCACTAATATATTGATAATCAATGATGACGTAAAATGTCTCTTAAAAGGGCCTGCGCGCCCGCTTTTCTTCACTTGCCAATAAATTTTCTCGAAGTTATTTTAACCTGAACTCCGTGTGTCAGACTTAATTACTTCAGCGTATATACGCAATTCAATTTTCTTAATTTGGACAGGAACAGATAGACATTTAAACATTTTGGTTTGTTGCTAAAAAGTACCATAACAACTTGGCGCCCAACGTGGGGCATCGGGCTATGTCCGGCCAGTGAGCCGTCCTAAGGAAGACGCTGTTGGACGGAGGAATCCAGGGGGAAGGAAAGGAGATTGATCACCTCCAGGTACACGGTAGAGACTTCTGCAGAGCCACCGGTATGTTCCGGCCCCTTTGATTGACCCGTCCACGTGTCTGTGACTGCTTCCCGGGAGGACATCAAAGACAGGTAATATCTTGCCCGGTGTCTCGTTACTCACTTATTTACCTGCATTTAGTCTATCTGTTGCCTGGGTGTGTTTGAACTATTTGCCTGTTTTCCTCTTTTTGAGATAAAGGGGGGTGAGCCTGCGGGGGTCTTGCCTGGGGTTCTCTGTTTTGCCTGTTTTCCTCTTTTTGAGACAAAGGGGGGTGAGCCTGCGGGGGTCTTGCCTGAGGTTCTCTGTTTTAATTGTTTTCCTCTTTTTGGGATAAAAGGGGGTGAGCCTGCGGGGGTCTTGCCTGGGGTTCTCTGTTTTGACTGTTTACCTGTTTGCCCCTTTTGGGTTAAAGGGGGGTGGACCCGGGGGATTTGCCTGGAGTCCTGTTTACCTGTTTTACTCCTTTTAGGGACCACGTGGTTGCAGGGAAAAAGGGGGGTTGACCTGTGGAGATTTGCCTGGGGGTCTTCTTTGCCTGTTTACCTCTTTTAGGAGCCTCGTGGCCTTTGGCTGTATGGAAAAAGAGGCTAGTTGGGTCTGTGGAGATTGTGTAGATTCATAGTTTCCTGGGGATCCTTCTTTGTGTCACCTTGATAGCCTAGCTAGCTTCATTGTGCACGTAACTCTGCTTGCAGAGAGGTGGTACCCTCCAGCTTTGAGCGCTAGGCTAGAGCCATTCCAATTTTTATTTGTGGTGTGTGGATTCGGGCAGGCATTGCTGTCTTCATCACCACGGGGTAGTGGGACTTATGAGTGGGTTTCATAGGGGCACTACGAGAGTGAGGATAGAAGTGGCCACTCTTAGTGGGCTGCTGTAACGAGGGAGGCTAACGGATCTCGGACCGGTGTCAGTTGTTTTCCGTGGCCTTTGGTAGTGAGACTTAAGGAAGTCGTTCTCCGTGTGGAGACACTACGGGGTTGAGGGAGGTGACTTTGGAGTAAGCACACGAGTAAAGGAAAGGTTTACTGTTGATTTTATTTGAACTGTGATGCATGCACTGTATTTCAATTGTATTACTGTTTTGTTTGTTTAATTAGGAGTCATTTAAACTCCTGTGTCTGTCTCTAAGGATTTTTCCTTGCCTTTTCCCTTTTCTATACTTCCTATATTATTACTCTATCCACTCCTATTTCTCTTGATAGAGAAGTGATTGGTCACACACTTCTCACCTCGCTCCAATCCGTGTCTACCACCTCGGGTAGGCGGATTCAGTGACTAGTCTACGTTTTGGGAAGACGCACTTGAGGGGGGACCCACCCCTTTCCCCGAGTGGCAGTTGAGCATTGTAGACGCTCTTGTTCCTTTTCCCTTGTCTATCCCTATATCTAGGACGCTGGTATAGGGGGGAGGGGGAATATGGGGCAGGAATTGGGCAAGCCCGGTAGGGGCTGGCTCGCATGTGATTTAGTTGAAGACAGAGAGGGAGAAGAAATGGTTAAAGGTGTTGAAAGAATTGCTAAAGTGTGTAAAATTGCTGTGCCTTCATGTGGTAGATTACAACCAGAAAGCTGGCGTAGATTACTGACAGAGAAGAAAGGCAAGCTTACAGATAACGATTTATTAAAGACTGCTGAAGCATGGTACAGAGTTGCGAAGGCTATTCAGCAAGAAGGTTGGGTTGAGGAAGAAATAATTCATAAAGGTGTGAAATTGTTTGTGTATCATAATAATTGTGTGCTGGGGCATTCCCTCAGCCAGCGCCCCAAAATGGCGCCCAGGGGATGTCAATCCCCAAGGTTCAGTCAGCCGTAGGTGATAACCAGCTGACTATGTTCCCTACTCCCAATCCTCCCGATGCTCATCCCGTCACCTCCCCTGTCTGCCCGGTCCTGAATTCTGACGGATCTTTCTTTTCCCCTTTCCCACCTCTAACACTCCCATCATCCTCATCCATCCCTGCACTACCTTCTGCACCTGATCCTAACATTTCATCTGCCATTTCTTCTCTACACACCCTCTCCGTTAACAACTCTACCCTCCCTTCTGTATCCACCCAACTAACTACCCCCTCCTCCCTTGCTCCGGCTCCTCCTTCTACACCCACCTCTACCACTCCTTCTTCGTCCTCTCCCGTGCCCACTTCCGCCCCAGTCCAATACCCCACCTCCTTAAATGTAAATCCCCACCCAACTCTCCTGCCCTCCCCAGCCTGGCCATACCCCTTCCCGTACCCCATGGCCCTGCCCTATCCAAACTATCCCTACCCCCTTCCCCAAGCCACTCCCCAGGTCCCGGTCATGCCCAGTGCGGCACAGTCTGCCCCGGATGTGCCCACATCCAACATGGCCGCCGCTTCTTCCCTTAACCCCAACGCAGCTTCCTTTTCCGCCCCCAATATGGCGGCCCCCAGTCATTCAGCCCTGATGCCGGTACTTCCCGGTGACTATTTATCCCACGACTACGACCCACAAGCCACCCCTGCATCTGGGACTCCCTCCCATCCCCCGGTTCTGACACCTCAAGCGGGCCCCTCACGTAGAAGGGCCCAGATCGTAGAAATAGAGGAAGAGGATGACAGGGTATCCCAGGATTCATTAGAGGCCGTGGGCGCCTCAGCTCATCGTTCTATCGATGATCCCTTTGGCCACAAGGGTCGGGGAGAACGGGCCCCTCCTAAATATGTTGCCTTTAATCCTACCCAAGCTAGTGCTTTAATGAAATCACTCCCTGACCCAGAAAAACAGCCTATGCCTTTTTACCGAGGGATAGTTCAGATTCAAAAGACTTATTCCGCCGCATGGCGTGATTTACTGAGTATTTGTGCTATTAAAGCAGGGGATGCATATTGGCCCAGCATGGCCCGTCACCTCAGTACAGATCTGCTCTCCAGTGATATTGATTACCCCTCCGGAGTAACTTTTTGCAACCAATTAAGAGAATGGGCTAAGGACAAACTTGCTGATCAGGCTGCTGGCCTTACTGATGTCATACAAGATAAAGGAGAATCAGTGGAAAGGTTTCATGCAAGACTGTATCAAATGTTTACCGATTTAGGTTTTGATCTTACTGATAAGATCCATTCACAAATGCTGTCCGGTGCTTTTGTCCAAGGTGTTAAAGATTTCATACGCAAAGGAATCATTGCTGCACGCCCTGAATATAAGGTTGTTCCTCTGGATACTTTACTCCTGGTTGCTAGAGGGTTAGAATCTGCCCAAACCCCCAGAAGATCTAGTTCTGCTCCGCTCATGGTGTCCCGCACCACCCCCATTCCCAAAGGCACCAAACCAGAAGATGGTTATTGTTTCAATTGCAGAGCTAAAGGACATTTTAAAAGTGATTGCCCAGAACCTAAAAGAGAGCCAAGAAAGCCTTCCAGGCCAGCACCGGCCACTAAGGCCGAGACCACGGTTCCCCTGGTTGAGGAACCTGATGATTAGGAAATTGGCAAGCCTGTGTCATTAACCCCTGTCATGGCAGTAACTACAGGGGACAGAGGGGGGCCACTTGCTACAGTGACTTTACCCATTGAGGGCCAACCAACCACATTTCTAGTTGACACAGGTGCAGCCCGTAGTGTTCTGCGAGAACAAGACCTGCCAGACCCATCTTTTCTGTCCAATATTGATGTCTCTTGTGTTGGAGTGGATGGCCAGCCAAGACACAGCCCTTTAACAACTCCACTACGAGTTGGCTCTAGCCTGCTTGCTCGTTTTGTGGTATCCTCCACTTGCCCAATTAACCTGTTAGGCGCTGATGTTCTCTCACGCCTGCAGGCATCTATCACCTTCACTCCAGATGGACAAGTAGAAATGTCTACACCTCTATCTGATTCAGATACCTCAGCTTTGTGCTCCATACCTCTGATGCTGCAGTTAGCAGAACCTGGGCAAGCAGCAGAGCAGAGGTCCAATTTCCCAGAAATATTAATGACCAAAGTGCCTGCTCACTTATGGTCCTCAGGCCCAGAGGACATAGGTCACCTAAATGTCCCACCTGTGGTGGTAAGGCTTATTCCAGGAGCTAAATTACCAAGAAAACCACAATATCCTTTAAAACCAGCCCAGTCTGAAGCCATTTCCATCCACATCAAGGCACTCTTGGAGAAGGGTGCTTTAGTGAAATGTAAATCAGAGTGTAATACTCCATTATTTCCTGTAAAGAAGAAAACTCCAAAAGGTGAGCCAGATAAGTACAGGATGGTCCAGGATCTCCGTGCAGTCAATGAAGCAACGGTCCTGGATACCCCTCTTGTACCAAACCCTCATACTCTGCTCTCTGGAGTCCCACCATCTGCAAAGTATTTCACAGTCATTGACCTGGCTAATGCCTTTTTCAGTGTTCCACTGGACCCATCCTGTCAATATCTGTTTGCTTTCACCCATGAAATGCAACAGTATACCTGGACTGTCATGCCCCAAGGGGCCCAAAATTCTCCAAGCCAATTTGCTAAAGCCATGTGTACCATCCTCGACCCATGGCAAGCTGAACACCCAGAAGTTGTTTTACTCCAGTATGTGGATGATTTACTGCTCTGTGGAGATGATATTCCCACTACTGAAAAGTGTTCACTTAGTCTCCTTTGCTATTTGGCAGAACAAGGATGCAAAGCTTCACTCCTCAAGCTACAGTTCTGCCAACCTTCAGTAATTTTCCTTGGTCATTGCCTATCTCAAGGTACCAGACATCTCACTCGGGACCGGGTGAGAGCAGTATTGGACATTCCACCTCCAAGAACTGCTAAATCTCTTCATGCCTTCTTAGGCCTCATCTCCTATTGCAGAGCATGGATCCCAGAAGCCTCTCTGCTTATGCAACCCCTCTATGATGCACTCAAATCAGATCCCTTTGGCCTGACCGAGGAAGCTCTGGACAATTTCCGCACCCTAAAACGTGCTATTGCATCTGCTCCTGCACTGGGCCTACCAGACTATTCCAAACCTTTCAAATTGTTTGTCTCAGAAAGACAAGGCCATGCTAAAGGAGTGCTCACCCAAACTAACGATTTAAGAGGCCGCCAGAGGCCTATTGGATATTTCTCATGTCAACTGGACATTGTGGCCAGGGGGACCCCTTCATGCCTTCGGGCTGTTTTTGCTGCTAGAGAACTCATCGAAAGAACCTCAGACCTTTGCCACCCTCTGATTGTTTTGGCCCCTCATGACATCTCTGCCATTATCAACCAAGTCCAGCTCAAGCACGTGTCTCCTGCCAGACACCTACGCCTCCAATGTCATCTTCTTCTGCCTGACAACATTTCCATTCAAAGATGTCAAGTTCTTAATCCATCCACTCTTCTTCCACTCCCTGAGGGGGGTATCTACTATGGGTTTATCGTGGATGAAACCTACATTTACCTTCTCTGTGGGTGCATCAAGAGAATGCATCCAAACCTAACATTTCATGAAGAAGATACACCTTTGTGTGAAGGCCCAGAGTACGCCTTCTGTACCACGTGGTACAAACCAAATATTACTCCTGAACCTTGCTATGAAGATGAGCTATACCACTGGACAAAGGTGGAGCTCACCGCTCAAGATTTCTATTGTGACTCTGAAGGCAATAGCATGGTTCTGATCCAACTACCTCAACAACTTAACTACCTCTACCGCCATTGGGATACTGCTATCCCACATATTCCTGTTACCAAGTTGAAGACAAGGTCGTGGAATGATCTTGGGCCCATGGCAAAGTTATGGGCCACCATGGATGAATCCCAGCTACAGGAAAATGGTATTGTCAAATACCCAACAACTGACCTTCTGGAAGCATGGCCACGCCATTTCCTGGAAGAAGAATTTAAAGATCTGGTCATAGTGAATGATTATGATCCAGAAACACCCCATGACTGTTTTGAACAAATGAAGATGGAAACAGTGCACTTACCAACTGTGCATGAGAATCCATTACCAGATCCAGATTTTACTCTGTTTGTGGACGGGTCAAGATATGCTGATGAAGAAGGAAGATACCATACAGGATATGCCGTAACCACAACAGATGAAGTTATCAAATCATCACCTTTGCCGCCAGCGATGTCTGCGCAAGAAGCTGAATTACAAGCCCTAACTTCAGCATGCAAAATTGCCGAAGGAAAACGTGCCAACATCTATACAGATTCAAGATATGCTCTGGGTGTGGCACATGACTTCGGCCTCATCTGGAAGACAAGAGGATTTCTTACCACTGCCGGTACACCAGTCAAACACAGCTCTGCAATCAAGGATCTAATGGATGCCCTCCTACTCCCCGAAGAGGTGGCCGTTCTGAAAGTGAAGGCACATGGGAAGTTGGATACAGATGAAGCAAAGGGCAACCATTTGGCTGATCAGGCTGCTAAGCAAGCAGCCAGAGATTTGCAGGAAGTGGATGAAGAAGTGTCCGGACAAGAAGAAGAAGTTCCTATTTTTGCTCTGCAAACTCTTCCTACTGATTTAAGAATTCTGCGTGAATAGCAAGCTGCTATTACCCCTGAAGAAATCCAGAAATGGAAAAAGAAAGGAGCTGTTCTAAAGGACGGGGTATATTACAACAACTTCAAATTTTGTCTCCCAAAGAATTTATATCCAGCAGTTGTCCAATGGGCACATGGACCTGCACATCTGTCAAAAGACTTAATGGCCGCCCTCATACAGAAGTATTATGAAGCACCTGGAATCACAACATTGATCAATAGCTTCTGTAGGGCCTGTGTCATTTGTGCAAAATGCAATCCTGGAAAACCTATCAAGGTGCCTCCAAAACACCTGGCAAAACCCATGTACCCATTCCAGAGAATTCAAATTGACCACATCCAAATGCCCAAGAGTGGGCCTCATGAATATGCACTAGTAATAGTGGACATGTTCTCAGGCTGGCCAGAAGCCTACCCAGTGGCCAATATCACTGCAAAAACAACCGCAAAACGTCTACTTACAGATATTGTATGTAGATTTGGACTTCCAGAAGTCATTGAAAGTGATCAGGGCCCAGCTTTTACAGCAACAGTGACTAAAGAAATTTGGACTGCTCTAGGGGTGACCCTAGCCTTTCACACCCCTTACCACCCGCAAAGTAGTGGTAAAGTAGAGTGCATGAACGGCACTCTAAAAGCCAGAATGTTAAAAATGTCACAAGAAACAAAGATGCCCTGGCCAGAAAGCCTGTCAATAGCTTTATTCAGCGTTAGGCACACACCTAGAGGGAAACACTCATTATCCCCATATGAGATTCTATTTGGAACAGCACCCAGACTAGGTTGTTATTATCCGCAACAGTTACAGCTCCAATCAGATGTTTTAGTAGACTATGTAACTGAACTTGCAAGTGCCTTAAACAAAATACATGCCCAAGTTTTCTCTTCAATTCCAGATCCCGATTTGGATACAGGTACCCACAGCCTGCTTCCCGGAGATTGGGTTCTGGTCAAGAAATTTGTGCGGAAAAATACCCTGGAACCAAGATTTGACGGTCCATTCCAAGTTCTCCTGATCACCGCAACCTCCGTCAAAGTGGCCGGCAGGCCAAATTGGATCCACGCTTCCCATTGCAAGAAGTCTCCTGCCCCAGAGGAAGCAGATACCGCACAAGCATGTACCTCTGGTACATAATCTCCTTAATTAGTTCAATTAAGGCCCAGCAGGTGGCCATTACTAAAGATATTAGTGGGTACACCTTTTGGTATAATTCATCATGTACCCATGTGGCTACCTATACCTTTGATTATTGTGATATTGTAGAATGCCCGTTCCCTACATCACAAATTCAGAACATCTATAGAGATATTCCCCATTCAAAAGACCCATATGTTTGTGTAGTGGACAAGCAATGGGGGCACAATTGTGACCATTGGGGGGCGGCGGGATGGAATGCCGGGCCTGCCTGGGGTTACAAGCCAAAAAGTGCCTTATCTAAAGTAGATGATCAAGGTAGATCCCTTCTCAAGAGAATGACTTTGAGAAAGCCTGGGGGAGGTACACCAATGAAATTAATTCTTAACATTGAGCATCCAAGTCCAACAGATGCAGACCAATATGTGATGGGAATGTATTGGAAAAAAGGTTCCTATAAAAAGTTAGGGCATTTCTACCTTAAAGATATGTGCAACTCTTCTGAGTGGCAAGGGGCCACCCATATGGTCCCCAATCCATTAAAACCTCACATCCAGACCTTTCAAGATATGATGGCCATTGCTAATCCCACCTTTGAAGATACCATGGCCGATACATGAAGATACCATGGCAGAAACAGGTTTTAATGATGTAAATTTATGGTTAGAATGGATGAAATATAATGCTAATAAGCATAATAAAACTGCATGTTATGTGTGTGGCGGTGCCCGGCCTCACCTGGGCACCGTACCTTTAATCCTGCCAGTAGATATAGAAGCATGGGTTTTGAGCCTTTTTGCCTATCACTATGAGTTTAACAGGTCCATATGTATAGCATGGACAAAGGAGTATCCTCTCCTAACCCAGGATGTCAAACCCCCAGATGGTATTACAGTATATAAAGGTAATTACACTTGTTATGCTAATTATGATGGAATTGGCAGATTCTTAGGTAACTTCTCCAAAGGGTATTGTGCTACCTACAGAAATGTCTCCATGAACTTATTGCAATTTCACACTAGGTCATTAGGGGATATTTACTGGTTGTGTGGGGATTTACAGTTAAGATCCAGGATAGATAAGGAGTGGTGGGGGGAGTGTACTTTGGCTAAAGCCATTATGCCCATACACATCATCTCTGACACACACCTCATTACTCATGAATCCAGACACACTAAGGTTAAGCGCGAAGCCCCAGTGAAGGGTAGTTTTGACCCTCATGTTTATATTGATGCCATTGGGGTGCCTAGGGGGGTGCCCAATGAATTTAAAGCAAGAGATGAAGTTGCTGCAGGATTTGAATCACTTTTTGCCATAGTTACCACAAACAAGAATTTAAATTGGATAAATTACATCTATTATAATCAACAGCGTTTTGTTAATTATACCAGAGATGCCCTCCAGGGCTTGGCCGAACAGTTGCAGGCCACATCCCAAATGACCTTCCAGAATAGAATGGCCTTAGATATGATCTTAGCCGAAAAAGGAGGGGTATGTAAAATTTTGCCCGACACCATGACATGTTGTACCTATATCCCAGAAAACACAGGCCCTAATGGTAAAGTTACATTAGCCATAGAGAAATTAAATGACCTGTCTGAAGAGTTAAAAAGGAATTCTGGGATAAAAGATCCCTGGGAAAGATGGTTTGGTTGGATGACAGGATGGCAAAAAGCTTTAATGCATATTGGTATGGCAATACTAATTTTTCTTTTTATCTTTGCTCTTCTCTTTTGTTGTGTCCTCCCTTGTCTGAGAAAATCCCTCATGAAGACTGTTGATCAAGCGGCACCCACTTTCACACATCTCGAAGTTGATGACCAAGATTTCCAAGATCTCAACTCACCCTGTTTACCGCTGCAAACTATCACTTTTGTTGATAAAGTGCGAGAATTCTAGGAAGGGACCAGCTTAGGGACAGCATCTGTCAGTGAATAGTAAAGACCCCGTGTGGAGAAGTGGTGGGTAAGCCATCATGGGCCACCCATGGGAGTGAAGTGTTCGAGAGCCATACTGACGATGAGTTAGCCTATTAGGGTCAGCTCTAGGGACAGACTTGCACTTTGCATTAACACCTAGCTAGCGGCCACGGGGTTTCTGTGCCTTTGGGTTAACACGTCTTCTGGTACTAACAAATAAAGTTTTATCTCTTAGAATCTAACATTTCATAGGGGGGACTGATGTAGAATTATTAAAAATCTTTATTGTACTTGTATTGAATTATTGCACTAACTCCATTTTAACCTCACACCTTCTTCAATCCTCCATTTTGTCCTCCTAACCTGACTTCTTCATTCCTCCATTTTGTCCTCATAACCAAACTTCTTCATTTTAAAACTACATTACATGACAGAATTTCCCAGCACATCTAACAATGGACAAAGACTGTATTTTCTATAAGACATGATTAACTCAGGAACTGCTGACTTTTCCCTAACTCGCAACATAGTATAATTTGAAGGCCATGAGAACACAGTAGTAATGAAATGTTCTATTCATAAGAGACCTTGCACCTGGCCACGAGATCTGAGATCACTGACCGTGTAAAATGACGCTCCAGACCCCCTTGTCCCCACCCGTGTCCAAAATAATACCACCTCTTGGTGGGTGGGCACGGGACTAACCACTTAGTTTTTGAACCAATTAATTATACAGATAGGTGGACACTAATTCAGACACTTAACAATTAACCCAATTAATGATGTTTATTCACTAATATATTGATAATCAATGATGACGTAAAATGTCTCTTAAAAGGGCCTGCGCGCCCGCTTTTCTTCACTTGCCAATAAATTTTCTCGAAGTTATTTTAACCTGAACTCCGTGTGTCAGACTTAATTACTTCAGCGTATATACGCAATTCAATTTTCTTAATTTGGACAGGAACAGATAGACATTTAAACATTTTGGTTTGTTGCTAAAAAGTACCATAACACCTAACAGTGCTTTAAGGTGTCAGCATAACAGAACGGGGTACATCTATGAACCCAATATAGACTTCAATTTAATGTAACAAGTAGTTATTAAGTGTGTTGTTATGATGTTGCACTTGTAAGCAAGCTATGCCATTAAATCATTACTATTATCACATTTAGATGAACACTATAGGGCTAGAAAAACAAACATTTTTTTCTGACCCTATAGTGTTAAAAAAAACACCATATAGCTGCCACCATACATATAATAAAATCTTAACTTTATTCCAGTCTGCTTCTGCTGACTCTGCCTCGATCTGCCTGCTTGGCTGACATCATCAGTAGTGGAGATCTGAGCCAATCACAATGCTTTCTGGTAGGAAAGCATTGTATTTGCTGAGACTGTCAAAGAGGCAGATCAGAGGCAGAGCCAGCTCAAGCCAAACACAGCCCTGGCCAATCAACATATTTTCATAGAGATGCATTGAATCAATGCATCTCTATGAGGAAAGTTCAGTGTCTGCATGCAGAGGGTGGACACACTTAATGTCAGTCACACCGTGCAGCACTGCCCCAGGAAGCACCTCTAGCAGCCACCTGAGGAGTAGCCAATGTAGTTATCCCTAGCCTGTAATGTAAACACTGCATTTTCTCTGAAAAGTCTGTGTTTTCTACAAAAATCCTGCAGAAACTGACTATACTCACCAGAACAAATTCAATAAGCTGTAGTTGTTCTGGTGACGATGGTGTCCCTTTAATATTTGTAAGTGTAAATTCTTAAAGAAAAATACAATCCACTTTCCTAATGTTTATTGTTTGAGCAAAAACTTTCACCATTTTTGTAATAAATGATCTCATAGCTTCCTAATTTAGACTAGACTCACCTTGTGCCCTCTCGGTGTTGTAGTATTTCTTTTTCACATGAGCTGTTAAATGACTTGATGTAGGTGGAGTTATTATGCTATCTTCCTTCAGCTCAAAGCTGAGGTTATTAGTCAGCGACCCTCTAGAATTGGAGGGATTGGATGACGGCAATGTAAAAGAGCTGCGGGAGTGCCAATATGACAGCATGCATCACAGTGACAGCTCCTCTTCAAACGGTGTGTTTATAGCAGGGACATGATACATACACAGCAACTGTGGATTCTAGCCTTAGTGGATCACAACTCCCATACTGTGCAGCCAACCAAAAAAAAGCTTAGCAGTTGATAGGATAAAATCATACAACAACCAGCCATTTTGTACTCAGCATCCATTTTCTATAAAAATCACCATCACTGGAGCATACCAAACCCTGAACAAAAATATGGTCCACTGAAGGTGGTTACCATGAACTTAGTTATACAAAGTGACTGATTAAAATTGCAAGGAACAAGTTTACAGAACAATATGTAACATACACTGTTACTTTACACTGTAGCCTTAAGATATTTCACATAACCATGAAGTAGGTGTCTAAAGATACCATACACACCCCACTGAACACCCCACTACCTCAAAGTGAGAAACCAAACAAATAATTTTTTTTAGAGTTGAACCAATGTGGAAAGTCTTCAAGATATAGCATCCGGATTGGAAATAGAGCTCCAAATAAAAAATATATAAAAATGCTTATAGTATAACACTGTTTTATTATTCAAAGTTAAATCCATGCTTACAAAATTGTTGGTGAGACTAAACTGGTTGTAAACCCACAACAACGCCTCCAGTAAAAAGCTCATACGCCTCTGAGTTTGTCCTTCGCTGCTCTGCCGTCCTGGATCTCCCACTCGCTCACTTGCTTAGGAGTTCCGGGCATTTAGAAAATTCACAAAGATCCCCTAAATCCCTATGGACACCCTGTAATATCTAAAATAGAATCAATATCATCCCATCTCTCCAAATATGGTAGGGGGCTGCATGGGTCTGTGCAGGGCTCGAGTCCTGCAGGAACGCATGAGAACGGCATTACTGCACGTTTTCCACAGCAAGAACGCCGTTCCCGTTAGTAGTCCTGCAGGACTTGCTTGCCCGCATCAGGGAGAGCTCACAAATCAGCGCTCCCTCACCGCCAGCCTGGAACTCAGCTGACCGCCCGTCTGCCTTCCTGCCCGCCTTCCTGCCAAAACAGCCCAGCCAGCAGCCCCACTGGACCCCAGGTAAAAAATCCACCCAGCTCTCCCAAAAGGTAGCTCTCCTTGGGTCTGTGTGTGTGTATGTGTGTCAGTCTGCATGGGTCTGTGTGTGTGTGTGTGTGTGTGTGTGTTAGTCTGCATGGGTCTGTGTGTGTGTGTGTGTATGTGTGTGTGTGTGTGTGTGTGTGTGTGTGTAAGTCTGCATGGGTCTGTGTGTATGTGTGTGTGTGTGTGTGGCAATCTGCATGGGTCTCTGCATGTGTGTGTATGTATGTGTCAGTGTGCATGGGTCAATGTGAGTGTCTGCATGGATCAGTGTGGGTTTCAGAACACATGTGTCAGTGTGTGTCCGCTTGCATGAGTCAGTGCGTGTGTGTCATTCTGCATGGGTCAGTGTTTGTGTGTGTGCGTGTGTGTGTGTATGTCCATCTGTGTGTAAGGCCAGTTAGAATTTTTTTTAAATCAATACTTTTCAAGGAACACTATAGTGTTAGGAATACAAACCTGTATTCCGAATACTGTAGTGTTTCTATTAGTAAACATAGATTCTAGTTCCCGGCTCCCCCTACCATAAAACGGGTTAAAAAATGAATAAATGAAAAAAAGTTGGTTTGATTTTTTTTTAAGCACCAATACTTCCTTTGCACTGCTTGCCTCCCTACCTCCTGCAATGTCACTAATAGGATACGCTGATTTAAACCAATGTTCCTCATAAAGGAGCTTTGGACACCTGATGCACATGTGTGGCAAGGGCTGTGCACGTTCAATGCTTCACAAAGTTAAACATGGCATTTCAGTGAAGGTGTCTATAGGCATATTTAACCCTTTAAGGTAAACATTGCCATTTCTGAAAAACGACAATGCTCTCAGTGGGAAGTTCTCTCCTCCAAGAGAGTATAGCTGTGAAGCTCTTACAAGAGCTACTGGTTATATCTTGTATAGCAGTTCCCTACAACAAGAGACGAGACTCAGTGTTGAGGGTAAAAGTAAGACTGGTTTAATGACAATCCCCTTGCAAGGGGTACGCCCACAGGGACCTTGTGGGGGACTGATATGCAACTTCACAGACCAATAACAATAAGGTTACAAGGCACAACACTCCCACACACGGCACACAATCCCTCCCTTCTGCCTGGGAGATAAATGTATCAGTAACTGAAACAAGATAAAGAGAATAGTTGTCTTACTAGAGGACAACCATTCAGAAAGGCACCCAGTCCAATCTCAGTAGTAAGTGTGGAAGGAAAATAAGAAAAACTTTATTAAAGTCTATTAAAACATAATAATAATGGACTATTCTAGATAGAGAGAGTCAACCAAGGAGAGAGACCAAGCATCGAATAGAAAGTGGCTAGATAATAGCCTACTACATAATACCTTTCAAAAATGAAGGAAGGGAGGTATACTAAATAGTGCTCAGGCTAAGGGTATAGAAGCAGTAAGAGAGATGAAAGGGGGGAGATAAAGGAGAGAGGTAGGTAAATAAGTATATAGGTATAGTATAAAACCTAACCTTAAGGTATAAACCTCTCCCCACATTTGTAGACTCCCAACAAACAGTCACTCTCTGTGCTAAACCCTGCACTCCTATAAAACACCTTCGAGGGTGTTCTAATCTAGACTCAATCTAAAATAGAAAAGTACCTGAGTATCTATCAGTGAGAAATCATCCGTGCAGAGTGCTCAAAAGGTGAGTAAGTGAAGGCTAGAACCCGACGCGCGTTTCGGCGTGACCCCATGCCGTTTTCAGGGGTAACGCAAGGTTTTATACTATACTGGGTGCCTTTCCGAATGGTTGTCCTCTAGTAAGACAACTATCGTATATATTCTCTTTATTTTGTTTCATTATCCTTGGGTTACCCCCTTCTACCCAGTCTAGGTGACCATTTTTTACTTGAGAGACGGGAGTTGGGAAAGGTTCTTCCTTCCCTATCTGCTGGCCCCTTAAGTTTGTATTCATATTTGTATCAGTAACTGTACTAATTCTAATCCAATCATCTCCAAGCACAGAAAAAACATAGTAAAAAGGAATTTATTTATTATACACTATTTATATACACCAATTCATGAAATTAAATCACTGTTGTGTTCTGATGATCACCTTATCAATTCATACATTTAACGCAATTCATAGTATATACATCCCAAGCTGTTTACAGCTATATACAATCTATAGATACAATACATGGAGCTTGACAGTTCATATATGTTCAGATGGATCCATCACTAAATAGTTCTCTAAATCAGAGAATATCTGTACAAAAACTTAAAAAATGAAAACTTAAAAAAATGAAAAAAAATTACAAAATGAAAAAACATTGAAAAAAAGAATAAGAAAAAAAGAAAAGAGGAAACATTTATAGATAGAATGTTCACTACATATATAGTAAAGAGTCGGTTGGATCTCACCAATTGAGGATTTTCATCCTGGAGTTCATGTTAATCAATAGTAGTATGGTGTCCAGTGGCTGTTGAATCTATGGAGTGTGATACCAATGTTCATAGGACTGGAAACCAGGATAAACTCCCAATGTAAAATGCTGCAATGTCAAGTCTCCTCTTGTGTCTGGGCATGTATAACCGCTTTGCTGCTCTCGCTTGCGTCTTATGCCGTGTGTCACCGCTGGGCTGAGGGGCCATTGAAGGGACAGGTCTGTCCCAAGCGCGCAGCCCAGTGGTGACACACAACATAAGACACAAGCGAGAGCAGCAAAGCGGCCATATTGGAAAAACATTACTTACAGTTCCTTCATCACTGTATTTTCTTGCAGAACACCGCCCCCATTCTACATACAAGGAGGATAAAGCTGAAAACTATCATATAAGATTCCTTTTAAATTAGAGGTAGTAAACTATGCTAAGGAGCATGGAAACAGAGCAGCGGAGAGACATTTTGGGCCACCTCCAAATGAAAAAATGGTAAGAGAGTGGAGGAAACAAGAGGATCAGCTGCAAAAAGCAGATAAAAGTAAGCACACTTTTCGTGGAAATGCTGCAAAGTGGCCACAGTTAGAAGTGGCCATGAAAGAATGGATCACACATCACCGGAAATATGGCTTATCAGTCTCTACAAAAATGATAATATATAAGGCCAAACGCATTGCTGTAGAGAAAGGCATTTACGATTTTACTGGATCACCATTGTGGTGCTACAGATTTATGAGGCGATATGGCATTGCTATGCGCATCAAAACTAGAATTGCACAAAAAATACCAAAAGAATATAAATATAATTCTGTCTTTTCATAAATTTGTAATTGATGCTAGGAAGAAAAATGCGTATGAAATTGGCCAGATTGGGAATATGGACGAAGTCCCGCTAACCTTTGATCTGCCATCTAATAGGACTGTTGATCTGAAAGGTGCCAAAACACTGTTGTGTTGTCTTGCTGTGCAGACAGCACCAAATTGCCACCCATGTGAATTTTCAAAAGTAAAACATTTCTTTTGTTGTACATGTTCATGAGAAAGGATGGATGGAAAAAAATGGAATGAGAGTATGGGTTGAAAAAGTGTGGTCCAAACTTCCTGGAGGGCTTCTGAAAAAACCTGCCTTATTAGTACTTGGCCAGTTTAGAGCACATATTAGCGAAACTACAAAAAAAGTGTTTTAAAGAAGTGAAGACTCATCTAGCTGTAATTCCTGGAGGTCTTACCAGCCAGTTGCAACCTCTCAATGTTTCCTTAGACAAATGGAGGTCATTTAGTTGCTCCAATGGCCATTGGAGGGATGCCCGCCTTCCAACGTCAAGGCAGACCCCCCTAAGCGGGTCCTAACACTGACCCTTCAGCCTGCTTCCTTGAGCTTCTGGCAAAGATATCTCTAATGAGACAGAAAGGGGTATTTTTTATATACACCCCTTTACTTATTAACCCTTAATAGGGAACACATGGGATGGGTAGCAGCATTGTAACCAGGCTGTGTGATACAAAGTAAATACAAATACAAAAAGAGAAGTCCTGCGCTTAAGCAGCAAGGACTACAACACACATCAGCCCCAATATATAGTAAAAACCAAAGAAAAGAAAATGTTACTTGCGCTTTCTCCTTAATCCCTATGTAAAAAATACCCCTTTCTGTCTCATTAGAGATATCTTTGCCAGAAGCTCAAGGAAGCAGGCTGAAGGGTCAGTGTTAGGACCCGCTTAGGGGGGTCTGCCTTGACGTTGGCAGGCGGGCATCCCTCCAATGGCCATTGGAGCAACTAAATGACCTCCATTTGTCTAAATATACATAGGGATTAAGGAGAAAGCGCAAGTAACATTTACACTTATGATGACATTATATATAAGATATATATATATATATATATATATATATATATACATATTATATATAGATAGAATATCTGTATATATATTTCGTATATATGTATATTTAAATTTTTTTTAATTTAAATTTATTAACTTTATTTTTTTTATTTTACAACTTTTTAAAAACTTTTTTCACTAGCAGGGAGACTGCCCGTCAGTTCAGGCAGTCCCCGTGTACGCAGCACTATGGACGCCTATTGCGGCCATGTGACCACTCTTTCAGACGGAGAGAAACACCAATCGCCGGCGGGGGAACGGTGATCGGGTAAGTGGGGGGGTTAATACATGTATTTTTTTTTTTTATTGCTTTTTAAAGTTTTTGTTATAACATTTTTTATTCTTCACTGTGTGCCTCGACCCCTCGAGGCACAAAGCACACAGACAGAGCATCAGAAGCCTGCTCGATGGCTTCCGATGCTCTACTATACTGCTGGGCGCCACGTTGGGCAACCCAGAAGTCATTGCTCCAGGGGAGGTATTGCAAGATGCCTAGTCATGGAGGCACCGCTGCGATACCGTTAGAGCATCTGGAAGCGATCATGATCGCTTCCAGTGCTCAAATTTCCCGCTGACATATCAAGTACGTCTAAATTTGTTAACGACTGTTTTTTGTCAGACGTACCTGATACGTCCGCTGTCACTAAGGGCTTAAAGGGATACTATAGTGCAAGGAATACAAAGTTGTATTCCTGGCACGATTGCTGGCTCCCCCCTCCCCCATGGCTAAAACCCTTTATTTATTGCCATTGTCCCTCGGCGCTAGGGTGACACTCTTCTCCCTCCAACATTTTGCTAAGAGCGTGCGTTAGACCGCCCCATAGGAAAGCATAGAACCAATGCTTTTCTATGGGGAAAAATCTCACGCCGCGTGATCTCATGCAGAGTGTGAGGACGTCTAGCGTCAGATACCGGACCAAAGGTCCGTTTCAATTCAGGAAGCCCTCTAGTGGCTGCTTGGGAGGCAGCCACTGGAGGCAGACTTAGTGCTGCAATGTAAACATTGCAGTTTCTCTGGAACTGCAATGTTTAACATTGCAGCACTAAGTGCAAAAGGGACAGTACACCCAGACCACTTCAATGAGCTGAAGTGGTAAGGGTGCCTATAGTGTCCCTTATGTGCGCCGTGTGGAGTATTTCTGCTGTATACAATGACTCGATGTGTTGCCTTTTTTAAAATTCTTTCCCAACCTCATCGGGCTTTTACATTACGGTAGAATGTGATGTCCTGTGTCACTTCTGGGTATACACATGCATAATTTTTAGTGACAATAATTTAAACCCTTCTCTATGACTGATCAATGCCCTGTCATAGTTCTGGGAGGCCAGAGTATGTTTCTGTATAGTGTTTTGATTTTTTCAATTTGACCATTGGCTTGTCTATTGATTTGCAGTTTTCTATATTCCTGAACTTGACTTTGTTACCTTCCGTGATCCTGACCTTGTCTACATAACTGATCGCCGCTGCCTGTCTGTAGATGCTCTATTTTTCTCTCTTCTGAGGTTTTATCCAGCTCAGTTGCCTATAAAGACCGTAAATACATTGTTCTGTCAAATTCTTCAATTTTTATTCTCATCTCTACCACACGTTGGGATATCCCAAAGCTGACAATTAGTTTTTTACTTTCTCAGTGTTTGCATCGCTTCCTGTACAGGGAAAGTTGTAGAGGCTATATTAATAATACAAGAACTGAAAAAAACTAAATACGAATGGTAAAATAGTTTTATTTTTTCCAGCTGTGTATCAGCATGACATCCCAGGCAAAAATATATACTACATGTCCCCAAAGAGTAGCCCCGTGTAACGATGTATGCATGTTTCACTTGCTTTCCACATATAGTTATAGCATACCATACACTTAATATCATCTACTTAATAGGCTGTTTTTTGTTTTGTTTTTAATCAGTGTAAATAAATTGTTTAAACATAATTTGTTGGTTAATTTCTCCTACTTTATGTTTGGAATAATCAAGACATGCTTCAACAGAGCAATGAGCATTTATTTGTAGTTATTAGTTATCTGGTGTTGAAGTCACCAGATTGTCACATGTAGGATAGGGCTGTTATACCCAATGGTCAACATGCGCCACTGACCAGGGACCTCCATTCTAGAGGACATTGCAGTCAGATCTTCCACATTATATTTATTATCATTTATATTATTTATTGTTTTTAAGTTACTTTGCTACCATCATGTGAGTGACACACAGGGAGCTTAACTGTGCTTTAACTGACTATCCCCGAGGGAGCTACTGAACACTGGAATATTTGACTAGACACTTAAGTAATATGTACTTATCCCAGATACTTAAATTCATATTTCATTTATAGCCTACACCAATAATTATTATTTTGTTTTAGGAGCTCGTTAATCATTTGGCTACATTTTAATGGTTTGGTAAAGGCCCCACCATTGTCTTAAAGGGAAACTATACGTCAATATGTTATTTTGCAAAATTGTAATAGTTTAATAATTTAAGGAGGATCTATTCATTCCTGGTATTTTAGCATTAAATTGTGAATTGTCAGTGTGACGGACCGCCTGGCACCCTAATCGGGTGCCTCTTACAATCGATGCTCCTAGTGCTCACCGAGTACTACAAGCACTCCACCAGACACCATCAGCACTGTAGGTGTAGGTAAGCAGGAACTCTTTTAATGGTAGCCACAACTGACCTTATATGCAAGTCACCATGCAAGGGGCACACACCCCTGGACCTGAGAGTAAACCACAGTAGAAACAAATACACAATTACATTGACTCTCAGATCCAGGACACTCCAATACATAATAAGACAATCCCTCTCCTGTGTCTGGGAGATAATTGAGTCAAGTACTGTATTAAACTCAATTATCTCCAGGTACAAAAAACACACATTTACCAAACACCCCCAAAATACCTTAAAAATATATAAAACCCCACAAAAGTTACATCCCCTGATAGCCCAGATCTGGGTGACCAACATATCCAAAATTCACCCAGATCGGTACAGGGGTTCAGGAATTTCCTGGAAGTCATTTATTTGACCAACCGCACGCATGGTCCCATGTCCAAAACAGTTCCAGAGAATCAGGGCTTGCTGTAGTTTAAAAACGAACATGTTCTTACCCTGGAGCTTGTTCCCCTCATCCAGATGAACGATTTCACCGAACAGTGCCCTTCTAAATTGTATACAACCGAACGCAGACGATGATGGAAATCCAGCAGTGTTCAGGAGTTTTTGTGTCCGATTATAGTTCCAGGCATTCAACAACCAAGCACCGGTGCCTGCGTTCATGCGAACAAGATGGCCGCCACCTCATGGTTGTTCATGCGTACAGTGGCCACCCAAACAGACAATTGGAACACTGCGGTTAGAATCGTTACTAAGTGTTAATAGGGTTTAACAAGCTCCCGGGTGGTCTCTGGTTTGTGCGGCTGTTCGGGAACTGAACCATATAACCGAACCATATAATCCAAATTGCACGAACAGAGTCTTTTTAAAGTATTTTAGCCAGGTCAATTGCAGGGGCCATAGTCCTGGGACAGGAGGCTGGCAAGCAGGTTCATCCCAAAGCCTGGGGCGAGGTTCTGTTTGCCACAATCAGGAATTTATTTTAAATTTGAATCCAAAATAGTCAAATTAGAAAAATGGACGAGGTCAGTTATGTTTTTGACTATATTGGCTTAAAATTGTAAATTTACATTGAATTTCAAACAATTCACAAACAAGACACCAGGGCAGTAAGTTGGGATGGCAGGACAGGACCCGGAAATTGGGACTGTCCTACGAAAATCAGAACTATTGGCAGGCATGTCTTATTAGTCAAACTTTATATCCAAGATCTCAAGAGTTACTTTATACTCAAAATGTGAATATAAACATGTAACTTGTGCTGGGATAAATCATCCAAATTAGAACTGTTTTTTGCCAGAATTCTCTCAGGCGGGTAGAAAGTACATCGCCCGAGGTTTTACATGACTGAATGAAATTGTAATTATTTGATTCATTAAAGGCCATTAATAAAGTCTTTCACACACTGAATATCACTCATATATATATGGTATAGTTTATTTTTGAATTTCTATGCATTTTCAGCGGCTAATTTTTATAGCAATATATATTGCACAGAATATATTATATAAGGTGTCGGTGATTAAACGTCTCCCTTGAGCATAATAATAAATGTGGATAGTATTGAAATTGTACCGAACGATGGGTAGAAAGATGTCTATATCTCTACCTGGTCATTAACAGAATGCAGTATTCTTATTCACTGATCCGCCGTTTTCTCTCCCTATTGGTCACTCCTCGCTTTATCTGTGCATAAAATCAATGTTTAGTGACTGCTGTACGAGCGGAATTCTGAATTCCAAATCACGATGTACATCCATTGCCCAAGTTGTCTTTATTATGTCTCGAGTACATTTCGCCTTGGAGTTTGGGAATTCATGCGACCACTCGACTGGCCAAAATTCAGATTAATTGCAGTTTGTAATGAAACAAATCTGCAAGTGTAAACGTTAAAGGGATACTCAGAGCACCAAAAACAACTTTATCTTAATGAAGTAGTTTTGGTGTGTAGATCATGATCCTGCAGTCTCATTGCTCAATTCTCTGCTTTTTAGGAATTAAATTACTTGTGTTTCTGTTTATGCAGACCCGGCCACAACTCCCTTGGCTGTGACTGATACAGACTGCATGAAAAAATGGTTTCATTTTCAATCAATAAGGTGTGTATTTAGAAGTTTTTATCTCCTGCTCTGTTAATTAAACCTTAACTTCACATGGGAGATAAGCGGCCTCTAGCATGCTATTAACAGAGCAGGAAATACGAAATTCTAAACTAAAGGGACACTATAGCCACCAAAACAACTTTAGCTTAATGAAGCAGTTTTGGTGTATAGATCATGCCCCTGCATTCTCACTGCTCAATTCTCTGCCATTTAGGAGTTAAATTCCTTTGTGTATGAACCCTGGTCACACCTCCCTGCATGTGACTTGCACAGCATTCCATAAACACTTCCTGTAAAGAGTCAACTAAAGTTTATACTTTCTTTATTGCAAGTTCCCGTTTAATTCAGATTTTCTTAACCACTGCTATGTTAATAGCATGCTAGACCCTGCAAGAGGCTCTTGTATGTGATTAAAGTTCAATTTACAGAGCAAGAGATACAATTGTTTAAGGTAAATTACATCTGATTGAAAGTGAAACCAGTTTTTTTCATGCATGCTGTGTCAATCATAGCCAGGGGAGGTGTGACAAGGGCTGCATAAACAGAAACAAAGTGATTTAACGCCTAAATGGCAGAGAAGTGAGCAGTAAAAACTTGAGAAGCATGATCTACACACAAAAACTGCTTCATTAAGCTAAAGTTGTTTAGGTGACTATAGTGTTCCTTTAACCCCTTAAGGACACATGACATGTGTGACGTCATGATTCCCTTTTATTCCAGAAGTTTGGTCCTTAAGGGGTTAAACAGAATGGAAGTGTAAACATTCGATCTATCTTCACAGGAAGTATGTAGAGATCTGTGTGAGTTACATTGATGGGAGGTGTCACTAGGGCTGTATAAACTGTATAAAGTGTTTTAGCTGCAGTGAGAATGCAGGGACATGCTCTTTAAACCAAAACCACTCCATTAAAATAAATTGTTTTGGTGCTTACTGTTAAATTCTTCATTTTCCTTATATGTAGATCATCTTTCATTTTTTGCTTGTTTTTAGACTACAGCATCACAGCAAGTTGTTTTTTATTTCCATTTGTGTTGGAATTGTATTTTCTGTCCTGTTCTGTATTTATTATATTCAGTGGAACAGGGTTTAAGTTGCTGGCACTGTTTATAATATTATATTTTTAATACTCGCGCAGAATTTCTTGTTCTTGTTGTCTACTGTGCTTAGTGGTGAACTGTCAACCGACCTGTAAATTTTAGCCAAAAATATGAAATTAGAAAATAAAAATCCCACAAGATTGCTTTCCTTTCAGTTTAGCTACTTGGCCGAAATTTTAAAACTCATTGATAGATAAAAAAAAAAAAAATCAGGGACACTCTGAGCATTGTGTGTTCTATCAGAAACCAGTGAAGCATTTGTAAATAGAATAGCATTAGATTGGCATAGAATGTATTAGACTGAGCACTGAATATAAAAATTTATATTTTGTAGATCAGATGAGTAATCGTTACTGCTCACGGCTGAAAGAGCATAGAGACATATCTGCACATATCGTGAGTCAGGCTGGGAAATAACAGACGTGGTTTAGGAAAATGTGCATATAAATTTTCTAGAATAAAATACGCTTTCAGGTCGATTTACCAGTTATGAGTCCTGGCAGTGGGAACACCATTCCTCCACACTGTATATAGAGGGATGGAGGGCAGGGTAAACTCAGAAAGGCCAAGCAAATGGCCCTTATCCTTTCCTCCACCCAATAATGGATGGAGGGTAACATATCACTGGGTAGGGACTTGGCTAATAGCCTTACCTAGTTAGTTAGAGGTTCCCACTTTCTCTATAACATAATAAATAGACCGGGGAAGCCAAGTCTGTTGGTCCAAGATTTATAGTCATTAGATACATTGTCAGGTAAGCCTCCCAGGAGTGAAATTCGACCGAAAACGTACTATGATTGGATAGCTTTGCAACCAATCACAGTGAACCAGTGGTTCTTCAAGCCGGAAGTGGCATACAAAAGCCTCTGCTGTTTGAATAGATTTCATTTTTTCTGCCCTCAGCCAGTGGGCCAAAGGGACGGAATTCATTTTGGTTTTAATGAGGATAATATTTTTTGTTTTGTAATTGGGTATTTTTTTTTAATTTTACATCACCATCAGGGCATAATGGGGTTTATTTTGGGACTCCCATACAGGCAGTGGTACATCATTAAATAAGGATTCTGTGTTTATATAGCACAGGGTTCACATGACAAAGCTATGTATAAAGGGCAATTGAGGTGCCTTGACATATCTGTGTATAAGAAACGCAGATACAATACAATTATAACTGCTGATTCTAGAATTATAGATTCTCGCAGTTCCTGTACTGAGAAATGAGCCAAGTTAGTACTTGGCGCTCTACTTTCAACGGTATATTATTACCTCTGTCTCTGGAGGAACAGCTGATATACTTGGCGAGGTCAGAGAGAGGGGGCATACTGAATGGAGCCATTTGTTGACATGTAGCAGGTGCCTTGGATCACAGAGAGGCCCCTTTCCTAAATTTATGGGCTGTGTCCCCTAGCATATCCTTTGCAGCAAAATCACCTGAAAGGAATTTAAAGTGGAAACTAACACAGTATTAAACGCCAATGCTAAAAACACTGCCATTTATTATTTTTATTTTATTTACAAAGCACCAACATATGGCACAGCGCAGTATGCTAAATCCTTTATCGTGAAAAGTAACCCAAACTAAAAGAGTAATGTTGTTCACAAGCAAATAGACTTTTGCCCAAAGTTTTGTGTTCATTCATGGATGAAGAATTGAAGATCTGGGAAGAAGTACAGAATTTCTGTTTGTTTTATTATGGGTGCAGTCAATCCCCATTTGTTTATTTCAAAACCTTATTTATATATTTCAGTATAACAAAAATGTTCTACAAATATCACAATAAAACTTTGCAATTTCCAGAACAAAAATGGAAACTAATTGTAAAAATTCTCGAAACTAATTCCCGAAATTTCTTGCTTCCCGATCAAAAATTGTAATAGAGAACTGGGCTTTTGACCAAAGTGTAGAGGGATGCTTGTAGTGCATGAATTATTTAAAGAAACACTGTAGATATGCTTATACATATAGGATGAGGACCAAGTGAGGGCAGAATCAACATAAACTGAAGTTGCAATACGGGTAACATTTTCAGCTGATGAGTCGAGGGGCTGAGTGTTGATGAGAGATTGAATGAAAAAGTTCTGGATCACAGGAGTGAATGGAATCCAACCAATTTTTGATATTGGGGAGAAAGGATCAGGGGTCTAGGATATTTTGTTGCTAACGTAATGGCAATGCCTCAGTTGATGGATGTTAATAGGGACGTAATGGCTAGCGCTATTTAGGTAATCATGATCCCTAACCCCAAATTTTAATTCCTAATCATAATTCCCAAAACTTGAATCCTAATTGTTAGCTGCTAACTCTAACTTTAATCTCTATCCTACCCCCGCTAAACCCCATTCCTCTTCAATAGAAGAACTAAACATTTACATCACAACCTCTAACATTCGCAACAGTGCCAAAATAGTCGTGCTACACCAGTTGTACGCTAATGCTGATACACAACAACAATGGCATTGAGCTTATTCCATAGAGTGTGATTGGTTGAAGGTAGATACTTGATACCACCCAAATATTGATATTTCTGCATTTGACCCATTGTTTTATTACAGTAACAAATACAACTAAATATATAAGTATAATTATAAATATCGTTTTATCCAATGCCAGAAGAACAGCTTATTTTGAAATAGGGACATAGAGAAAGACTGTAAGATTAAAGGGGAACTATAAAACTTGTTTTCCTGGCACTATAGCTTCCACCTCCCTCGCGAACCTCCCCCCATGGTGCAGAAGGGGTTAAAAAGCCTGTCTGTGGCTTACCTCAGTCCAGCTTCGATGCCACTTTCCACTCCTTTCACACCGACATCAGCCGGCGTGGGAGACCTAATGCGCATGCACGTCAATAGCCTCCCTCGCATTAGGAATTCCCCATAGGAAAGCATTATTCAGTGCTTTCCTATGGGGTCTTGGGTGATTCTAGACGTTACCATGCATAGTGTGAGGATGTCCAGCGTCAGTTAGGAGACCAAAAGTCGCATAACAGCCCTGAAATCCCTCTAGTGGCTGTTTGGTAGACAGCCACTAGAGGTGGGGTTAACCCTAGCAAGTCATTATTGCTGTTTCTTAAAAACTGCAATAATTACCTGCTCAGGGTAAAGGTACCTGAGACACTGCACCCAGACCACTTCGATGAGCTGAAGTGGTCTGGATGCCTATAGTGTCACTTTAAGACTAATCGTTTGCATTTTTATGGGAACCAAAGGGCAGCACAAGGACAAACGTGTTGAATAAGCACTAGGACCGAAGTTGCACTCAGACTGAGGGACAGTCCCTGTGGCTTTTTAAAATCCCCTTCCTTCCTTGTTCTGATATCACTTTGTTGCAAATATAAGTGCAGCTCGTTGCTGTACACTGAATGAGAGGGAGCACCGTACTCTGCAATGATGGGGAATCCACATACATTAACTCTTACTCTGACACTGGCTCTGTGCCTTGGAGCAGACGCTGTCAATCCTGGGTTTGTGGTGCGCCTCACGCAGAAAGGACTGGACTATGGTATGTTCCGATTCCTTTTTCTACAGCAGGTTTATTACAGTTTATTATTTTTTGGCAGACACAATCCATTTAACTACCTGCTATAATGCTCCAGGGCTCTCATTATTACAAATACAAACCTGCAGAGTTAATTGACCTTAAGTGTCCAGAATGAAAGGATAGGTCCATTAATTGATGTGTACATGTCTGAATTCCTTCAGTGCTCCTTCCTACCTGTACAATTGGTGAATAGGAGCATAGATTACCCACCTCACTGAGCATCACGCAACATTTAGTTCCAAAATAGATCTGGGAGGTCCAGTTTAGACATTATTGTATACAGACAATGATTCTATCCACCCAAGGAACTAGCTACACGTTAGAAGTAATATAGGCATTAACGGCTAGAGTTCTCAAACTTAGCCAACGCTACTATTATTGGATTCTATTTAATCTATACAATTGGAAGCCTAATACTGCAATAAGCATTTTAGCAGAATATGCAGGGATTTTACTTAAAGGAGAATTCACAGTGAATTCAAAGTGAACTTCAAATTTAAAGCCAAAGTAGCCGAACACATAGTTGACTACAGTTCGGCTATATTGACCTTAAATTTAAAATTCTCCCAATAGTGAATAACCCTGATAATTAATGCAATTTTGGTACATCTCCCCTAACATATTGGTCACTTGTGTGAGTATTGCAGGGTGTGTCTAGTCTAGGGAGAGGTTTATGAGAAAATTGAGAGGACAAAATGCATTGGTAAACACGAACTGTTTCAAAATGTTTATTTCAAATAATGAGCTCATGCAAAGAACTTTTATTTCCGCCTTGCACATATTAAATATTTATTCACTTAACTAGGAAATGGGGAGAACGAATGAAGGATAGACACATTATAGGCTAAAATAGCAGAAGTGGAAAAAAATTGTAGGATGGACGAGAGTTCAGCTTCTTAATGAGAAGATGATGGCGCCCACGTGGCGGCGCCACCATCACCTTTCCATGCCCTCTTGCCACCGAACCTCTAAAAGCGATGTCACTGTCAGGGGTCTTTGCAAATTCTGCAAAATCCCAAGACGGTGACAGTACAGCTTTAAGTTCCCTCTTAGTTTATTAAAATGTTACCTTAGTTACTAGTATTGGACCTGATTTTATTTTATATGAGATATTTAACTTTATTTTAATACTGTGCATTTAGGCTTTACACATCACTAGTAACCCTTATTAATTCACGACGAATAATCTTATCAATTTCGATTTTATTGAGCTGCTGGATTAAACAAAAGAATTATTCAGGACTTGGGTAATCCTTTTTTTTATGAATGACAAAGCCTAAAGCATTATTGCTTATGTATTGGAATATATTTAAACTGCGGTACTGGATACACCATGTAAGATGAGTACTTTTTCTTTTTATATTGTACAAAGTTTTTTTATTTTTTATTTCTGCTCAACATTCTTTCAAATTGGAATGTTAAGAAATGGACACAGCTTGTCAATTCTAGACAATTCCCATTGTAGTAAATAAAGTGTTTGAGATCTGTAGTTGTGGACGTAGATCATAGCAGAATAAAAGCCCCGAAAATATCACTGGCAAATGCCACTGAGACTGAATGTGTTAAAAGCCAGGGGTGAACGGCAGACAATATTTCCTAACGATTAAATGTTTTAGGCTTACCAAGCAGTTTCCTTTTCCTGGAGGTGTGTTTATAAACTTTTTCGAACATCTACTCATCATGTCCGTTAATGATATCATCTATATACCATCAACGGGAGCGGTGATATTCCTTTCTTCAGTCCTTTTTTCAAGAAGTGACTATATCAGTCTTTGAAAGTAACTTTCTTCAAGAATCTCAGCGCTTGAGGATCGATATGGGTGATTAAATTGGGAGGGAAGACTTGCCTCGGTGGAATATATTTGCTTGACAGCTGACCTTATGATCTTCTTGTGAACAAGCCATCACTGCTAATACTGCTAACTGGAGACAGGATTGTCAGTCTGCAGACTTACGATGACCTTCTGCAGTCAATTTCAAGCTGACATTTTGGATCCTGCCAAACCTCTCACTTTCATCACTAGAACAGTAAAAAAAATTTTTTAATTCTTTATTTATTTGTGCATGGTAAAACAACGTTACAGGCAATGCCACAACAGCATATGTCTGCTTAATGAACAACATTCAAGAACAGAGTTGGCATCTGTGGACAGTACACATTTTATGTTTTTATGTTAGGATGTGCAGATGTGGTGTTCGACTCTTTAACCCCTTGTGGTAGTGCTCGTGATGTGTTCCTCATGTGTGTTAAGCCACATAGGGGATCTCCCTTTGCCGGTTACCGACATAGAAGTACGGGGTGGAGGCAGGGACGGACTGACAGTGGCCTGGGCCCCCGGGCAAAATTAGCAACTGGGCCCCAAGCAGACCGATATATATGCTGGTGTAGGTGTACCGTGTATTTAATTATATGTACGTGTAAAGTGAATGTATGTTGTGTATATTAACTGTAAGCGCTAGTGTGAGTGAATATATGTATGTCTTTGTGTGTAGTGTCAGGAGATGTGAATTCATAGTATATTTGAATACATGTTTTGAGTTTTATAAATAGAGTAGTATTTTTTTTATGTGTTTGTGTAGCATGGCAGTTTGTATAAAGGGGTATTTCTGAATTTTGCCAATGTGTTTGTATGAGGTCCAAATTTTGCGTCTTAAATTACAGATCATCAAGTGTTAAATGTTACAACCTACCTTAAAGGATCACTATAATGTCAGGAAAACAAACTTGTTTTCCTAACACTATATAACCCTTAGGTCCACCCCACCCCCCACCCTCAGGGTCCCCTTCCCGCTGGGCTGAAGGGGTTAAAACTCCTTCAGCCACTTACCTCTATCCAGTGCTGGGCTCCCTCGGTGCTGGTGACCTACCCTCCCCCGCCGACGTCAGCTTCCAAGTGCAGCGGAATGCGCATGCGCGGCAAGAAACGTGCGTGGATTCAAACAGTCCATAGAAAAGAATTTCTCAAAGCTTTCTTATGGACGTTCTGCATGATGAATGTGATTTTCGCATGCAGCGCCGCAGAAACGCCTCTAGTGGCTGTCAGGAAGACAGCCACTAGAGGCTGGATTAACCCTGCAATGTAAACATAGCAGTTTCTCTGAAACTGCTATGTTTACATCTGAAGGGTTAAAACCTGGGGGACCTGGCACCCAGACCACTTCATTGAGCTGAGGTGGTCTGGGTGACTATAGTGTCCCTTTAACGGAACACTATAGTGTCAGGAATACAAAAGTGTATTCCTGACGCTATCGGTTTCTGGCCCTCCTTAAAAACGGGATTTACTCACCTTTTTTCCCCATCACCGACCAAACTCCTTGGCACAGTTCAACAATTTTAGATGATCTCAGCCAGCCCAATGCTCTACCATAGGAAAGCACTGGAAAGCTATTGTGCATGTGCGGCAAAACACTACGCTGTGCCAATCACCATCTCCTCATAGAGATGCATTGAATCAGTGCTTCTCTATGACAAGTGTTCAGCGTCTCCATACGGAGCATGGAGATGCGGAATGTCAGTGCTGCACATTTTGCAACACTGACACAGGAAGCACCTAGATCAGGGCTGTCCAACCTGCGGCCCCCAAGATGTTGCTGAACTACAACTCCCATGATTCTTTCAATTAAAAAGACAGACAGGGAATCGAGTTGTAGTTCAGCAACATTTGGGGGGCCGCAGGTTGGACAGCCCTGACCTAGATGTTCCTAGGCAGCAAGGTAACATTGTTTTTTCACTGAAAAGGCAGCCTTTACAGCAAAAACCCTGTAGGGGCAGACTATACTCACCAGAATAACTACATTAAGCTGTAGTTGTTCTGGTAACTATAGCGTTCCTTTATGGTTGTGCGTGCAAAGGGGTAGGGACTGCAGAGGGTGCTGGAAGGAAGAGGCTGCAGAGGGTACAGGGGGAAGGGACTGCAGATGGCACGGGGGGAAGAGAGGCTGTAGTGGGTGCAGAGGGTAAAGGGTGCTGTTGAGATTGCAAAGGTAAATATAAGCTGTAGTAAGTGCAGGGAGTGTAGGGGCTGCAGTTGGTGCATAGGATATAGGAGTTGTAGTGGGTGCCTGGGGGTAGGGGCTAAAGTGAATGCAGGGGGTGAGGGGCAGCAGAGGGTGCAGGGGTAGGATCTCTGCAGGGGGTAGGTGCTGCAGAGGGAGCAGGGGGGTAGGTGCTGCAGAGGGAGCATGGGGGTAGGTGCTGCAGAGGGAGCAGGGGGGTAGGTGCTGCAGAGGGAGCAGGGGGGTAGGAGCTGCAGAGAGGGGAGGGGTAGGAGCTGCAGAGGGAGCAGGGGGGTAGGGGATGCAGAGGGAGCAGGGGGGTAGGGTAATAGGTGCTGTTGTGATTGCAACGGGAAAAATAAGCTGTAGTAAGTGCAGGGAGTGTAGGGGCTGCAGTTGGTGCATAGGGTATAGACAGTGGCGTACACACAACCCATGGGGCCCCGGTGCGAAAACTGATCCGTGGGCCCCCCCGCGCGCGCACTTACGCTGCGCGGGCAGGGGCCGCAACACATGGCGGCGGGCACCGGGTCGCAGGGCTGCGACCTGTGTGACCGCGGTATGTACGCCAGTGCATGCATAAACACATACACTTTAAGGACCACTACAGACACCCAGATCACATCAGCTCAATGAAGTGGTCTGGGTGCCAGGTCTCTAGTTTTAACCCTGCAGCTGAAAACATAGCCGTTTCAGAGAAACGGCTATGTTTCACTGAGGGTTAATCCAGCCTCTAGTGGCTGTCTCATTGACAGCCGCTAGAGGATTTTCTGCGATTCTCACTGTGAAAATCACAGTGAGAAGACGCTGAACGTCCATAGGAAAGCATTGAATAATGCTTTCCTATGGGCGGTTTGAATGCGCGCGTGGCTCTTGCCACGCATGCGTATTCGGAGCTGAGAGGCGGAGAGATTCCCAGCGCCAAGGGAGTCCGGCGCTGGAGAAAGGTAAGTGCTTAAGACACACACACACAGAATCTCATGAACAGACGCACACATTTACTGACAGACACACACTCAGTGACAGACATACATACACACTCACTAACAGATGCACACAAACATACTCAGTAACAGACACACACACTAACACACACTCTAACACACACACTAACATACACTCACACACACACTCTAAGACTAACACACACACTAACATACACTCACACTCACACACTAACATACACTCACACACACTCACTAACACACACTCACACTCTAACACACACTCACACACTAACATACACTCACACACTAACACTCACAAACACACACTAACATACACTCACACACACTAACATACACTCACACTCACAAACACACACTAACATACATTCACACACACTAACTCACACTCACACACACTAACATACACTCACACTCTAACACATACTCACACACACTAACATACACTCACAAACACACACTCACTAACACTAACATACACTCACAAACACACACTAACATACACTCACACTCTAACACACACTCACTAACACTAACACTCACAAACACATTTTTTTTTAAATCCCCCCAGCCTCCTTACCTGTGGGAGAGCTGAGGGGATTCCCTGGGGTCCAGTGGTGCTGCTGGGCTCCTGGGGGGCCGGTCACCCGGTGGGCAGGCAGGCTGGCGGGCGCGCGAGGGAGCACTGTCTCCTGAGTGCTTCCTCTTCAGCTCCCTCGCGCGCCGCGTACTGATGCCGGAGCCGGAAGATGACGTCATGTGCGGCGCGCGAGGGAGCTGAAGAGGAAGCACTCAGGAGACAGTGCTCCCTCGCGCGCCCGCAGTACCGGCCAGCCGGGCCAGCCTCGGGGGGCCCGGAGGTGGCCGGCTCCTGGGCCCCCCAGGAGAAGAGGCTGGCCCAGTGACATACATACCGGGTCGCAGGGCGGCCGGGCCCCCTGGTGGGCCGGGCCCGGTCGCAGCCGCGACCCCTGCGACCCCGGTATGTACGCCACTGGGTATAGAGGCTGTAGTGGGTGCATAGGATATAGAGGCTGTAGTGGGTGCATAGGATATAGGAGTTGTAGTGGATGCCTGGGGGTGAGGGGCAGCCGAGGGTGCAGGGGTAGCAGTGGGGTAGGATCTCTGCAGTGGGTAGGGGCTACAGAGGGAGTGGGGGGGTGTAAGGACTGCAGAGGGAGTGGGTGTAGGGGCTGCAGAGGGAGCATGGGTTAGGGGCTGCAGAGGGAGCATGGGTTAGGGGCTGCAGAAGGTTTAGTGGGGTAGGGACTGCAGAGGGAGTAGGGATGATAGCAGTTGTAAGTGTAAAGTGCCTTAGCATGATAGGAGTTGTAAGTGTAAAGGAAGGAGTTACAGAGGAAGCAGGGGCTGCAGAGGGAGCAGGGGGTAGGGGCTGCAAAGGGAGCATGGGGTAGGGGCAGCAGAAGGTGCAGTGGGGTAGGGTGTGCAGAGGGAGCTGGGGGTATGGATGATAGGAGTTGTAAGTTTAAAGTGCCTTGGCATGATAGGAGTTGTAAGTGTAAAGGAAGGAGTTACAGTGGGGGTAGGTGCTGCAGAGGGAGCAGGGGGATAGGGGCTGCAGAGGGAGCAGGGGGGATAGGGGCTGCAGAGGGAGCAGGGGGGATAGGGGCTGCAGAGGGAGCAGGGGGGGATAGGGGCTGCAGAGGGAGCAGGGGGGATAGGGGCTGCAGAGGGAGCAGGGGGGATAGGGGCTGCAGAGGGAGCAGGGGGGATAGGGGCTGCAGAGGGAGCAGGGGGGATAGGGGCTGCAGAGGGAGCAGGGGGGATAGGGGCTGCAGAGGGAGCAGGGGGGGTAGGGGCTTCAGAGGAAGCAGGGGGGTAGGGGCTTCAGAGGGAGCAGGGGGGTAGGGGCTTCAGAGGGAGCAGGGGGGTAGGGGCTTCAGAGGGAGCAGGGGGGTAGGGGCTTCAGAGGGAGCAGGGGGGTAGGGGCTTCAGAGGGAGCAGGGGGGTAGGGCTTCAGAGGGAGCAGGGGGGTAGGGGCTTCAGAGGGAGCAGGGGGGGGGTAGGGGCTTCAGAGGGAGCAGGGGGGTTGTGGTGGCAGAGGGTGCAGGGGGTAGGGGCAGTAGTGGGGGAAATATCATTAACATATTTGTAATAAAAAAAAATGATTGAAAAAAAATTAAAGCCCCCCTTACAAGTCTTACCTCTCTGGTGGTCCAGACATCCTCTCCTGGAAACATGGGCGTAGGAACCGGGGGGGATGGGGGGGACGCATCCCCCCCAGCAAATCATGCGGGGGGGACAGGTATGGGGAAATCCCCCCCAGCTCCGCCGCCCCCCCCCTGATGCTGCAGCCGCCCGAGCGCTCTGCAGAGAGCCTCAGGCGGCTGCAGCTTTGCCCGGGCGGGTGCGTCCATGAGAGCGCACCGCCCGGGCGCAGCATGAAGAGAGGAGCTGACAGGAGGGAAGCGCTCAGCGCTCCCTCCTGTCACTCCTTCACTGTAGCGTAGCCGAGCGCTGTATAGTCCGCCGGTACAGGGAGCATCTGTCTCCTGTACCCGGCCGGACTAACAGGAAGTGCACACTGAGTGTGCACTTCCTGTTAGTCCGCCGGGTACAGGAAACAAAAGCTACCTGTACCGGCGGACTATACAGCGCTCGGCCACGCTACATCATAGGTAGGGGAGGGAGGGAGAGAAAGAAACAGGAAGGGGGGAAGAGGGAGGGGGGGGGAATAAAGAAACAGGGAGGGAGGGAGGAAGGGGAAATAAAGAAACAGGGAGGGGAGGGGGGGGGGAAATAAAGAAACAGGGAGGGGAGGGGGGGGGGAATAAAGAAACAGGGAGGGGGGGGGGAATAAAGAAACAGGGAGGGGGGGGGAATAAAGAAACAGGGGGGGAGGGGGGGAATAAAGAAACAGGGAGGGAGGGGAAATAAAGAAACAGGGAGGGAGGGAGGAAGGGGAAATAAAGAAACAGGGGGGGAAAGGGGGGGGAATAAAGAAACAGGGAGGGAGGGGAAATAAAGAAACAGGGAGGGAGGGTGGGGAAATAAAGAAACAGGGAGGGGGGGGAAGAAGCAGGGAGGGGGGAGAAAGAAGCAGGGAGGGGGGAGAAAGAAGCAGGGAGGGGGGGGAAGAAGCAGGGAGGGGGGAAAGAAGCAGGGAGGGGGGGAGAAAGAAGCAGGGGGGGGAGAAAGAAGCAGGGAGGGGGGGGAGAAAGAAGCAGGGAGGGGGGGAGAAAGAAGCAGGGAGGGGGGGGAGAAAGAAGCAGGGAGGGGGGAGAAAGAAGCAGGGAGGGGGGGAGAAAGAAGCAGGGAGGGGGGGGAGAAAGAAGCAGGGAGGGGGGGAGAAAGAAGCAGGGAGGGGGGGAGAAAGAAGCAGGGAGGGAGGGGGGGAGAAAGAAGCAGGGAGGGGGGAGAAAGAAGCAGGGAGGGGGGGAGAAAGAAGCAGGGAGGGGGGGGAGAAAGAAGCAGGGAGGGAGGGGGGGAGAAAGAAGCAGGGAGGGAGGGGGGGAGAAAGAAGCAGGGAGGGAGGGGGGGAGAAAGAAGCAGGGAGGGAGGGGGGGGAGAAAGAAGCAGGGAGGGAGGGGGGGGAGAAAGAAGCAGGGAGGGAGGGGGGGGAGAAAGAAGCAGGGAGGGAGGGGGGGAGAAGGAAGCAGGGAGGGAGGGGGGGGAGAAGGAAGCAGGGAGGGAGGGGGGGAGAAGGAAGCAGGGAGGGGGGGGAGAAGGAAGCAGGGAGGGAGGGGGGGGAGAAGGAAGCAGGGAGGGAGGGGGGGGAGAAAGAAGCAGGGAGGGAGGGGGGGGAGAAAGAAGCAGGGAGGGAGGGGGGGAGAAAGAAGCAGGGAGGGAGGGGGGGGAGAAAGAAGCAGGGAGGGGGGGGAGAAAGAGTGACAAGGGAGGGAGAGAGATTGACATCCACCACACACACACACACACACACACAATCACACAATCATACCACCCTTACACACACAGAAACACACAATTCATCCTTACACACACTCAATGCACCCCGTGCACACACACACACACACTCACACAATCATGCAACCTTACACACTCAATGCACCCCGTACATACACTCAATGCACCCCTTACAGACGCACACACTGCATCCCGTACATACACAGAATCACACCTTGCAGCCCTTACACATACAAACACAGATTCACACAATGCATTCCTTACACACATATCAGGACATCCCCTACACACTCCACCCCCTGTGAACAAACTCATTGGTGGAACATGAAGGTGGACCCTGGGATCCAGACCTTGAGCTGTGTAAAGGACCCCCAAAAAATGGAGCTGCTTCCCGTTCTCACAGAACATTGATTTTTGTGACCACAGTTACAAACAGCCTCCAGAGAGCCTGTTCTACACCAGACCAGTGGAGCCAGACTGCAGCTAGAGCCCATCATCATCCTCATCTGGTTGTAAGTAGGCAATCTAGCATATTATTCGTTGCACTAATCTCTAATTTACCTCACATTAAAGAAACACTATAGTCCCCAGAAGCACTGCAGCTTAGTGTAGTGGTTCTGGTGTCTATAGCCTGTCCCTGCAGGCCTTTTAATGTAGGCACTCCAGCACTGGCGTTAGTTAACATGGCAGAAAAATAATTGGAAAGGGTTAGAGGGGCTACTAATAAGGATAGGGGAGAGGGGTAGGTAGAAAAATAATTGGAAGGGTTTAGGGGGGCTACTAATATGGATGGGAGGAGGGGGTAGGTAGAAAAATTATTGGAAGGGGTTAGGGGAGTACTAATATGAATGGAAGAGGTAGAGTGGGTTCTAATATGCATGGAAGGGGTTAGGGGGGTACTAATATGCATGGAAGGGGTAGGGAGTTAATGTGCGTGGAAGGGGTAGGTGGAGTTCTTTTGTGCATGGAAGGGGTAGGGGTGGTTCTAATATTCATGGGAAGGGTAGGGGTGGTTCTAATCAGGAGGATCCCGGCGCTGTATCCGGGTAAGTAAAACCCCTTCCCTGTGGTGACCCTTTAATGTTTTTATTATTTAATCATTTATATAGCGACTGCAAATTCCGTAGCGCTGTACAATGGGATAAACAACTCCTAGTTTACGGAATAAGAATATACCCGGCGAGTAAAAATGCTATCCCCCCCAGATTTTTTTGGGTTCCTACGCCCATGCCTGGAAAGTCCCTCACAGCTCCAGCACAGGATCTTCTTGACACGCTGTCTGTAACACTGCTCAGGGCAGCTCCGCACAGCTCACTGTGACTGGTGATGTCACTTCCTGCAGAACAAGCTGCACGGAGCTGCCCTGAGCAGTTGCAGGCAGCTCAGTGAGGCTGTGTTTGGAGACAGGCACACTGAGGGGCAGCTTAGTGGGGTCTTTGGAAGGCCCCTATAGCTGTCCCTCAGTGTGCCCTGCACGGAGGAGATAATTAGTAGCAGCAGGGGCCCGTGGACGGCTGTGCGGGCCCCTTGCTGAGCGCAGGCTGGCTGGGGAGATTAACTCCCCAGCTCAGCCGTTACTGCACTGCAGCAGGGGCGGGCCCCCCAGAGCCTCGGGCCCTCGGTCCATGACCGATTTGCCCGAGTGCTCAGTCCGCCCCTGGGTGGAGGGTACGTCTGATGGCTGGCGGGGAGAGGGGGGGGTTGTTCCTCAGAGGTAGGGCATGTGGAAGTGGTATCAGTCTAGCTGTGATCTCAGGGTACGATGCTTCTAGCCGTAGGTCTGTGATACACCTTGTTGGCTGGTGTGAGAACCGAGGTGTGTGTGTGTAAATGTCTGCTAGGTGTTTGCGGTGCCTTGCTAGGAGGAAGTTAGTGTCAGCTAGGAGAGGAAGGTACGAGATTGGTGCACTCAATGCGGCTTGCAGCGGAAATATAAAATTAAAAGCAATATAAACGGTAAAAGAGTAAATTATAGTCTCAAACTTTGCAATTTAAAGTCCATCTCGAGTTGTGGAGCAGGTTGTCCCCTGGAGCTGGTTGACTGCTGGTACTTCAAGTGGTGCCATTGGTAGGCGGTGTTCCTTGGTGCGCTCTAGGGGTGAACTCTCGAATGTTAGCAGGGTTTATCAGGGACAGTCCTGGTTTGTTTATCGGTGGCATTCGCAATATACCTGTTGCTGACAAGATGGACTCCAGCTCCTTGTGGTCTTTAGCCTTATGGGTGGTCCCTTCGTGGGTGAAGGATACCGCACGTGGTGTTCCCCAGCGGTATGAAATCCCCTTATCGCGGAGGTTCTGCAGGAGTGGTTGCATTGACTTTTGCCAGGTAAGGGTGTTCTTAGTGAGGTCTGGAAATATTTTCAGTTCGGTGCCTTCGAACATCAAAGGGGTTTTCCCTTTTAATGCAGCCAGGAGGGAGGTCTTGTCTGCTAGCGTCTGGAACCTTACTATAAGGTCCGCCGTCGCGGATGCCGGGGCTCTAACTGGTTTCGGCAGTCGGAAGAGCCCGTCCAGTTTTATGGCTTTGACCTGTTTCGCAGGTAGCAGGATTCCGAGGAGACGTCGAGCATAGTGGGGTAGTTCAGTGAGGTCGACCGTTTCCGGTATCCCTCGGATTTTTACATTGTACCGTCTCCTCTGGTCCTCTAAGGCATCCAGTCGATCTGTGGTGGCGCCTTGCTGTGTCTCCAGGTCTGTCACCCGTTGTTCAATCTTGGTGAGTCTGGAGTCATGGGTGTTCGTGCAAGCCTCTAAGTGGGTGATTTTGGCCGTTGCTCTCTCCATTGCCTCCTTGTAGTAGGCCATGTCTGCCCCTAGATCCTTCCTTAGCTCCGCAAGCATTTTTTTTAATTGCTCTGCCGTGACCGGGTCACTTGTTTTCGTGGGTTCAGTGCTGCGGGTAGGTGTGTGCTGGAAGGAGGCTCCCTCCATGAGGTCTGTGGCGAAATCCTCGGAGGAGTAAGAGGAGAAGTCGTCCGTGAGCGCCATTTTAGACCATGCGGCCTGCTGCGTGTTCCGCAACATGTCTCCTATGTCTCTGTTCTGGGGACCTTTGTCGGCCTTTGCCTTTTTTGTTTTCCGGCCCATTTTCTGCTGGTATACTGCAGCGTTCTTTGCCGGGACTTTTGGGTTCAGGTTAACCCACAAATGGTTCTTTTAGGTCGGTATTAGGACGGAGCTCCAGGAGATGCGACTGCTCCGTTGCGCTGCTGGCTCCGCCCCCCTAGAACAGTAAATTTAATACATAAGAGAAATATTGAGTATCGTATGTAATAGACAAAATTTGGAGAATAGTCTGGTGTTTTATACTAGTATATATTTTTTATACGGCAAAACGTAGCTGATTTTAAGAATTTTCACAATTTAGCTTTTTTTTGTCTCAGTTTTGAAACCAACTTTAAATTGACCAATTCCCAATAACCAATAACCAAGGCTTCACTAAATAACCTTACCAGAAATTGATTTATTATTGGATTCAGTTCATTTTAATTCAGCTGATAAAATTAACCGTATTCTATAATGACCAGGTTAAAACTGCATTGAGTCAAATGGATCCCTGTGATTTACAACTGGATCTCACGGCAGCCTTGATATTGAATGACTGAATGGCAGCTGATTGCTAATCAAACAGAGGGTTGGGGTGTCATTATATCGCTATAGAGTAATGTGGGGTTTGGAGAAGCATTAGGGTGAGATAGCTCAGTGGGCTAATGCATCATCAGTAGAATATGTTCAATCCTGGCAGGGTTGACTCAGCCCTTCATCCTTCTGAGGTAGATAGAATGAGTATCATTAAATTGGTTAATAGTAACATCCCCTGGATGTTGGGCTAAGGTAACGTAGAAAAGACTTGAAAACCAAAGTAATCTGAATGTACCTATCCTGGTTAAATACTGTTGTTATTATTATTATTTAGAGTTACTGGCCCGATTTTACTGCTCTGTACAAGGGGAATTGGATTAAATCATCTAACCGTATTCAGTTGCCTATTGTGTTGCAATTCAGCTGTTTGTGAATACCTATAATAGCAAATATATTTAGTGATTCATCTGATTTCAACAGAATGGAAGCCAAATGGTAGTGCCAATAAGGCTGCTCTAACCCAATTTGCCTTTTGCGAATAGCTGAATGGGTTTCACGTTGCAAAATGCCAATCTTCTTCCATACGGCACTTAGTCGCTTTGGAGCCCGAGAAACAAATCTGAGATCTAATCATTTTCTTTTATCGCTCATCCTTTGCCTTCAAGACCAAACGCAACCCTTTCAGGAATTTGAAGTAATTGAGGCAATTAAGTCGCTTCCAAATACTATAAAGCTCTTTCCGAGACATGAGCCTCACAAGTGATGACAATCTTAAATAACTGTGCATTGTAACAATTCCTAAATCGGGAGGGGAAAAAAAAAAAAACCTTTTTGCTTGGACTACATTTTTTTTAGCTGAACTGTGATTTTTGAAATTTACAAAAACATTTTTTGAAGTGACTTAAAGTGTGCCCGAAGAGTCAAGTTGTGTCAAAACGCAAAATATGTCACAATCAAGTTGTTCATGCGTTTTGATACACTTTAGGAGCATCTCTCATGTCATTCTGGTGCCATTGGTGACTGAAATCTGCACCTAGTCACTCATATATCTTCTGGCACACAGGTATGAACCTATAGACTTTCGTTTTTGGGCATTTAAGCCCATTCTGCATCTAGCTAGGTGCCCTATTGTGGTTCCAGCTGACCCAATAGTGCATTCTTGTGCAGTTCTGATTTGTGGTTTTGACATTCGTTTACTTGTTTATTCAAAACTCTGTGCTCTCAACCTTTGCCTTGTCTGTTTCATTTACCCTGTTTTCTCCTACCCTTGACCATGACTTGCTCTTTGACTATCCTTACCAGTAGGTCTGGCCACTCTAAGGACCGTTAATATGGACTATCCTTGGTCTCTGTTTTTAGTGGGTTTGGATTTGCGTGTTACGGACCTTATCTTCCATAATGTACTGAAAAATTCCTTATACTGTGACTACTAGCCCTTTTCACCCACCTTTTACCCTTCCCACTTCTCTTTTTGTATTTTTCTTTACCCTCCCCAATTTTAAAAAAAATTATATAAAATTTACTACAAAAAAAAGAAAAAAAATGAAACAAAACATGATACTTGGAATTCCCTTCATCTTTTCTCAGTGTCAGAGATGTGAGAGCTCAATTTTTCGCTCTTTGGAACAGAAAAGAGTTAAAAACAAATTCAGAGAATTAGTCAAAGGACGACTGTTAAAATGTTTTAGGCCCAAGCATGGGATCTCTTGGTAATATCCAAAGTGGCCTGTATTTATTTACCTACGGGAAGCATGAGTACACAAGGAATGTTTACATGCCTATCAAAGTGAAACAGTCCTAGGACATGGAAATTGAAGGTAGCATGCTGCCAAAGGCTTTGAATTCACTATTCATTTTGTATACCAATCTGTTTGTTTGGCCTCCAGCCCAGTCGTGCATTTATGTCTGCTTGGGTGCCTAGTGTGTGTATTCCAAGCATGACGCATTAACGAGGCCCCGTTATGGCTAATAAGCAGTAAACTGAGACACTGACACATTAGTTTTCCTAGCAGGTTTCTTCCTAATCACTTTGGTCAATGGTTTGACACTCTGGCGTTTTTTTCACGCTGCCCGGACTGCCTGTACAGACAGACCAACCCTTTCACCTCTCTGCAAATTGCATGTGGATGATGTGTAGGGTATTTATAGAATGGGAAAAATGGGGAGTTAGTATATTAACTGACCTTTTACATCGGGAGACTTTGTTTAAAGGATTGAGAAAAATGTGCCAAAGTAATGCATGGGTGGGCCACTCTTCTTTCTTTGTTCCTAAACAATTTGGGCCCTTTTTTCAGGATAACCAGAGTGAAACAGCAGTAAAAAAAAAAAGCAGCATAGCCAGTCCGATATAATAGATATGCCTGGGCGCAAGTGAGCTTGTAATTGTAGCATTCCAAACTAATGATGGGAGAAAAATTGCTTCCACTGAACAGAAAATAAAAGGTTGAAAAACATATTTTGTTAGCTCCAGTAAACAGAGACCTCAAAAGTGGCACTTTTTTATAATTTGTTCCATGTGTCTGCACATGCACAATGATAATTTTAACATTTGAGAACATGACAAGTTTGGAGGGGTACAAGTTGTTCCTACTTGCTCCTACAACATTTTCCAACAAGAGGCAAAATGAAACAAGATATTTCTATACTACACACACAGTTGAATACTTGCCCCAAGACATTTTGTAATCTTTTGTTTGGGTTATGCAAAGACCCTTACTACTCTGGGTGCAGGACATAAATGGCACTTGCTGCAAATTGGAACAATCCCTAAGGAAACAGATAATTGACGATATGGGGATTTATGGAATAGATTGAATAGGCAGGTGCTTTGTTATACTTGAGTTGGTAAAACGCAAGGTCAATCCAAAGGAGATAGATCCACCTTAAAGAACGAGAACATAGATTTGACTATCTGAACGAGAGTTGTGTGGAGTGCTTGCCCACGGGTGTGCTGGAATATCTGAAACAGACCTGGAAGTTTCTAGTTAAGCCTAGGGAACATCAAGAATATTTTGGCACAATGTCCACCATTAGGTCTATTGTTTTCACTGGAGATTCTGGGATTTGTTAAATATGGACTTTGTGAAGATATCATACCCATCAGGCATATCTGGTTCTTCCAATACAACCTTTATAGCTGGCAACTGTTTTTTGGCAGATGTGCTGTTAGGTTTCTGACATTCTGTTATTAAAGTTCCAATGTTCTGTTGTTTCCCATTAATTATGTTTCCCGTTATTCTTCTTGGGTTGGGGAACAATCAGAAATGGGTTGGCTTGATGATAACCCATAGGAGTATTCAGAGACATGTCTTCAGGAACATAGACAAGGAAGTTTCGGTTATTTAATGTAAATGACTGGCATCACCAAATTCCAAATGGTGCACATTTCAAGGACTGAGCCAAATGTAATCCCAGCCAAGAATACAGCCCTGACATCCAGTCCCAGGCATGTAGATATGGTTATTACTTGCACCTGTCAATTTCTTTCTTTTGACTATTTACATGACTCCACTGAATGAAGCTATGTCTTCTAACTGCTGGGAGAACAGACCTTCTAGTAGGGATGGGACTCAGAATGGTGTATGTTTGCACCAATGGAAGAACCCAAAACATTTGTCTCTCATGACCTTGTGAACTCAAATGATCACCTGAACCAGATGTTTTGTTTTCTTTGAATTTATGGAAAAAAAATAAAACGATAGACAGGTTGCGATTGTAGGGGACTCTGTATAAAAGAACTGTACAAGTAATCTGCCTCTCTAATCACATGGATTGAATAATATACTGTCTCTCAAGTACTCAGGTTACGGAATGTTGCTGATAGAGTTAATTGCTAGGAGTAGCTGAAAGTTACCCAGTTGTATTGGTCAATATCGTAGTATATGAGGGTAGTTGGGATAATGTTGTAACCTCTAGAATGTAAGCTCATTGAGCAGGGCCCTCCACCCCTTTGTTCCTGTACGTCCAGTTGTCTGGTTACAATTACATGTATGTTAGTCCACCCATTGTACAGCGCTACGGAATTTGATGTAAATAATAAAATAATAATAATAACCTTATAAGCAAAAATGTACACAGGAAATAAAGAAGCAATGACCTTGCAGGTCAGTAATGAGAGCCTGACAGCACGTGTGGTGGATTAGCTCAGTGTCTATAGCCCATGATTGTTGTACAAAGTTGAAAAAGCAATGGGGAAGTTATTACTTGCATTAACTAAGCCACAGTAAAGGAGGGGAGACATTATTTATCAAACTGTTCAAAAAACTTTTGATACTACCCAAAACAGGTGATCAGCCAAAGTTTCCTTGCACCATAACCACTACAATGCGCTATAGTGGTTATGGAGCATAACTATGTAATGTAACTGAGCAGCAAGTAGGTAGATTGAATTTGTTCCTATGGTAGCTATTCTTACAATGGTTAACTCCCAAAATATACCCACATTTGGCCAAAAAAGAGAATGGCAGACACTAATTATGAACAGACTTCACACCTGCTGACAATAAAAAAAAGTATAAAAGGGACACTCGTAAAATATGGAACAGAAAAAAGTTACTCAAAATATTTTACAAGTCAGAGGAGAACCTACCCACAGGGTGCATTGGAACTCAGTTCCACCTTCAAACTATAAAAAAAATGTTCCAGTATGTCTTCTTCAGCACGTCTTGTAAAAAACAGCAATGTTTTGACCACAACTGCGGTCTTTGTCAGCCTTCAAGAAAAAATGTTGCTGTCCATGCTGTACGGTTTTAGATGACAAACTCTTTTTTAGAGAAAGAACGAAGGTTCACACAGATATAGTCAGTTTCTCTTCCTCTTTTTAAAAACACTTGGTTTTGGTGAATGTGACAGAGTAGCTTTAAACAGCATAAAGAATACAGTGCACTTCCTCGCTCACTAAACACTAGTATCAAAGCTCACAGAATGTAAAACTGTAAAAATAAAACACCTGACTTAGTCAAATATAATGGGGATTTAGTTACAGTATACGATCATACATTGCATAAGCCTGTACACTTCCTCCTGGGACTCTCTGCAGGTCAAGGTTAAATAGAGCCCTGGAATGAGGCACCTGTGACAGGGTGGGTTGCAAAACCAAGTCAGTTCGTCTGGACTCCCTAATATATGTATGAAACCATGAACGCTGCACTCTACATTCTACCCTTTAAAATGACATGACAAATGTGTGTTATCTAATGTTGTTACTGAGCACAGAATTTATACTCCCATTCTCTTAGTGATAGCATGACAATAGGTAGGGTCGTGCAAGAATTTCACTCCACACACTCATGCAGACTGACACACACACACACACACACACACACTGACTCAAGCAGACTAACTCACACACACTGACGCAAGCAAACTGACACCCACACGGACCCATGCAGACACACATGCGGCCTGAGGTGAATGCCGGGCACTGGTCAGCATTTAAGTGCTCCCTAGTGTCTGATAACGTGACCTGCAGCATGCTCTAAATAAATAGTCCAACTTTATAGAGGGGACGCCTGAGAAAGCAGTAAAGCCGCTGCCTGCTGGCGACCCCTTTAAGAAGAGCCCTACTTAGCCTACAGGAAGAGCCAGCCCTGACAATAGGTATAAGCAACTCTAGAATAGGGGTATGCAACACTCTACATGTTGTGGACTACTCTCCCACCCCAAAAAGTTGCTGGCATTATGGTAGATGTAGCCCACCACATCTGGGGTGCCAAAGGTTGCCTGCCCCTCCTCTAGAATAATGATTCTCAAAAAATGGCACAACAGGAAAACAATTCCAGTATCTACAAATGTGTCCATGGACAAATGGTTATTAAATATTACTATTGTACTGTAGCTACAGTTTATTGAAGTAGTGGCCATTTAATATAAGATTGGTCCCTATTGCTGTACTTTAGGACCACTTGTAAGCAGGGATTTTCACTGAACTGGGAGTTCTGTAGAATCTACCAGGGCATTGTACATTTTTAGCCAAACCCCTATATTATCAGCAAAAACTACAATGGCCTTCTTGTATATACTGACTCCCCTGGAAGCATTAACAGGCAGACTGTGTAAAATGTATATGTGTGGATTCAACCAGATAGCGGGGTTAAAGGGACACTCCGAAAACCTAAATCACTTTATCTTGCTGAAGTGCTCTATGTGTGAAGAATGTATCCTCTTTTTACATTTCAAAAAGTGTAGATTTCAATAGAAGTTGACACTTTTATGAATTAACCATGTTACACTGTCTGTAACAAGGCTGTCAATCCTGTCAGATAAGCGGTCCTGTTACTTCCTGGTTTGGTTAGCTTGGTAGATCAAAACTCAAGAGGCAGCAACAGGGGCGGACTGAGCAGTCGGGCACTTCGGTCATGGACCGAAGGTCCGGAGCAGGCAGGGGTCTGGCAGCAGCTGGGCGGTATTGGGTCCGTTATGGAGATCAGTAAATCTCCATATCTAGTCCATAATAGCATCTGAGTGCCAGTTACAGGCATCCCAGACTGAACACACAGCCTTTCACACTGCTTGCCCGACATCAGAGCCCCGCTCACTCCACACACAGCTCCTCCAGGGATGGTCGGCAATGTGTGCAGGGAGAATGGAGGACAGTCAGCAGCACCCAGCCTGCATGCACACGGTAAAGGCAAGGACAGAGGGACATTGCGAGGAAGACATAAATGGGGAGAAACATAAGAGAGAAAAGTGGCTTTGGATGGGAAACATAAGTAGAGGCTGGGAAAAAAAGACAGAGAGACAAACCCACATAAGTTAGTTACTAAAGAGAGAGAGTGAGATTTAAAAAAAAAAAAAAAAGCGCTACAGTAAGTTACAAGAGAGAGAGAGAGAGAGAAAGTGAGTTGTCAATGCTCCCCTCGCAGTGCAGAAATGGTTAATAACCCCTTCTGTCACTTACCCGGGTCCAGCGCCTATGTCCCTCGGCACTGGCTCTGCTCCGCATACGCTCCCCACCGCCGATGTCTGCCGGCGGGGGGTGACCTTATGTGCGTGCGCGTCAATGGCCCCGCTCACATTAGGATCGTGCTTTCCTATGGGGATTCCGGTGAAGCTGGAAGTCCTCATGCATAACGTGAGGAGGTCCAGCATTGTTTAGGCGACCAAAAGCCGCCTTCAAGCCTGGAAGTCCCTCTAGTAGCTATCTGGTAGACAGCCACTAGAGGAGGAGTTAACCCTAGCAGGTATTTATTGCAGTTTATAAAAACTGCAATAATTACATGCTCAGGGTTAAGGGGATGGGAGTTTGATGGGAGTTTGCACCTAGACCACTTCAATGAGCTCAAGTGGTCTGGGTGCCTACAGTGTCCCTTTAAGACATAGAACCCACTATTGTATTCACACCAGGTAGGTGACATTCTTTACAAACACACCCCTGCATTTACACACACTCCTGTTTTCTGACAGTCTACATTTTGAAATATCAGTATAATATAAAAATATATATTTGCTCTCACACACACCTACAGATACATTCCTAAATACACAAATGACACTCCACAAAAATATTCCTGTTTTCACATATACACGTGGCATACATATACAAAAAACACTGCACACTTGGACTACAAACCTATATATGTACACACTTTGACACGGTGTGTGTTTATATGCAGTCGATAATTTGAACAAATACACTTTTGCATTCCGTCCTTGCACACAAATACACTCACCATTCACAAACACAGACATTATACACCAATATGCCGCTACATCTATTAAAGGTTATAAAGCTTTCTACGTATACACGTAGGCAGGACAAAACTCAGGCACCCCTTGCCCCTCCCCCCCACCCCCCCACCGCCACCCCACCCTTCCCCGCCTTCTAAATACACACACATTCACTGACAGATAGGCATACACTAGCTAACAGACAAACACACATTCTAACAGACACACACACTAACAGACAAGCACGCTCACACTAACAGACACACACACACACTCACTAAAATACACACACTCACTAACAGACACACACACATACTCACTCACAGACACACAGTCACACACTGACACACACACTAACAGACACACACTAACAGACACACAGACACACACTAACAGACACACACACACTAACAGACACACACACACACACACACTAACAGACACACACACACACACACACACACACTATCAGACACACTCACACACACACTAACAGACACACTCACTTATTTTTTTTTATATGTAACCCCTTTAGCCTCCTTACCTTTGAGAATGCTGGGGGGGGTTCTCCCTCTCCCTGGGTCTAGTGGGGCTGCTGGGCAGTCGGTCGGGCTGTGCTGGCGAGGGAGCACTTTCCCCTGAGCGCTCTGCTCAGCTCCCTCACGGGCCGCAGAGTGATGCCGGGAGCCGGAATATGACCGACCGGATTGTTAGTTAGCCGCAAGGCTAATAAGACATTTGCCCTGGGCATTTGGGGGCGGCTCTTTGCCGCCCCGTGGAAAGTGCCGCCCAAGGCAAAGGCCTTGTTTGCCTCGCGGCTAATACGTCCCTGTACACATGCATTCACAAACTATTGGCATTAGGTACATGGATAAGCACCTACACTCTGTAAGTGCACGCGCAGGATTATTCACCAAAGTAAGAATTATCAGGAATTCCAAGTGAATTTCAAATTTAAGGACAAAGTAGCCGAACTGGAAGAATAGCTGGTCTGGAAATGTTTTCTAGTTCTGCTATTTTGGCCTTAAAGGAGCACTATAGGATCAGGAACACAAACATGTATTCCTGACTCTATAGTGTTAAATCACCATTTAGGTTGCTTGCCCCCACCTTAACCTCTTTTAAAGGTAGTAAAACATACCTTCTTTCCAGTGCCGCACAGGTCTGCCGGTGCTGGCCCCACCTCCGATCTGCCTCCTTGCTGACATCAGAATTAAATTATTTCGGCCAATCCAATGCTTTTTCATAGGGGCAAACATAGGCTTGGCCAATCAGCCCCCTTCTCATAGAGATGCATTGAATCAATGCATCTCTATGAGGAAAATTCAGCGTCTCCATGCACACTGTGCAGCACTGCCCCAGGAAGCACCTCCAGTGCCCATTTGAGGAGTGGCCACTAGATGTGTCCCTAGGTCAGTGTTTACATGAAAATGACTTACAAATTAATTTTGTAGGCCAAAATAGCCAATGTGAATAAATTCTACAATTCAGATAGATAAGGTTCATCTTTTGCTGCCTACAAATTTAGTTTCTTGTCTATTTATTGTTAAATTATAGGATGACTTGAAGTTCAAATCACAAAATTCAGGCTAAATATGTGAATATAGCAGTCTTGTAAAATGTCACCGCCCCTTGGCAGCAAATGCCCAGGGCACCTGTCTTGCAAAGACTTCTCAATGGGTTGCAGTGGGAAGTCTGGGATTGGGCAGCCACAGGAAGTCTGGGAGGGGCATGAAGGGGTGGGCTTGCAAAGACAGAAGTTCTGCAGGTTTGTAAGTTGTTTTTAGCTATACCTCCAATGAAAATATACAGCAATAAATATATGCATGTTTTTTATTTAAAATATAGCTACTAAATTGTAAAAAAAAAAAATATATATATATACAAAAAATGACTTGGGGTGTTACTTTAAGCAGATAAAAAATTGCAGCTGAAATAGTTGCCAAAGCACCATGAGAATCACATTCTACAACTTTAGTATTAGTTGGATTAGAGATGTCAGATTAGAGATGGAGAGAATATGGATAGGGATGTATCTGTGTCTCTCTATGTTGTATCTGGCACTCTCGAGTTACACAAACTTGTTGCCAGATCAGGATGTCTCTCTCTTGTTCTCTTCTAGCTCGTCAACAAGGGATGGTTGTTCTACAACAGCAGCTTGCTAAGATTCACCTGCCGGATTTCTCGGGCTCCACCCATGTCAGTCCCCTGGGGAAGGTGAAGTACAGTTTCCACAGGTGAGTACGTATCGCTACCCTGGGTCTGAGAATACCACTAGCTACACATTATCTCAGGCCTAATGTCAGCGTGTCATTTGATAAGTGCTCATAATATCAGTATTAATGTATTATTAATACTTTCCGTAATTAAGATGGTATTGAAGTATGAGCTGGCCACTTCTGAAGCACCCCCAGGTGTACATGTAACAAAAATAAGGAATAAAAGCTCTAATTAACCGTCAGTCTGTTAGCAAAGTATGTGACTAATTTCAGACCACTTCAATGACTTGTCTGCCCTCTACTGGTTGATATTACCGTGACTGGTTAACACAACTCCAATATGTGACCATAAACGTCAAAGGATTGTCATTTCATGTATTTACTTAGACATAGGTGCTGATCAGAGCTCGGGAAAACACATACTACCATTCCAGGGACTGACGAAATCTCTTTATATGGACCGGTCCTGGGTGAAGAAAGCAGTACATCCCAAAAGTGGTCCAGATCATCTGTGTAAGAGAGTAGACTTTCTGTAAAAAAATAAATTAATAGATTATTGAATATTAGATGTTTTCATCAACTGCTATAACGTTACATGCAGTGTTCATTTGTCGACCAACAATTTTAGTCGACTAAAACTAGACTAAAACTAAAACAATTCAGATGACCAAAATACGAAAAACTAAAATGGCTTTTAGTCAAAAGACTATGGCTAAATCTAAATTGAAATTTGACGTAAACACTGGTTACATGCATATATGAATTCATGTCAGAGTGCTACCGTACTTCATGTACAATTAAACTAAATTAAAGTGCACCTTGTGCCTGTGGCTTGTTGTCAATTTAAAGAGCAGAAATTGTCACCCATACACTGCACTAGCCAAATTGCTAGCTAATGTATAGAGAAAGAGTTATTCTCTATAATATGGAACCAGCCTGGGCTTTACTGATATGTCATAGGCTGAAAACTATTACCGTCAGGCGCCTGTGCCCGCAGTTCTTCTAGTTTGAGCACGCATGGTAATCAGAATTACATAAATTTGCATTATCATACCAACTCAGACTAAGTTAAGTTATTATTCACTGGCGGCGAGCCATCAGTTTTCTACTAGTCCGCTCCAGGGAACACCTGGTAGCATTAAAACTACAGCATGCAATTGTAGTTATAGTGCGTACATCATCCCTTTAAATGCCTTTCCTATTGTACTTTAAGAGAAATGATGGATCGTCAAAACACATTTACGCTCAAAGTTCCACTGTTGAATTTCACAAAAACCAGCCAACTGCAAAGATTTGAAAAAAATATACGTTGCAAAATATTTAATTCATCAAAAGGAACCTAAATCCATTGCAGAGATGAATCCCAAATTTCACACATAAATAATGCTGGTGGCATTCAAAATCAATGTACAAAAACCATTCCCTTCTCCCAGCATCACAAAATAGGCGTATTTTTTTTTTCCTTTCTTTTTAATTTCGGTGTTTTGAGCGCTTGACTAAGACCTCAACGCTGACTTCAACAAACGTTTTTAGCCATTAACACGCAATTTGCATATAGATTACACATTCTTTGATTGCTGTGTAGGGATGCAGGTTCATTTATTTTGCCTCGGAGTGACTGTTGCTGTGCATTGCATAAATTGTAAGCTGTTTTATTGACCAGTCAGAGGGTGAGAAAGAAAACTGCTTATATCAGAGTCCACAACTCAATATTGTTAGGACACATGCTGAGTGTCTGTGATTGAGCACAGGTGATCCTAACCTACCTAATTGTGTTATTGACCTATCAGCGGAGGGCTGGAAACCTTTGACCTGGGGGGACAAATGCAAACATATTGTTTTTTTTATTTATTTTAATATAAAACTCACAGATCTCAGAGTGGATGGTCTTTATTTATCCAGAGCATGCAGTATTATGGGCAGACGGAGGCTGCTGGAGTTTGCGAGGGATGACATCATATATCCCTGCAACCTCTCTGCAGACACAAAGCCGGGGCCCCATAACTGCTGATGTGTGTTATGACTGCTGTGAGCAGTGCACTGTCTTGTCTCACCCTGCAGTCGCTTATAAACACCTCCAGGTACACTATACAGACTCATCCTAGTCCGGCACGGAGGTCAATCCAGATACTGCAATCCTCTGGGAAATATCTCAACGGGCCAGCCCTAGACAACATTGAGATTGTATGCCAACACCCCACGCACAAACCCACACATCGCTGCATACCTCTTAAATTTCACATCAACAAAGAGGGGCACTTTAATTCTAGGAGTGTGGTTGGGGGTATGGTCAGGGGGCAGGGTTGTTCTGAGACTTTGTGACTTACTAATAACAAGTTATACAGTTAAAGTGTAATATAGGACAAGAAGAATGTATCTTATTTACACAGACTGATTTCTAAACACATTTATTGTGAGTATTATTGCTATGGAGCTCTGTTACACACACACCATCAATACGGAGCTCCTAAAAAAGAGGGGCAATAGGATAGAAAAGAGGGACAGAGGGATTTGGGCCCTAAATAGGGACTGGCGCTCCTAAATAGGGACTCTAGGGAGCTATGGTGCTAGGCTTGTAAAAGCACTGCACAAATCCTGGCTACCCCCTCACTCCACAAGTACTGTGACAAAAGGCATCTCAGCACACCACCTGCTGTATTTATGGTGTGAAGCTACAGTTAGCAACCTCTGTCAACTAATGGCATCAGCGACATTTACCCCCCACCTCCTGGCGCCAAGTGCCCGTCCTATGTTTAACTGAGCAGTCAGACTTGTAATAACATGAATTCATTAATGAATATATAGGCCATAATTCATAATCATGTACATTATTAACAGGATACTACACAGCATTTTTTTTTCAAGACCATATTGTCATCTACATACACTCTCTCTTTCAATGGCTCATTGTGTCACCCTGTAGGTACCATCATTGGTAAAAAAAAAAAAAAACTGTCTGTACTGTCTCTGAATGTATTCTACAGAACGATTCCTCGCTCAGTCTATGGTACTTGGGGATTCCAGATTCACTGTATTTTGTTGCACATACATCACACCTGGTCGTATGTAGACTGCATGACTCATGCAGTATAAGGCAATACCTGTAATGATTTGATGGATCTCTTTTGGGAGCTCACGTTGATTCATGAACTGGTTTCCTTTTCTTCGGCATATGAATGGTACATACAGCAGGGCAGCCCTTCAGCGGGGGAGAGTAAGTGATCTCTGTCCACGGAAATATGGTGGCTCTGAAAAAGGGCACAGTTTTGTTTTCTGTTACAAAGTATAGAATCCTAGGGTTTTTTTTTCACTAAATTAAACTAATTGTATTATATTGCAATTGTATGGCAAAATTCAGGCTGACATAGCAAGGGATTTACAGCTGAGTCCAAGATTAGGGAATGTTTTGGTCATTTCAGGTTTTGCCCATGTGGTTTTTCAATTCGGAAAGCATTTGGATGGAGGCAATATGCCGCAATGCGCCAATTAGCATCTCCTCATCAATCTCTCTCTATGGGCAATGTTCAGAGTCTCCATGTAAAGCGTGGAGATGCTGAACGTCAGCGCTGCACACTGTGCAGCAATGACCCAGGAAGCACCTCTAGTGGCTGTCTGAGTAACTGCCACAGGTGATTTTACTAGGCACCAATGTAAACATTGCCTTTTCTATGAAAAGCTTGCAGGGACTGACTATACTCACCAGAACCACTAGATTAAGCTGTCGTGGTTCTGGTGACTAAAGTGTCCCTTTAAGTTAAATCCCATTACAATTGTTCAGATGTAACTTACCAAAAAAAACAGCTACGTACTTTTCCCCATTAGTACATCTCTCTATAGCCGTAGATTGCAGCTGCACGCATGAAAATGTGCATTGGCTGGAGGCATTACATGTGTTATAATAGTAATAAATATGCCTAGTTTTCATGTTTTGCTTTTTTATGATATCAATGCACGCACTCATTTCATTATGCCCGAGGCTGGCTCTTGCTGTGCTATATTCTAAATGAACAAAGAAATAAATTGTATACTTTGACCTACTTTGACTGTAGAACAAACCTTTGTCGGTTATTGTCACACACCTAGCACTCTCATAGGGGTTTAGTTCCCTACCGAATCTTAATCCAGGACCCTCATTACTGACTATTGCAGAGAAAATAGTACTGCAGATAACCTGCAGTTAGCATTGATAGATCCACTATGGACAATGTTAATCAATGTTTTTGCTTATCACAGTAAAGGAATACTCCAAGCACCATAACTACTACTGTGCACTTTAGTCGTTATAGTGCCAGGAGTTTGCTTGCGCACCACAATGTAAGTATTCAATCGGGGTTAGTCTTCTTATTTGGCGTCCGCCAGAGGTTGCTTCCTGCCTCCACTACTCTTAAGCAGGAGCTTCTATTAGCTCTCCAAAGGGCTAGCTCATTGGCTGAGAGTGTCATCTAATTGCTGGCAACCAATGAGCTAAGCCCTGCACCTCTGGGCTTAGCTCAGACAGATAGCTTCTCTGTCTGAGGTAGTGGAGGTAGGGAGTGGCTCCTAGTGGGCCCCAGGTAATAAGTCAAACCAATCTAAAATGTGTCAGGGCACTTCTGGCACTATAACCACTACATGACACTGTAGTGGTTATGGTGCTTGGAACGTTTCTTTAAATTTGCAGGCAAGTAGTTTGTAGCATTTAAAGCTGCGGAAGGCAAGTTCATTAATCATTCTGTAGGGCCTCCTAGTGACCAACTGATCTCTCTCTAGCAACATGTGCTGCCCACTGCCTAAGGAAGTGCTGGACTTCGGGACCAATTAGGCAGAGTAGACACCTGCCTACTTAAATATGTCATGTAGGGGGTGCCTATTTCAGAACTTAGAATGTACCTTTTAGGAGCTTAGGTGGCTGACAAGTCTAGTCAGCCTCCTATGTTTGATAGCAGGGTTGCAGGATTAGTTATCAGTTAGATGGTGTAACATTCAGCGTTGTCCTAGATCCTCCAGTGTCTGTGTGTGAGGCTGGACAGGAAGTGGAAGAGGTAACTTCCCATTAACAGCCTCTAACACAGGAAATGTATTGCTAAAGGAGCAGGAAGCTATAAGTGAGGTGGGCTGTATATCTGCAGGACATCAATGAGTGATGCACACTGTATAAAACCTACTGCAGCTCTCCTATCAATCAAAGAAGGGAGACTAGACTACAGAACACACACATAAGTTCAGTACTTTGCAATAACCCTTTAAGCTCCACATGCCCCAAACACCTCTTTTTCCTTACCCTGAATTTGATCCTTCCTAAAACCTAAACAAACCTTTTTCTTATTTCCAAATTTAAGCTCTGGAAGTCTAAACCTGAAAAAAAAAAAAATAATAATAATCTGAGGTTTAACTCCTCTTAAAAAAATAAACTCCTCTTAAAAAAATAAACTCCCAATTACAGAGATGCCTCACTCTTATCTGTCTGTTTACCAGGTAATATGTATGTTTTTTTTTCGTTCATCGTGTATTTTATTTGTGTATGTTTTTTTTATTTTGTTATGGAGCCTTGCTGTTCCATTGTCAACATGAGAAGAACTGACACATTCTCAACTTTGCAGTATCTACAAACATCTCATATTTGTACCTGAAATACACTATATGATGTATACTGAGTGAACTTGTTGTAATACAGTTTGTTTTGCAATAAAGCTCTTGAAAACAAAAAAAAAAACAACTAAAACCCACTTCACTTCAGGACTATGGAAGTTAGTGTACGCCACTCATTGTTTGATACGATATAAAAACATTTCCCATAGCACTTCCCCATTAAAGTTGGCAGGAAACTATGTTACATGACAGGAACAGATTCATAAATTATTAATAGACTAAGACATTGTAATTCTGGTTGGATATTAACTTGAGTATGCTGGTGATTAGCTATTAGAAGCTCCAGTCATGCTGATGTTCCCTTCAATAAAAAAATTAAACAACCACCATCGGTGTTTTCAGATCTATGTTACCTTCATAGCACTTTAAAATACCTTAAGGAGAACAAATGTTTAATGATATAAGTGGTCTTTTTGGACTGAAGTTGCATACATGGGGAAAGTTACAAAAAGTGCATTATTGTAAAACAGGATGTATACAGATTATTGTATGGAGACCAGAAATGTCAAATTTCAGGAATGGTTGGAATCTAGCCAGTAGATGGCATGCAAGCAATAGCATGGCACATTCACTTTCTCAGACATGTTTTTATTCCACCTTCGTATGTACTCCTAGCAAGAAAGCTGGACTTCGTAAAGTGACAGTCCATAGAACATAGAACATGATGACCCTGTTGGCTACACTTCCTAATGTCTTAATTGTAAAAGACTGTGATAGTTTGAAAAGATTATTCAAAAGTATGACATTGAGGTCAAAGTGATTTTAGATGGAGCTTCAAGTGGATGAAACTACTTATACCGTTACTGACACAAAGGTGATATAGCGCTTACAAAGCTGGTGCATTATGGTGTCCTCACATTGGGGCCACCTCCTAGAGCTTTGAGCTCTTTTTCATCACTGATGTGTGTGTTGTAGCTGAGCATTGAGTGAGAGGGTGTGGAGGAGGGTGGGAGCTCTATTGGGTAGTGTGTGCTGGGTGTATGTGTAGTGGGTGAGTTGTGTGAGTGTACAGGAATCTGAGCATTCTGTGTATTTGTATGTTCCACAACTCCCTCATGCTTACCTTCCCAGGTGGGCCAGTAGTATGTGAGCTGCATCCCTGGTGGTCCTGATCTGCACCAATATTGCGGTTCTGGATTTCTGAGTCATCAAGAAATGCAGGTGGACTACAAGGGCACCATTAAAGTATAAAAGTTGAAGTCCACTGGCGTTGCAATGTAGGGTTAAGATCAACAGACAAAAAGATACAACGTTACGTCCTTTATTTTGATGTGACAAATTTATAAATCCTCGGTGAAAGCCTATTTTTAGTCAAATATGTCACACAATGCAATCTGTGTTTGATATGTAAGTATGAATTAATGATACTATCACCCTGACTATACCTTCACAAAGTAATATGCCTTTCAAGGCGTCATTAACGTAAAAAAAACTTCAGTGGGTAATAATGACTATAATTAGCTTTTCGATTCTGCATCTTCATGTGTCAATAAACATCTAATTATATAAAAAAGCAATTGCCCGTGCATTGCGTAATTGTAATGTTTGGTTAATGACACTGTTATCGTCACCCACAGCAGGGGAGTGAATGACAAAGATAATGATAAAAGGCAGGGGAGAGTGACGGGCATACAAAAAAAGACAACAGGAAAAAGGGAAAAACAATCAGCAGTAAGCTGGAAGTAGAATTGACATTGGAAAATTATAGCAGTATTAGAAATTGATTTAAAATGACGGCTTCTTTCGACCAATGAAATGTGACCTCTTTGCGCATTAACCAGCATTTTCAGTAACTTGTATTGTTGCTTCCATTCTACTCTGTGATGAGTTTCTATATTACTGACAGTTTAATTAGTTGGTGTTTTAGCCTTATGGTTATACCTGTTATCTTCTGTTTTTACAGCATGGTTATTCGTAGTTTTCAGTTGCCAAACTCACAAGTCTCTCTAGTCCCCAATGTTGGACTCAAGTTATCCATCACTGGGGGCTTCATTCGGGTGGATGGACAGTGGAAGTTCAAGACGAAACTTCATTTTATGTAAGTTATCTGAGTGTGTGTACAATACCCTAGTTGACGTAATATCCACTGAGTGTGTGTACAATACCCTAGTTGACGTAATATCCAAGACAAATGACCAAAGTTTGAAATGTTTCGGTCTTGGCTTATGTTCAAGTTTGTAAACGTGTGTTTTTCTTTTAGTATATTAAGGAGGAATTGCTTTACAATATGTGTTTAATCAGAGGCAAGCTGGTAATGTTCAATCTTAGGATAAAAAAAAAAGTTAGAAAAAGGTTGAAATAAAAATATGAGTAAATCAATAAAACATACTCTGTCAAATATTTCCCAATAGCTCACTAGCAGTCAGCACTCAGCCAGAACTTAATGGCTATAGACTAGGAACACAAACATTTAGGTGGCTTGCCCCCCTTAGCAGGTAAAAACTCACCTTATTTCCCTTGGCGTGTGGATCTGCCAGCACTGGCCCAGCCACTTATCTGCCTCCTTAGCTCACATTGTCAGAATTGATGATTCCAGTCAATCCAATGCTTTCCAATAGGAAAAGTATTGGATTGGTTGAGATGGTCAAAGAGGCGGGGGCCAAACACTAGCCTGGCCAATCAGCATCTCCTCATAGAGATGTATTGAATCAATGCATCTCTATGGGGAAAGTTCAGCGTCTCCATACAGCACTGACTCAGGAAGCACCTCTAGTGGCCCTCTGAGGAGTGACCACTGGAGGTATCCCTAGGCTTTAATGTAAACACTACCTTTTCTCTGAAAAGCCAGTGTTTACAGCAAAAAGCCTGCAGGGGCAGGCTATACTTACCAGAACAACCACATTAAACTGTAGTTGTTCTGGAGACGATAGTGTCCCTTTAAACATGGCTATATCTTTTCACTAACCTTACTAAACGCCAATTGTCGTTACTAGGATCTGCATGTTAAACAAAAATCTGCAGCTGGTTGAGGCCTACCTAATTCAAACTCAGTAAAATATACATATTCTTTTATTAATATCAGACATTTAAGAACAAAGAATCTATAATAATTCCACTTGTCTAACTCCAGTCGGCTCGAAAGATACAAAGCCTTTTACGCAAGTTCCAGTTGGCAATTCTAAAATGTATTAGAGCGATGATAAATCTCAGGCATGCTGAGTTAATACTAAATGTCTTCTCTGCGGGGCGTTTAAATAGTAAATCAGAAAAAATGATCTATAATGTGATTAAAGGAGTATGTCACAATAAACCTTTAATCCTGTATATCTGTTTACACGGGAGTCCCATCTATATATTGCCTTAAAAAATCTATTCCGATGTTCCGGAGACTGGAAGCCGATAATGAATGTGAATCTAATTTTTTATTCTATTATAGTTTAGATAGAAGTAACTTATTCTCTATGTGATGCACTGCCTTTTTTTTTTTTTTTTTTTTTTTTTTAGCTTTCCCTTAAAGGGCAACTTTCACTTCCAGAATTTGTAATACTATGTTTATTATATAGTTATATTTAACAAGCATCTTTTTGTGATGTCTGAAAAATAAAATTAAATATAGAAATTCGCACTACTGCATTTATGTCTGTCTTGAACTGAGCAGTAACTTAAAAGGAGACCGCACTCATCAGCCTACCAATGTGCACCGGATCAGGGGAAGGCCAGGCCCCGCTTTAAGTCTATAAAATAAAGTTGTGCTCGAGGCATTCAATTTACTCTACGTTGCTTTAATAAAGCTGCTGTTTTGCTATCAACTTGAGTTTCTTGAACTGAGGGCTTCCATCTTGGCCACCTGTCAAGCATTGTTGTGCCGCCATGCCCTATGCATTTTTTTTGTCTTTTGAAAGATATAAAAAAAACTGTTTTTACACTTGCCAACCAATATGAAGATTTCACGGCAACTTGTGAGAAATGTCTTCATGGAGGCAGACAATCATAACCAGTGGTCTGGAAGTAGCATGGTATATTGAGGAGAAGATGCAGAAATTAAATTTAAGTTTTTCCTTCTCCAATGTAATGTGTGCCTTGGCTGTGCCAGAACTGAACTGGATTGAGATGTCAATTGCTAAAACTTTTAATTTTCATGAAAAAGAATAATGCAAGTTATAGGTGATATTTTTTGAGTTCGGTGGTATGACTTCAAAAGACGTAACAGTTCACCTATAAAAGTTTTACTAATTGTTGAAATATCTCATTTGCCTAGATCGGGTCACGGGAGTTTTGATCTGAAGGTGCAGGGACTCAGCATTTCTGTAGGCCTGAAGTTGGGGAGTGATGGATCCGGAAGACCAACGATCTATCCTTCTGCGTGCAGTAACCATATTGGAGATGTTAATGTGCACATTTCTGGGAAGTATAAGTGAGTTGGCTCCCATGGTCCTCATTATTGTGGGTTTAGAGAGACACTTTGTTAACGGAAACTTGAATCAGAAAAGATATTATGTGTAAAAGATCAAATGGTTTTACTAAAGGTACCATACCATTTTTAAGTTGCCTTCGTATCACCTGGACATGAGGTTTAGGGTTACTACCAAGGTTATTCAATAAAGTGAGAATTATCTTGGATTTAAAAATATTGTCAGGGATCAAGATTCAAGATCATTTGCAAATTTAAAGGGATTGTATCGTGTTAGGAATACAAAGATGTATTCCTAACACTATATAACCCTCTCTCCCCCCTCATGTCCTAGCACCTAGCACTGAGCGCATTAGGCCCACCCTATAAGAAAGGAAATTTTAAAATTGCAGTATCTCTAAAAATGTAATGTTTTACATTGCAGGATTAAGGAGGACAGTGACAGTACACCCAGACCACTTCAATGAGCTGGGTGACTATAGTGTCCCTTTAAGGCTAAAGTAGCCCAGTTCAGCCCTTTGAAATTCCTGACAATTTTCACTTTAGTTAATAACGCTGTATATCAGTTAATGTTGACATTTGTTACTGATTTTGGTTGTACAAAAAGTCCACCTTGTCCCCAACATGTTTGTGGATATTAGACCTCCTTTAAGACAATTTAAAATATTTTAAATTACAGCATATATACATTGACTTGCAAAAAGGGTACACTTGATATAATGTATCCTTGTGTCCTTTTCATTTTTCTCAAAATAAATGAGCTTTGTTATTTATTGAACAAAAGAATAAATATGTAGTGCAAATGATTGATAATCACTCTAATACATGGCAAAGTGTATTTAACTGAATAAGTATATGTTTAAGCTCCTTTTGGCAGGGCTCTATACCAGTATGTCAATCACACTTTGTTAGAATTAATTGTTTGTCTTGTTTACCTTCTGTACAGCGCTGTGGAATATGTTATCGCTATATAAATAATTGTAATTGTATAAAAATCCAGGAGTGAGGGTTTGTTCACATAACAGTAAGTTGCGGCGAGCTCACAGGCTGAATTCATCGTGTTACCATTTTACAGGTGGCTGGCAGACTTGTTTCACCGGAGCATTGACAAGGCATTAAGGAAAGCCATTGAGAATCAGGTACATAGATGGGGTAGAGCTCTCGTTAACTGGGTTCTATCTAAGCCAGCAGCGCAGACACTGGTTATATTGAGAAAATTATATCCTATTGTCCTTGTGTGTGGCTGGGATTATACGCTGCTGTGTTTGATGGATAATACGGCAGTTATCAGAAGTTGTTGCTGTATGGGGATTGCAGGGATCAGTGTCATCCTTATCATGTATTTGTGTTAATACTAATCTTCATTAGACACTGACGGGTTGCAATGCTCTCTCTCTCTCTCTCTCTGTTCAACTAGATTAATTTTGCCGGTCGTGAGAAAAGCTTTGTATTTTTTTATTATTCGTCAGTACAATCCTCAGGCTTCAAGCATTTGTGGTGCTTTTGTGATAATATAAAAAGCAATAAATGCGCGTGTTTTTTTTTTTATGAACATGTGTTTATTTGTGTCCGTAGATCTGTCCACTTGTTAGCAAATCCATTCTACAAAGGCTGGAGCCTATCCTGCAAACCCTGCCAGGTAGGATCAGGGTAAAATGTAAACTATGGCAATCAGTGCAGTAGAATTGGTGTGTGTCAACGCGTACTAAGGTGTGATGACTTACACGCTCGTAAAGTTACATTCTGTAACATTTTTGTGACGTTATAATAAAACAATAAAAACTAAATATAAAATATTTCCCTGGGGGGCGGGGCCGACCGCCATGCTGGCAGGTCGCATAAAAAAACAGCTCCTGCGTCTTAGCCCAATTTTCACAAGAAAAACAGATTTAATACCCATTAAACAACTGGCAAAGGCGACCCTGTGTAAGCGGACACCCTGGTCCTGAGGAGAGGTTTGCTGCAGAGTTTTAGTCCCTCGGAGGGGCGCTTCACCGTCTCCCGCGATGGGGAGCGCTCGGGCGGTGAGTGAGGTGGACGGCTGCTACCCTGCTATCCTGCCCACCAGTGGTGTGAGCGGCACACAGGACTAGGGGGGTCTGCCCCCCCCCCCCCCCCTCTGGACCAGTGGGGGTGATCCCGGTCCCCACCCTGGGCCCGCCAGCAGCCAGAAATACTAGCACTCCAGGCTGTGACGAAGCCCCAGAACTCGGAGGCCACAGCCAAAATGGTGGAGACCACAAGCCGAGTCCCCAAGTCAGCGGAAAGACAGACGTACCCGCCCTACACTGGCAGCAAACTAACACGAGACACGTGGAAACCGACATGTACCTGCCAAGACCCACTCCGGGTCAAGCTAAGCGGTGGCGGAGAAACCGGGACCACGTCACACCCATGCAAACAGCAGCACAAGCGGTCAGCAGAGACCGACACCGGAGACCTACCACTAAAGCACATCCACGTGCACACGAAGAGAGGACCCTCAAAGTGAGAGACATGGCACCTGCAACGAACCCCTGTACACTGATCCTCTCAGAGAATTGCGAGGAAGCAGACTTACACTTAACGATAACCCGCAGCTGCAAACCCACCAAGAAAACAACTGCAGGGATCTAACTCCCACCCGAGGCAGACACTGTACCAAACCGCAAGTACACCATAAGAGAACTATCATTCTGCCACTTGCCTGGACTGCACCTAATATGGCTGTTCCCAAGCCTGAGTCTCTCTGCAGTCACTACACTTCAGAGGCAAGCCTCACGGCACACAGACACTGACTCTCATCTGGCTGACGGGGGGTTGCCTGGGGTGGGAAAATCCACGCATGTTTGAAGCTTCTCTATATTGATCTACTAAACTGATCGGCGTGACCTTTTGATTTAGTTAAACTGCTTGAATGTCATTATATGTTTTAATAGCTCTAGCCTGTCTAAGTCATTAGCATTGCAAACCAGAGTTAATTATATCACTCATAGACCAGCAACTACTGCACTGCTTAAGCCACATACTCACATAGGTAATGCTGCCACACTAGCAAAGCACAAACCAACACATGGCAACCACAACGCAGCATATCCTACGAAATCACATGTAACCCAAGCGAGAACCTGCATATCAGGCCCTGGGGAGATAGCGCAGCTAAGCGGACAAGGGCACATGTAGGAGTGTGGGGATAGATGCATGGGATTGGTTGGGAAGAGTCTGTGGGTGTGATTATGTTCTGTGTAAGACAGTGTGGGGGAGGTCTTACCTCAGTGCCACTTGGGATTCGGGCCAGCAAACAGCTTCCCTCCCGCCCACCCTATAGTATATTTCGTCGCAGCTAGCCGGGGGTATGTCCTTGCCAATTGAGTTTGAGGTTACGTTTAAGTATATGGAATGAGATGAACAAGTTTTTAAGGTCTCAAACCTCCCCTGCTCCAAAGGTTAAACTTTAGGTTGCCTGAGGTCTCGTGCCCATCGAGCGTGGATAAGGTCGGCTGATGGCAGGCATTGGAAGGATTTTTTATGACGAGGGGGGAGGTGAGAGGGAGTGGTGATTAGGAACCACTCCATGGTTTTTATTGGCAAGGACGGTTGGGTCACTGTATAACACTATGGGTGGAGTTATATATGTATATATGTTAATTTATGCTTATTTATGTCTAATGTTTTGGTTACAGAAAAGAAGAGCTTTAAGAAATAAAGTTATGGATGTGTTATGCAGTAATTTAGTTGTGATAATAAATGCTGTGGCCTGTTTCATCCATACTAAGTGGTCTGTCGTTACTGGGGGGTTTAATGGGGTTAGATTTTTGTTCTAGGCTGCACTACGTACATACATGTAAACACCTCAGTGTAACATTAAGCGAGAACAATCTTGACATGCATACATTTAACCAGGAATGTCTTATAGCTTGTTATCTTCACGAAAAAAAATAAACTGCGCTGTTTAACCTGTCACGATATGTAATGCTATGAAGCTGGCTCTGCACGCTTGCTGTCAAATAAAATAAAGAATTAAAAAAAAATATATATATATATATATTTCCCTATCAATCCATGGTAGCATTAACCAAGTGGTAGCTCATGCCCTCACAGCGAAAGGACAGGAAATAGAAATACTGTAAAGCGCTATGGAATCTGTTGGCGCTATATAAATGGCAATAATAATAATAAACCTGAAGATAAATTTTAAGCCGAAATAACCCCGAAATTTGATGTTCCTTGTTCAGTTCCTTAAAATTCCCTGTTTGGCTCATTTACAATCTTTTCAATAAATATCAGTCACAATCTGTCACTAGCAACTGCCCGGTAGCCCGGTAGTGGCTACAATTTAACATCAAGTTTACTACCTTTTTGCTAACTTTTTGTAGCCATTGTCTATTAGCTGATGCAGTTACAGAAACTAACCCATTACATATTAGCAGCTTGCAGGTAAAGCACAGAAACCCACACCTTGGTATGCGCACATCGCACTGTGTGACCAGTAGCGACGGGCAAGTATCGGCTGGCTGCTAAGCTTAGGGACAGGGTTGGAAAAATGCCTCAATAAGATGTTTAGGGATTTATCCTACCAAGCCAGATGTTCTGTTCAGTTTTTGTTAGGTTAATGACAACTTGAGTAGCGACAGGCTTCTTAACCAGTTGGAAACTGGTCATTAAGTAGAGGAAGGCACCTCTCATAGAGAATAATGGGAGGCATTACCCGCTACTTGGCAAATGGCTTTCAGTAGTGGCTACTGATAATTCCCCATCACTACTTGTGAAATTTGGCAATCAGTAAGCAGGCATTCGTGTGAATGTGGTGTCGTTGTGGGTCTATGGGTATTGAATATAGCTTCTGGACTGATTCATGCAGAAGGTTAGTATGAAGCGGCAGCCCCAAAAATTCAGTTAACTAGTTACCAAATAGCAGGTAAGTTCTACCATAAAGGGTGGTTAATTAGAGGGACAGTAACATGCTTTGTCATATGCATAACTGAAGGCAAATAATTTCTTACCTTTCCAGCTGATCAGTTTACAAAAGCTACTAATGTCTTTTCTCCCACGTGTTTCTAAATTGATTTATTCCATGAACAGAACTAATCAGTCAGAAGAACACTCCATATAGGAGTGTCCAAATCATGGATTCCAGCTGGCAATGCATTATGGGACGCACATATTAATCTCCAGCATGTGGAAAAAGAATTGACTGCCCATTAAATATGTCTCGGCAATAAATATGACGTCTATTTTTGTGCAGTAGCTGCCATAAGTGAAAATTTCACCGCTGCTATATCATTATGAAATATTTGATAGTCACCATCTGGAAATTCCCAGTCCAGAGGGAAAGCTTAGTCATGTACTGCTGTAATAACGCATCCCAGACATATTTGGCACACCGCTGAATGAATTGTGGTGCAGGGTAGGCCCATATGTTGTTGATGCCCTAGGTGAATTATGTTGTCTCTTTAATTTGTCGTTTTTTTTATTCATGCTGTCCCCTTCCGCAGCTCGTTATCCATGTGGCTGACTAGCTGCCCCTGGAGACAAGTCATCCGTGCTCTGGTCAACACTGTCCAACTGTGATTGAGGAAATATGGTTGCTAATAAGAAATCTGTCTCGGTGGCATCAAAACTCATAGAGACAACACAAGAAGGATCCAGTCATAGATAAAATATTGTCTTCAATTAAAATTGCATCATTCGTATGCCATTTCATTTGTGTGGCTGTATGGTGGTTACAAGTAGGTCACACCACGGGCCAATTAGTTAGCTTACTATTTATGGTAGAACTTACCTCTACTATTTGGTAACTAGTTAAGAATATTGGGGGCTTCATACTAACCTTATGCATGAATCAGTCCAGAAGCTATATTTAATACCCATAGACCCACAACGACACCACATTCACACAAATTCCTGCTTACTGATTGCCAAATTTCGCAAGTAGGTGACAGGGAATTATCAGTAGCCACTACTGAAAGCCAGTTGCCAAGTAGCGGGTAATGGCTCCCATTATTCTCTATGAGAGGTGCCTCCCTCTACTCTAAAGATGGATGAATAGGGCTATAATAGTTATAGTTAATAGAGAGCATGTGTTGAGGGTCTTATTGTACCTTATTCTGTCCTTACAACGTCTGTAAGAAAATGATCACCTTGAAAAAAACATAGTAGACCTATTAACAGTTTTTATTGTTTAATCTGCTATTGTTTGTCTCTTTAACAGTTACTGCATCAATAGACAACGTAGCAGCCATTGACTACTCGTTAACAGGGCCTCCACCTGTGACGGCGGAATGTGTCGATGTGCAGCTCAAGGTGAGTAGGCTTCCATGATGGAACAGATATGTTTCCCAGCCATGCTCACATGTTTGTTCTCATTCCTGGTGATGGGAAATGGAGTATGATGTATTATACGTCTCATTAATTCCTCTCTCACAACAAGTCTCATTAATTCATCTCATGATACAAGCTAGGAGTGATCCCACAGATCTGTCATCTCACGTGGAAAGATCTAAAGCAAGTACTGCTATATCGGAGATGGGGTGGAACCAAATAAATATACTATTAATATATACTATTACGATAACATGTATCAGTTCAGCTGAGGAATAATCTGTGTGCATCCCTACATAGGAATGTATATCCTCACTGTGTATATAATGAGGAATACAAATCCAAATATACTAAACAGCTAAAGAAGCTCCAGTAAATGCCAAACTAGAGATGACTCTATTTAACGCCAATTTTATCCACAGGGCGAGTTTTTCAATCACGTTAACCGCACCGCGCCTCCATTCTCTCCGCCTGCTCTGTCTTTACCAGTGGATCATAGCCTGATGGTTTACTTTGGGGTTTCTGAATATTTGTTTAACACCGCTGGATACGTGTATCAGACAGCTGGGAGACTGGTCTTCACGGTCACCGATCACATGGTATGGAATGGCGGGATTTCTCATAAAGCATATAAGACCTACAATAGGGACAGTAAAAGTGCTGGTCTTCCAGCTCTTGTGGAACTAAACCACAATAATGTGTTATCGTCCTAAAACCTGTACAGATTGTGCCTAGGGTCACCTGGCATATTTGCATTTTATATCTACTGAAGAAGAAAATCAGAGAATTTAGTTGTTATGGTGCCACAGCAGTTAGAGATAGGATACAGAAATTGGTACCTAATGCTTAGATTCCCTGTTCTTAGTTTTTAAATTCCATTGTGCTGTCAATTTCGGTCATTAATTCAGGAGCATTCCGACTGCAAAATATTTTGTAATAGAGCCTCCTTTTTACTGAGAACCTAAATGTGCTTTCTGCCTGTCTAAATATATAGTTGAATTCCAGAAATACATTTTGGCACTAGCAACCGAATACTCATATTCAACAGAACTGAGCACTGCCTGCCTGCAAATTTAGTTAGATTAAACGTACACTATTTGGTTATACGGAATTTGCAGGCAGATAGTGACCGATTTTAATACAAGCTATAGTTACAAACTTGGAGGAGTTAATACACCACAATTAATAAAAATTAAAATTTAAAGGGTTACTCCAAGAACCATAACCACTTCAGTTAGTACATATGAGAATTGCAAATACAGTTGAAATGTAGTTATGTTAATAATAACCCTTACAGTTCGGCTATTTTAGTCTGGAATTTGTCATTCTGATTTAAAATTGATAAAAAATTAAATTTGGTGTATATCAGTGGTGATCTTAGTACTAGACTTCAATGACTATGAGGTTTAAAGAATATTCCATTCTAAATCGGCCATCACTACCTTACATTATTATTATTATTATTATTATTGCCATTTATATAGCGCCAACAGATTCTGTAGCGCTTTACAATATTATAAGAGGGGATTTAACTATAAATAGGACAATTACAAATAAACTTACGGGAACAATAGGTTGAAGAGGAGAGGACCCTGGTCAATCGAGCTTACATTCTATAGGAGGTGGGCTGTAAAACACATTAGGACAGGAATTTGCAATCAAATAAGGTGGGCTGCCCTTTAGGTGAGGGCAAGAGACAGGTATGTGAGGTAGGGGTTAGTCTTGGAGGCCATAAGCTTTCCTAAAGAGATGGGTTTTAAGGCACTTCTTAAAAGATGCAAGACTAGGGGAGAGTCTGATGGCGGTAGGCAGGCTATTCCATAGGAAGGGAGCCGCCCGTGAGAAGTCCTGCAAGCGCGAGTTGGCCGTACGGGTGCGGACAACGGACAGGAGGTGGTCACGGGCAGAGCGGAGAGACCGAGAAGGGACATACCTATGGATCTGTGAGGAGATATAAGAGGGGCTAGAGTTGTTCAGTGCTTTATAGGTGTGAGTTAGTACCTTGAATTGACTCCTATAGCATACAGGAAGCCAATGTAAGGACTGGCAGAGGGGTGAGGTGTGAGAGAAACGACTAGAGAGGAAAATCAGTCTAGCAGCAGCGTTCATTACGGACTGTAGGGGTGCAGTACGGCTTTTGGGAAGACCAATCATGAGAGGGTTACAATAATCCATGCGGGAAATTACTAGAGCATGGACAAGCTCCTTGGTAGTATCTGGTGCAAGAAAGGGGCGGATGCGGGCTATGTTTTTAAGATGGAATCTACAGGATTTGGCAACATGCTGGATGTGAGGCTCAAAGGTGAGACCAGAGTCAAGTATGACGCCAAGACAGCGCGCTTGCAAAGATGGACATTCTATTACCTCCTAGTGCTCACATTAATATAGTGTTGATATATATATATATATATATATATATATATATATTTCAGTCCAGTAAGTACGCCACTATGTTCATTGAAAAAATGTCAATACCGCTAAAATATAAGTATTATCTTTCTCTTAGATTCCCAAGAACTTCAGTATCCACCTGAATACATCATCTTTTGGAGCACTGATACCCCAGGTATTGATCTGGCATGACACAGGAGAGATACATAGCCATATATTGTTCCTAATCAATATTAACTGATTTACAGATATCCAAGATGTACCCAAACATGCTCATGAAGTTGGACATTACATCTACTTCCACGCCTTTCCTGACTATGAAACCAGGAAATGTAACCATCTCTACTATGACGGATATTGAAGCCTATGCTATTTTACCCAACGGGACCCTGGCTCCCCTCTTCTTACTAAATGTGGTTAGTACTTGGTCTAGGCTACAGAGTTCAGTATGTTCAGTTCAGCTACTCACTAAACTCATTCATTGTCAGAGACCGCTCAGAAGTCACTCTCAGCCAACGAATAAACACATACATCGGCATTCAGTCTTCTCTTGCTCAAGAAAACTGGACCCTCAGTGGGACATCAGTAAATGTCTCATTATGTTAAAATGGTTTGACAGATTAGGCTGAGACGGCACTGGAACACTACTGCCACCATTACAACTACATGTTACTTTAAAGGGACACTAGAGTCCCCAAAACAACTTTAGCTTAATGACGTAATTTTGGTGTATAGATCATGCCCCTGCAGTCTCACTGCTCACCTCTCTGCCATTTAGGAGTTAAATCACTTTGTTAATACAACCCTAGTCACACCTCCCTGCATGTGACTTGCACAGCCTCCTAAACACTTCCTGTAATGATACATTTAATGTTTACATTTGCTTTATTTTACATTCTGTTTAATTTGGAATTTATTATCTCTTGCTCTGTTAATAGCCCGTTAGACCCTGCAGGAGCCTACTGTGATTAAAGTTCAATTTACAGAGCAGGAGATACAAACTTCTATGACAAGTTAACATCTGATTGAATATGAAACCATTTTTTCATGGTGGCTGTGTGAATCACAGCCAGGGGAGGTGTGTCAAATTAAAGTGATTTAATTCCTAAAGAAGAAGAGTAATTGAGAATTCCAAAGAACTGAGCAGTGAAATTGCAGGGGCATGATCTATACACCAAAACTGCTTCATTAAACTAAAGTTGATCTGGTGCCTATAGTGTCCCTTTAAGTAAACGAGCACCCACTTTCGCACATAATCACAAGGTATAACTAAGCCACATGTTTCTATTTCTGTATTTATAAATGCATAAGAGGATCTGTCTACTGTTGTAATCCATGCTAAATGTTGTGCTTCCTCTCCATAGACAACCACTGCTCTGGCAAAGTTGGGAGTGAATGCAAGCAGGATTGTTGGTAATTTGGAGATCAGTAGGTAAGCAAAATAGAAGTGGATATGGGTCAAATCAGGCATTTTCGCCTTACTACACAGCAGATCAAATTTGAGTTTAGTGTATCAAAGGTGTTGCAAACTGCCCACATGTTTTAAAGTGATCCAACTTTTTTAGTGACAAATTTCCATGATTTTATAAATCTATACTCTCATGGTCACATCACAAAGATTCCAACATTTTGAAAAACCCCCCTTTTTTGTTGTTTTTAAAGACATGCTATTTTTCTGTCCAGGCAGACAATGCTCTCACTATCACACAACTACATGCTAGTCTAAGGTGTGAACTGGGGTTCTCTGTAAGCAGTTGCCATGATATCTGACTAGGTGCTGTGTAATACGAAAGAGTATTAGCAACAGGAAGTGTTATTTCACTCTCTATATAACTTGTGAAACACAATATACTGACATTAATCAAGCAGGTTCACTGAGTATCTGACTTAACATTAATCTTGAATAATCAAGGTTTTGTCATTTTTTTTTTCTTTCTTTGTGCATTGTAATCTATTTCTTACAAATCTATGAATTCCTTAGGGTACAGATGGCTCTCAAACACTCTGACGTGGGACCTTTCTCAGTGAGTACCCATAAGTAATGTCCCTTAAAAGTCTTCAGGTTGCAGGTTGTCAAATACAAACAGCCATTGTAAAGGAACACTAAAAACACCATAACTACTACAGCTCGTTTTAGTGGTTATGGTGGCAGACGTGCCCCGTGCCCACCCTGTTATTTAATGGTTTGACTTCTTACCTTGGACCAGTGACCCCCGGTTAAGTCGTTAAACCATTCAAAAATGATCACTCCTGACACCATAACCACTACAACTATAAGTAGTGTTTATGGTGCTTAGAGCGTTAATTTAATAAATACATAGATTAGCATTGCAACATCCAAAAATGATTTTTTAAATTTTTTTTTTTAAATTGTAAAGTTGTAAATAAAATAAACAACTGTAAAATGCTAATATAACTGTGGTCAGTACATTGTGGCTACGCGAGGTGAATGTATAAATAAACTGAAACTACAATTAGACATTAAGCAATCTCTAGCATTCGTATTTGTAACTAGTCCAGTCTAATACAATCGTGTACTGGAAGGAAACAGATCTTACGGACCTAGAATCTGTTTTGTTCTAGTACACGATTGTATTAGACTGGGCATTGGAAATATGTTTCACAATAACATAAAGGGGCACTGTAGGCATTGTGTCTGCTTTATCTCATTAAACAGTTTTTTGTGTCTGGAGTTCCCTGGTACCGTCACTTCATTTAGCATTGAACTGTTTTTAATGTTATGTTTTAATGCTAAATAAGAGTCCCCGGTAGCCCATCCCATCTCTTTTGGATTTGACTAATGAGGAAGTATAAGCCTGAGGAGCAATTGGCAGCTATGATTGGCTGAGAGTGTCAGTTGACTGCTTTTAGTCTACCAGAACTCCATCTGACGGTATCAATGGGTATGACTACAAGGAAGTGTGTAAGCTCTGCCTTAGCCACACCTCCAGAAGGGGACAGACTGTGGGATGCCAGGGACACCTATTTAGGGTTAAACTGCTCTTATGCGGTTTAACACAGAATGGAGGGACAGTGCCCAGGGGACTTCAGGCACTATAACCAATCCAAAGAGATGAAATGGTTATAGTGACTGCATTCTCACTTTAAGAGTTTGTTTATGTTTCTTCTGAGCTAATCTGCTCAATGTGGCCCAGTCAGTAGGGACCTGACTTGGATCATCTCAAAAATCAGCTGCCCAGTGGATACGGGACGTGTGAGCACAAAATAATTGTTTAAAGGAACTCTGTAGGCACCGTAACTGCGGATTGAATCAGTTATGGTGCCTGGAGTTTGCGGGCTCCAAGTCCCCCATTACTACTGGTAATGGTTTTATCACTGATAAGTGGATATGCTTTATGCCATACCATGGCAGTGATTGGATGAGAGTGTTAGCTGAGTGGTCTGAACCAATCACTGCCCCCGTTCCTGGTATGAACTGTGATGGCTCCGCCTCTGCCATATCATCATTGGAGGCCCGGCTTCAAGTTTAGTTGATTTAGTCTAGTAAACTGTTAATTTAGTCAAGGCACCATAACCACTTTAATCTGTTGATGTGATTTCACTGATTTTACAGTGTCTCTTTAAGTTTCACCTATTCAACTTTGTACAGTGACAGAAAACAGCATTTATAAAGGTTATTATCTGCGTGGCAACTCTTTTTTTTTTGCACATAAAACTATATATAATTTTTTTTTACTGATTTATTGAGCACTTTCATGAATTGTTTCTGATTCAATTCTAGGTGTCACTTTTAAATGCTGCTGTGAATTTCTACATCACACACATTATACTTCCTCAGGTCAATGGTAGGTAGAGAAAAATTGCACAAACAAAAAAAACAAAAAAGATTTGTTAATTATATTTTTCCTGGTTTTCTTTCAGAAACATTTTACCAATAGAATTAAATATCTTGCACTTTAGTAGTGAACTGGATCGGTAGAGAGTGGGGGAAATTAAAACAACACTCCGAAGTGGATTTGACTTTTTCTTATAGATAGTGTATACAAAAGCGATTTAGATATGTCCCTGAAATTCCTGCAAAGCTCCAGGCTTTTGGAGCTAAACAAAAAAGTCTGGAAAGAGAGGAATCAGTGTTTTTATGGGGCAAACATAATTAGTACTAATTAGTATTAAATAAAGAGAAACACCATGCAGAAGTAGCTATAATCTAACCTTATTACATCAAACGCGTTGGAACCTGGAGTTCTTCATTCAGGTCCTCTCCAATAGCAGGTCAGTGAAATAGTAAATAAAGTATAACTTAATTTCTGCTCCTTTTAGTGATTCTGAACAAAGGATATCCACTGCCTCTGCTTGATCATGTGCAACTTGTGGACGTGGTCCTACAGCCCAGTGAGGTCAGTTCAAATTTATCTGTATTATTCATACACGAGATAATCATTGCTCTTGTATCTCAAACTTGAGTCTTTATATTCAGGGCCGGATTTACCCTCCTTGCTGCCCCAAGACCAGTATCCTCAATGCATCCCCTGCCACATATGTATACACACACAAAGTTTGGAGTATTCAATTGCACGCATTCATAGGACTAGTTTGGGGTATGACTGATTGGTGAATGTGACTAGGTGGCTGCTTGTTGTGCTTGGGAATGTAATGGGGGAATAGGGGCTTTAGTAGGGGGAGGTATTGGCTATAGTGGGGGAATAAGACTACAGTTAGGGGATAATGGCCATAGTGGGGAGGATAGTGGCTGTAGTGGAAGGGTAGGGCCTCTAACAGGAGAATCGGGATTGAAGTGGGAGGTATGAGACTATTGCGTGCTGGATAGTGGGTATAATGGGGTGACAGTGGCTGTAGTTGGGGTATAGGGGCTGTAGTGGAAGGATAGGATAGTGGAGTGACATACTGTGGTGACAGGTGTTGTATAAAAGTTTCTTTCCACCTTCCCTGAGGTTTACTTGTCTGGTTACAACTACTTGTTTGTTATTCCATCCATTGTACAGCACTACATAATTTGTTGGCGCTATATAAATATAATAAGTAAGCTGTAGTGAATCTGGTGACTATAGTGTCCCTTTATGTGTGGAGTAGAACTACCGTATTTTTCGCTCCATAAGACGCACTTTTTTCCCCTCAAAAGTGAGGGGAAATGTCTGTGCGTCTTATGGAGCGAATGTGAAAGTTTACTTACCTGTCTTGAAGCGTGGGCCGGCAGCACAGCGGTACTGGAACTTCAATTTCAGGTTCCGGTTTCCGGCGGCACTTCCTTTCAGTCCCGCCGAAAAACGGAACCTGAATTTGAAGTTCCAGTACCGCGGTGCGCGCTGTTAAGCCGGCCCACGCTACAAGACAGGTAAGTAATTATGGGACACTATGAGAGGGAAAGTGCACTATGGGACAAGGGGAGGGGGGGGGGAGAACACTATGGGACAAGGGGGGGGGGAGAACACTATGGGACAAGGGGGGGGGGGAGAACACTATGGGACAAGGGGGGGGGGGAGAACACTATGGGACAAGGGGGGGGGAGAACACTATGGGACAAGGGGGGGGGAAGAACACTATGGGACAAGGGGGGGGGGGAGAACACTATGGGACAAGGGGGGGGGAGAACACTATGGGACAAGGGGAGGGGGGAGAACACTATGGGACAAGGGGGGGAGAACACTATGGGACAAGGGGGGGAGAACACTATGGGATAAGGGGGGGAGAACACTATGGGACAAGGGGGGGGAGAACACTATGGGACAAGGGGAGGGGGGTGGGGACACTATGGGAGGGAAAGTGCACTATGGGACAAGGGGGGGCACTATGGGAGGGAAAGTGCACTATGGGACAAGGTGGGCACTATGGGAGGGAAAGTGCACTATGGGAGGGAAAGTGCACTATGGGACAAGGGGGGGCACTATGGGAGGGAAAGTGTACTATGGGACAAGGGGAGGGGGGGAGAACACTATGGGAGGGAAAGTGTACTATGGGACAAGGGGAGGGGGGAGAACACTATGGGAGGGAAAGTGTACTATGGGACAAGGGGAGGGGAAGTGCACTATGGGACAATGGGAGGGGAGACCACTATGGGATCAGAACACTATTGGACAAGGGGAGGGGTGGGGGTTAAAAATCACTATGGGACAAAGGAAAGAAAGGTTAAAAATCACTATGGAACAGAGAAAGGGGGGGTTAAAATAACTATGGGACAGGGGAGGGGGATTAAAGATCATTATAGGACAGGAGAGGGGAGTGGGTGATAATGAACACTATTGGACAGGGGAGAAAAACAAATATTCTGAACAAACTGTCCAATAGTAAGAAACACTATGGGACAGTTTGTTAAGAATATTTTTTTTCAGGGTTTCCTCCTCTAAAAACTAGGTGCGTCTTATGGTGTGGTGCGTCTTATGGAGCGAAAAATACGGTATATAAAACAATGCAAGGGTTAGAGAAGAAACATTTTCTTCAGTGACCAGTAAAACAAGCTGTGGACTCAAGCAAAGGAACCATAATGTTCTAATATTGCAATAATACTTTATATTTATTTTCAGCACTTCCTCCTGTTTGGGGCCAATGTCCATTATGGTTAACGAATAGAGGAATGGAGCTGGCCAATCAAAGAACCGGATTGTTTGCTAATAAGTTAAAGTGGAGTCTTACGTTGGACCGGTTACTTTGACATCAGATGAAAATTCACTATCATCCGAAGATTAATTGTTTGTGGTTTAATTATAGTCAAATTTGCAACCAAGTCTACTAACGGTGAAATAAAAAAAATGTTCACTAACAGTATTAAAGTTTAAAAATTGGCTTAGCCATTTCCTGATTTGGGGGGAGAGATTACCACAGAACCTGCAAAACATTGGTGCTAAAAGCAAATGCAGGCTTCTTACAAAATAAATATATGTAACATTATGAAATGTACTAAAAAAAATAAAAATAAATAAAAAAAAAGGCAATTATAATTCTAGTTGTTCCTTTAAAGTGGTGCTGTGGTTCAAGTAAATGTGCACATCTGCTTGTCCAGAGATGTACCCCTTCTTGATACGATTGGAGCAGAAAGGAGAGGGGAGATGGGTTCTGTACACTGGTGGAACTACTAGGGTCACTAGAGTGAGGGTTCAGGACTGTCACCTGTCAAATGGGACCCAGGCCACGTTACAAAAATCTCCATTTAATGCATTGCTATTCTGGCAACTTATTAACTGTTGTGGCAAATACTCAATTAAAAATCACCAGAACGAAGAGAGAATTTGGAAACATGCTACCCAAGGATGAGGCCAGCAGCACCCAAGGACCCCCAACGAAGGCTAAGCAGGGTAGGGGAGATTAAAAAAAAAAAAAAAAAAAAAAAAAAAGTTTACATATTAAAAAACACATACAATCACTCAGCCCCCACCAACATTCACAATCGCACTCAATGCCACCCTCAATCACACTCCGTAAACACCACACCCAAACTCAGAAAGCCCTCTTACACATCACACGCAGCCAACTCTACACACATACACACATATCACACTCATTTAACCCCCACAAAATCACACATCCCACTCCGGTGTATTTCATAGGGGGTGCTGCTTTCCCCTTAGGCATAGGGATTCTAAGTTATGCATTGGGTTATGTCCCCAAAAATGGCACTGGAAGCTACAATCAACTCTCTGACAGAGGTTTAACAATCTGCTTCCAATCTTAAAACCTCAGGATCCAACCCAGTAAGGGTTTAGCTATGGCAATAACCCTTATATTTAGTTTCTAGCTATCTCTTCCTGGTCAGAAAGTCTAATAGTCTATATCATGTAACAGAAGTCTCAGTTTTATAAAATGAAAAATCATTAGTCTTTCCGATGTAAACTGATTTTCAGGCACCAGTTATTTACATCTCATTTTCAAATATTAAGCAAAGTGGTTGATTACATTCATCCTTGCTTGTCTTGGCTAACAAATCTGATTAATATTCTTTTCAACTGATGCTGCCTTGCAAATAAAGACTGATAAAATGTACAAAGCCTCAGTGTGCAAGCGCCTCGGCAGTGCTTTAGTAAAAGGAAGTTGTAACAGGCTGTTCCTGTAACTGAGGTCAGTGAGGAGACCTTTTGTGTGCTGTGTGTATTTGCAATGCATACATTTTAAGTGTGTATTTAGATTCTTTGCTGTAATAAGAGTCAACAACTGGGGTCAGGATCTATGTAGAAAAAAAGTATTTATATAAAATTAAAGCTTAATAAGTGACTTTGATTGCCATGTTTTGGCAAGGTCACATTTCAATGTTTCAAGCTATGAGGCCATGCATTAGAAACTGCCCCAGAAGTATGTAGCATTCTTGTTCTGCAAAAATGAGATATGTAATAATTAAAAAAAAAAAATGTATTGGGAGTTTGGGCAGGGGAGTACGGTGTCTGCCACAATTAAATCGGCAGAGCACAAGCACATCATAAGATAAGCTCACACTGTTCTGAGGGCACTAGGACCATGAAGAGAGCACTTCTGCTTCATGGTATGTCCTGAGTGGAACCAGCCAAGTTACACATACCTCCCAACAATCCATTCTGGGTATGCAAGGACTGCCAGAGTCAGGGAATTGCATAAACCTATTCCTGAATATGCTAATGACTCATCGATACAGATTACATACATACATACTATATATATATATATATATATATATATATATATATATATATATATATATATATATATATATATATTCTAAGAAAAAACATACGTGAAAATACACCATAAAAAAACAGGTCAGTAATAAATAATGTATAATTTCATTACAGCTAGATCTAAAATAAAATGCAAATTAATAAGAACTACACCAGAAAATAAAGTTAAGCCAGTTGTAACATTTAATGAGACATTTCAGACAATGGCAAATTAATGGTTGTGTATCACTGACATCAAACATTCCTTGTGGAGGACAATTAAATGCCTAAAAATAACATAGAACAACTAGGATAAACACCATTTCCTGCAAATGCATCCATTGCTATTTCTACGACTGGTGTGCTTAAGGAGAACCGTAAGTAGAGGCTCCTCGGAATCATGGCAATACCGTATTTTATTCACCCTAGGTGCTCTACTCCAGCAATGAACAAATCACACCAGTAAAAGCGGGTATGTTCTCACTCTGATTCCTTCAAACAATACGCATCTCAAACCATCAGAGAAACAATTACTGGAGACGCAAAACTAGTTACAGACCACTGGTCAAACACAGAGGTTGTAGGTCCACACAGACTGCCTACGGACACTGGGATAAAAAGGAAGACCATGCTGTTCCATTTAGCATACAAATTATTTCTTCTTGAATTTCTCACTTTACATATGGAGATCCAGCTGAGTATTTGAAAGTGAATTATTGCTTTTAGTCTGCCTGGAAGATTTAAAGGAATTATTGAAGTTGATGATCAGAACTGCACATGCAGACTATACAGTGATCGTCGACAGGTTACGTGTGTGTTTGTAGAAGATGATAGATTTAAGTAACCTGGTTTCTGTAGATTGAGGAAAAAAAAAAAAATTAAAAAAGAAAGAAAGAAAAGGCTACAAAAAGATTGCTATTTTTTTTTTCCTCCCCTGGCAGTTATGTGAAACAGCAGATGGAAGTCATAAGGTAAAGTAGGCACATATTTCAGACAGCTGACGACATACAGCCGTTGTCAAGAGAGGCACTGTCACATAAAAATAGAAATAATAATAAAATAAAAATCCTGTCCTAAATGATTTCAGGACAAGAAGCTACCGTTTTAACTGTAAAGAGTATTACAGTAAAGGGAATGTTAAAAAAAAAGAAAAAAATAAAGAAAAAAAAAAAAAATTTGTAAATACAAAGTCTTCGGTTTCTGACTACAGCACTTCATAAAATACAGATCTGAAGGACAATGCTTTGGGGGCAGAAGCAGAGCCGACAGAGTGGTGGCCTTGTACCACGACTCTGGATCTTCTGCTGCTTTAAGGGAATGTAACGTGGAGTACAGTCTGAGAAATTGGAGGAGTCACTGCCCTCCATTGTACGCATAATCTGCTTTATTATGCATGATCAACTTGTTATCCACAAAGTAGAAACTGTCAGATCTGGTCTCGTATGGATTTTCAATCATTAGACGGACTGCGGAAGACAAAAAATAAATAAATAAATAGTCAGTTAAAGCAGACATTGGACCACATACGCAAAAAGAACACAAACATAACAAACATCCTGAGATGGGGTGGCTACAGATAGGGGAGCTATCACCTCCCATGATGCTTTGTTTAAGCATTGCAGAGTATTAGTGCAGTTCTGCAACAACTCGGGGGGATCTAGATTTGGCCACCTGTGAGCTACAGCAATCAGTCTGATCTGTTTCCAGTTGGTGTAACATTGAGCAAGGAATAATTCAAACATGTACACGCACAGTCTACGCACAGTTTAAATTAAAGAGTCACTGAAGAGTCATTTCTTTCAGTGAGATACCACCTATGACAGACTACAGAGGCCTATAAGAGGTTGTGGTTGCTATACGTAGTGCAGAGGGGACTCGAGAGAACTGTGGTTCTGTGCTGACCTCATTACTGGTCAAACTACTAACTGTATACTTTTTGCAAACACCGCCCACCTCCCCCCCAAAAAAAAATAGCTCAAACAAAAATGTGTGTTATTTAGAATATAGGCAGCTATATTGCATTAAGACGATACGATTTTAAGTTAATATCAGGATAATCTTCAGACACTGGGGTGAATTAAATAATTTAAAATTGTAGATGTCAATGTAAACATTTACCGGTAATCAGATTCTATATCTTCCTAGTGTTAAATTACAGTGCAGAGGATTTGAAGCCAGCACGTCTAGAGTGACACTGTTGTTACAATAAATTATAAGATCACCTACGTAGCCTTCTCCCCCCCCCCCCAAAAAAAAAAACATAATACATACTCAGGTCGTCTGACAGTTGTGGAAACTCATACATATGTTCACATGTGTTCCTGCTGTTGGGGATGCAAAAACCAAAGTCGAAATCAAAACTTTTAAGGATGCGATCTCTGAAGAAGTGTCTCTCGATCATCCGGAAACTCCTCAAAGGCTTATCCCCTACTGTGAACTCCACGCTGCAAAAACCAAGGAGCAAAGTGGGTGCAAGCACTGGACTTAAAAACTGTCTATTCCTTAACCCCTTAAGGACACATGACATGTGTGACATGTCATGATTCCCTTTTATTCCAGAAGTTTGGTCCTTAAGGGGTTAAACTTCAAATGCAAACAATTTAGTGGTTTTAACCAATGTAGCTATTAAAAAAATAAATAAATATACAAACAAGTCATTTCTACTGAATCTACATATAACAAATTTGGATATTTGCAAGCAGCTGCACTGCAACTGGTTTCAATTCAGACTGAGAATTCCCAAAATGGTCAGACCACCCCAAACCCAAAAGTCACCCCAACATTATACTCAACCGCCATAAACACTATAAAGATAGCCCAACCCTAAATCACCTCAAGCAATTACATTACATTTTTCTCCCCTTTATAGCAGGGACATTTTGCTGCAATTCAGCAGTTATTTTAAAATAATCTCACTGCAACAACAAGATTTATTTGAAAATAACAAGGTTTCTCCAGTCAAGTCCACTTGATATCTTAAAGGGAAACTATAGTCACCAGAACAACTACAGCTTGTTGTATTTGTTCTGGTGAGTACAATCATTCCCTTCATGCTTTATGATGATAAACGTTTTTTTTCCCCCCCTAGAGAATATGCAGTGTTTACATTACAGCCTATGGATACTTTATCTGGCCACTTCAGGTGCTTCATGGGGCAGTGCTGCATAGTGTGACTGACAGTGTCTCCACCCTCTGCATGGAGACACAGAACGTTCCTCATAGAGATGCATCTCTATGCCGATTGGCCAGGGCTGTGTTTGACTTGTGCTGATTCTGCCCCTGATCTGCCTCCTTGACACCCTCAGCCAATCCTATGGGAAAGCATTGTGATTGGTTCACATAAAATCACTTCTAATGATGTCAGCCAAGCAGGCAGGTCAGGGCCGGAACCAGCAGCAGCAGACTTGACTGAAAGTAAAAAAATTGATATTTATGGGGGCAGTAGTGCTCGGTGATGGTTTTAACACTATAAGGTCATGAATACATGTTTGTGTGCCTGACCCTATAGTGTTCCTTTAACCAGAAAAGAAAAACACCCCCCAGTAACAAAAAAAAATTAAACACACGATCCTGGAATTTAATTTAGTAATTTTTTATCCCTGGTGGTGTGTTTTTATTCTTATGAAAATAGAATAATATCAGAGGACTTTTAACAACCGATTGATAAAGAATAGAGTGTAGAAAAAAAAATATTCCCAATTTGCTTTAGCATGTTAGGTGTTTAGTTTATAGATGCCAAAGAGGAATCAGTAAGTAACCCAAGACATCCCAGCAAAATACAATTTCAGTAGAAGGGTCATAGTGCAATTGCCGATCAAAATGCATGGACACCCAAATCTCAGTTCCCAAATCCATGGTCATAATCTCCCTGCTCGACCTACAAGGTCCTCATAATACAATGGACAGCTTTCCTCATGTTGATCTAAAACGCAATTGACAGGATTGCCATGTCCATACTACCCTAATCCTACTCTACAATGTCCTACCCAAACCTCCATGGTCATTCCTCCAGGACCCACAGCACAAGTGTCAAACAGGATCTTTATGCTCATTCCACCACACAAAGTTACTCACGTTGCACCAACTCTGCGTAGTCTAAGAAAAGCTGGCGTAAACTGGTAACGTACAAAACGTCCGGCACTGGCATCCAACTGTCCACTCTCATCATCTTCCTCTTCTTGTTCTGTAAATGTGACAGTACAGTGAGACAATTTAGCTACATCCTGATTTACGGTCTATCCATTTTAACTAAATTCAGTATGTGGTCAAAGATCAGCCAACATCTTCAACTTACCAAATACCTTAGTAATCTGCTGTCAATAAAATGCTCACAGGTCTCATAGTAATGTAAACGGATTAGAAGCCAGTTAAATACAATTAATATTAGATAAAATAAACAAAGGCAAAAAGAAACCCTAATTGTAAGGGTTAGTTCACAAGTGACCTTAACAGGGTATCCATATTTCAGCATATCCTGTGTTTTAATTACCGTACTTCAGGGGATACCTGAAAATGGTTGATTAAACCCCCTAAACATTTAACAGATTCCTTGTTATCAAAATAGTCCTATTGATAGCTTTTAGTGATTGTGAGAAACTATGAAGTTTAGTAAGGAGTGGAGCAGTCAAAACCCTGTAGACATTTTTTTCTTATCTTCTACATTTGGTTCGAATAGCCACAGCATGGTGCAAATGGAGGTACCTGCCCAATACTGCTCATACGTAATCACATCCACTAAAACTATGATTAATTTACTAATCATGTTGGTGGTTTATATGACATTTCCAAATGAGTACAATATTCCATGGTAGCATAATGTCTTAAAAGGAGATAATTTCAAGTGAGAATGTCACTTCAAGAGTTTACACAATTGAAAGATCAGCTATAATTTAATCTTTTCATGTGATGGCCTACATTTCTTTTAAACCTATATTAAGATCTAGCAAACCCTCCCCTGCCCCCCCATCCGCACAAGAGGCGAGCCAGGCAGAGGCGACCGGAGGCGAGGCGCCAGATGGACACCTAGCTTAGGCCCGCAGGGAGGTTCATAGATAGGCATAATGACAGTACCATTTTGCACAGCCCACGGCATGTATGCGACCAAGAATATGTCTAGGCAATCTCGGCATAAGATGTGTCACTAGGTTTTAACTCTGCATTATCTCTGAGATAACTACTGTCGACCTATATAGGAAACAAATGTAAACTGATTGTTATACGTTGACAAAAACACACAATAATATGATAGTAAAAAGCAACCAAGCTAGCGCAGCCAACCACGGTTACATAACACATACTTAACACTACCCTGATAACACAAATGCTTAGACAAGCTTGTCACTCCTATATAACAATGTGTGCATTACTATGCCACAGCGTCCTACTGGGAACTCACGTAACACACTTTTATAGCAGTGATTGAGAAGCCTGTAACACCTTACTTAACAAATAAAGAATCCACAAGTTCACAGATCAACATAAGACCTAGATACCTAAATGCTCTTAATGACAGATATGTCGAACGGTACACTGCTCAATGTTTATTCGCATGATTCATTTTATAACAAAAACGTGCTGAGTTTCATTACGCCACTAAACTGTTTTTATATGTTACATGTGATCGCGTCTGTTATGGCTATTGTGGCTACACAGACACTGTTGTTAATTCTTGCACGACAAAAATAAAGAATATATATAAAAAAATAAAAAGATCTAGCAAAATGACATCATGATCCAGTTCAGTTCTGGCAAATGAGTTAAAATAAACATGGTTTAATTTCTCTGTATGTTGCCTGTCAGGAGCAAATGACAGTTTACAACAATACATGTTTGTGACAAATTCAAGGGCACACGACTGGATGATCCAAAGCAGACTTTATTAAGGTGCAGGAGTTGGCAAAGTTTTGACTAACTAGGAGTCTTCTCAAGCGTTTAGAACAATGACTTATATGGAGTCAAGATGAAAATTTCGAGTTGCAGGATAAAGAGGTGTGGATTTCTATGTTCAAAGATATAAATAATTTACAGAATAATGACATGGTTAAGAAAACTGGATTTTAAAGGTTTCTAAATATATAACATTTTGAATTTTGATTTTCTACATTACAAATCTAGTTTCCATGTGACCTATTCGATTATAAAAAAAACAAAACAAAACAAAACAAAACCAAACCACACACAATAGTCTTTTGCACATACCACCTCCCTGTATTCTCCAATCTCCCCCATCCCCCCTTTAGCCCCTCCTTCAGATGCAAAACCAGAGAGATTAACTATGTACTGCATTGTGCTAGAGATCTTATTGACAAAGGCATCACCAAGTGTAGGGTTATCAGCATCCAAAACACAAAACACAGAGCGATGGTTCATCTCAGTTTTTGTGCCACAGCAGATGTGAATAATCCTCCTTTTGGCACGGCTTGTGCAATTAGGAACTCCAGCCCAAGGCCGGTGAAAGAGCTAGTCTCTGTATTCAGCTGGGGAACAGATGGTCACAGCACTGATATACCTAGTCTATACTAAGGGTACATCAACATTAATTTAGAAGTGTGTCAAAATGTATTTACTATTTTGAGGTATGAACATGTTTGGTAGTAAAGGCATTAAAGATCAGTTTGTTATCTCCGTCATAGATCCTTTCGTGGCTAAATCTTCCACTATGCATGTCTAAAGATGGCTGGAAATAGCACACAACAGCAGTTTGAAAAGCACTCTCCGATAGATACATACCTGAGCATGGTTTGGAGATCTCAAAGAGTATACTGCCAGTGTCAAGGTCTCGGATTTTAAAGCGAGTAAAGTCAATCCCATATATGTTATCTTCAGGCTTGCATAAATACTCTGGGGAGAAGGAGAAAATTAATTTAAAAAAACACACACCACTTTCTGCCTTATGTATCATATGTTTATGTATTTAATATTTTTTTTTCCAAAAAAATAAATAAAAAGACACACACAACACCGTATTTTAATATTGGAGTCTTGTGGCCCAGCAAGAATCCATGTTTTTGCCAGTATCTCCATTTGGATAGAAAGCGAAAATACATAAACACTGGAAAGTTGTGGGTCATGAGCACTGTTGACATTGTGCTTTGCACTTCTCCACCCATTACGTAGACTTACGCTCTGTAACTCTACTTAGGCCTAAGATATGTTCTGGTCGAAGTTCATTTAAGCCCCGGAGCTCTTGCTCAGTAACGGGAGTCATGACACTCTGACTGGAGGCACTTCCTTCTCTTCCTTGAACGCGCCGAGCCTTCAACCTATTGATCACTCCGCCACCTGTCTTTTTCCGCTCTTCTTTGCCTTGACCCGCTTCCCTGTTGGGCCCACTCATTTCTCCTTTTTACTAAAAAGGACAAACAAACAAAAACAATATGCAATCAAAATTAAAAAAAAATATATAGGTTAATAAAACAAATTAAATTATAGATTCAGCGTATATGTCACCGTCAATCTGTTTAGTTACTTAATTTGTGCCGATGAAAAAACACCCAATGGAACTTCAAATAAATGCAAGGAAGTGACATCAGTCAAACGGTAGATCTATTTAGATGATCTAAATAAACGTAAACTGTTCTAGACCATCACTCCCACTTTGCTTTGAAAGCTTTATGAACATCCGGCATTTAAAATAAACAACTAATCATTCTGCAAAGATGTAGAAATCAACTACAGTGGATATAAATAAATACTCTAATAAGCAAATGAATGATGGGTGACTAGAATGGATAATCAAGGAATTAAGATCCTTGCCAACTACATTTCCCATGATGCACAGCCACTCTAAAGATATCAATGCCAAGGCAGTCTGCAGCATGCATAGCAAGTGTCAAACAGTGTGGTCATCACATGCGTTCTGGGTAAAAACAAGACATCTACAAAGTGTCACTTCCTCATACTGTCACCTTATATCTTACCCAAATTGTTTAATTACCCTCTCCCATGAATTTATTGCACACCTTTGGTGAGAACTGATATGGCCTGGCAGGATCAGGAGGAAGAGAAATGAGGTGAGTGAATAATTGTCTAGGTTTATCCAAATCTCTGCCAAGGTAAAGTAGCCCATGCCAGCTCAAGAAATTTTTAATATATTGGTCCAAAAAAAAAAAAAAAGTAAAAAAAAAAGGGAAGTATAAATAGGAAGACACATTCTTGTAGGATTCCATTTTTAGAACCCTTAAGGCATCTCAATTCTGTATGCAAGAGGTTTCATCCATACAGCCGTTTGATGAGAAAACGGTCAATAGCTCAGCACTTGTGTATGAGATGGGAAAAGGCACCACAGCAATAACCAAATATCTGATAATCCCTCGTGCATAAGCAATGATCTAGGATTTCTTCATGACCAGAGAAGCATTGTAGTCTAGGTCCACTACCTTCATCCATTTAAGAGGAAGTGAAGGAACATGACCCAACAGTAGTTTATAGGATAAGCAGCCAATACCAGAGGAACGGTTTCACTCATCACAAACTGATTGAAGTGGCTCTAAAAATGGATAGCAGCCATACAAGGGATGCTACCTGCTTATACATAGCTGGGTTAACCGTTTATTAAACTGGGCAATGTGTTGTAGCTATTAGCATAGCTATGATCAGTGGCTTGGCTCTTTCCTGGGAGGAGAGAGATCAGCCCAAGGTGTGCATGCTGCATGCACAAGTTGATCAAAATGAACTCAGGCAACCAGGACTCTTCTTCCAGTCTGCCTGACGGGCGGCTCTGAGTGAAAGGCTTAAAAGGGACACTATCGTCATCATAACAACTTTAGCTTACTGAAGCAGTTTTGGTGTATAGATCATGCCCCTGGAGTCTTAATGCTCATTTTTTTTGCCATTTAGGAGTTAAAATCACGTTGTTTATGCAGCCCTAGTCACACCTTCCTACATATGATCAGCACAATGACCATGAAAGAGAGCCAGACTTTAACCCCTTAAGGACACATGACATGTGTGACATGTCATGATTCCCTTTTATTCCAGAAGTTTGGTCCTTAAGGGGTTAATATGAAATGTCCACTCTAGATTTCACAGGAATATCGAAAACATGATTATACAATATAAAATCATAGTAGGTACTGCACACCGGACTAGGCTTTCAGCCCAAACAACAATAGTAGTATGGCAGCAGAGCAAAGCAAAGGTGGAGGGAAAAAAAAAATTTAAATATCAATCTGGATGGAGCATCTTGGGTTTCAACCATTGAAGATTGGTAAAACGTCACCCGGCCACTTTAGCCCTCAAAATAACTTCATTGAGATTAAAGTTGTTTTGGGGGTATGAGGTCCCTTTTACTTTCTAACTGCCTGACCCTGTACAGTTTATCATGGCTGCAATTATAAAAAAAATAAAAAATAAAAATAAGACAAAAACAGACAGCAACTGAATTTCTGTCTCTTCCAGGAAATATTCCTAATTGAGAAGCCTCTGTGCTTGAGCCATAAGTAAAAACACAATTGTGGCTTTCCTATGCGCACCTGCTGCTACCATTAGCATTAGTGATAGCCATAAAAGTATAGGTTTCTATTTAGATCGTCACTTTTATAAAATGTCACATATATTACAGACTGCAGAAACATAAAGCACTTCAACAAGCTGAAGTGCTCTATGTGCGCAGAGTGTTTCTTTAAATAATGCTACTCCACACCTCTGGTGGTTGGAAGGAGAAAAACAGGATGTGAAAAGCCTCGGGTCTGTTAACGAACAATGACTGCATAGAGAATTCACAAAAAACAAGTTGTACAGTAGTGCGAGAGAGAGATATATCTCTATCAGCTGGTAGAAATAATATAATTATATTAAGGTGGCACCAGTGCACTCCGAGCACCATAACTACTACTACAACCAGCAACAATGGTTATGGAGACTGAAGTGCTCCCTTAAAGACAAAGTATGTAATTATGCCATAATGAAAACCAAACGAACAAAACCCAACCATTTAACCCCTTAAGGACAGAGCTTCAGAAGCTTGTCTTTCACTTAATGACAACGGCATTTTTTGCTATTTGCGTTCAATTGCAATTTGCATTTTACTAATTTATTGCACCGGCACATATTATATACAGTTTTTTAAAGGACAGAAAGGGCTTTAATTTGATGTAACATATATATATATAAATGCTTATTTATTATAAAAAAAAATACAGAAATATGCAAAAAAATGCATTTTTGTGTTTTTTACAGTTTTTGCAATAATAATGTGTACATAATTAGTGCAGGTTAAGGAAAGTAATTAAAAATAAATTCATTTAGTTGTTCTGAATTACAGAATATATAATGTGTTTGGGATTTTAAGTTTTTTTTGGTAGTTACAGGTCACAAAGCACAAGGAGTAAAATAAACTTTTTATGTGGAGCGATTTTAGAATTTGGTATGTTTGTCTTGTAAGCCTAATAGCCATAAAAGAAAACAAAATTGCCACACAAAAGTATATATTTATATAAAGTAGACATCACAGGCTATTGTCCTAAGGTTGTTTTGACACTTTCTACGTAGCCATTTTACCGCCAACCTCTGCTAAATATTGAGTAAAATTGTGTTTTTTGGGGGTTTTCGCACACAAACTTATAACAAAGAACTTCTCATGTGTATTTTGTAAAGTTGGGGTGTGCTATTCCTGTACAAAGTTTTATTATGTGTTCAGTTACTTCTGCTGAGTACAACGGTACCCCCATTGTATGTCTATGGCACTATTTCGTGAAGCTACAGTGCCATATAGGAGACCTGTCCTTTTCAGTATTCACAGTAGAATTTTGAGAGACGGATTTAATGAGCCTATGCTTCCATTTGGGGTATTATAACAGTTTGACTGTTCAAAAAAACCCCACAAGGGCCTACCATTTGTAAAAGTAGACACTCCAGGGTATCTCATAAGGTGCATATTGTTCCTTAACATGCCCCCATTTTTTTACCATTACATGCCAAAGTATGTGGTAAAAAATAATTTTGTGCATTTTTTTTTTACATACGGATTGCATTTTTGCTGGGCATTTTGTATATTTCATGTGTGCCACTAAGTTCAAACCCCCCAAATTATGCTCAGCTAAGTCTTCTGAGTAAAAGGACACCCCCACTGTATGTCTATGGCACTATTTTGTGAAGCTACAGTGCCATATAGGAGACCAAGCCATATCAGTTTTGACCGAACTTTGAATTTTGACGCCGGGCCTATGTGCAATTTCCAAGCATCTTTGCAGGTTTTAAATTCAAACTACCCCACAAAGGCCTACCATTTCTTAAAGTAGACACCCCAGGGTATTTCAAAAGGCATATTTTGAA